>NC_079320.1:54603944-54906974 GCF_029931775.1 Euleptes europaea
TGAGGTCAACTGGTGAGTTCACTGGTTGATTGGATCCTGGTTTAGTTCTTCACATGTCACTACAACTCTCTCCAGTGTTTCTGTAGGTCTTGTGATCTATCTGTAGGTCTTGTGATCTATCTCCACAGAGCTCAGAGTAGATTGCACAGATATTTAAACATTATCATCCAAAACATTACCTTGCCTCTAATTGTGTGGTGATGTTTTCCATTAGAAAGGCAACCCTCTGCTGGGGAGCACATTCTTCTAGGGTTAGGTGCTCACACAATACCAGTGAAATGCATCAAGCACAAGACGAATGCAGTGGAAGACCATCTCTGCAACAAAAAGCTACAGAATAGAATCAAATAATAGGATCCTAATAATCTCATTTGTGTCCTTGTAAGACCTACAGTTCTGGTAATCTTTAGTTAGGAAGGTTGTCTTAGATTTGGAGGGGGCCCCCGATAATGTCAGTGGCCTCGTGCAACAGCTGTAAAATACACCAAGCCTTTCCGGGTAGCAATATTTAATGCTTCCTTGAAGTCACATGCTTGCTTCCTGAATATCCCTACTGCTTCCTGGATATCCCTGCTGTATACCTGCTATTGTTCCCAAAATGGCCTTTGATTCTGCCTGCCAGCAGCTACCCATAGAGCAGCTTGTAAATTTGTAATGGAAAGCAGGATCCTAGGAGCTATCCATGTTCTTTTGACAAAGAAATGAACCACTACACTTGACACTGGAAGGATGGTTAGTATAAAATGAGCAACTTTAACATGCCTCTTATTTTGGAGACTCTTGATCTAGAAACCCCAAATGCTATGGGTGTAATTTTCACTTTAACTATTGCTCCTAAGTTTCACCAGTCCAATCCTATACATACGAAGCCAAAGAAAGCTGTTATTGAGGTTTTATGAAGTTACAGTGAATTTCCAATACATTAAGTATCACTGAAAACAAGCATAATAAAGCAGGGTTTTAAAGAAAGTCTGGTTGCTTCATCATTAAAAGCTGTTGTTGCCTACAATATTTATACATTACTGTGAATATAATCCTTTGATTATATATGTAATGGCTAGAGTCCAACAAAATTGAATAGAATTTTAAACAGGCCTGTAGCCAAAAATTCTATGATAGTGAAATAAAAGATTGTGTGTGCATCATAAGCAGAAGTCTGACAGGTCCCAAGAGAGACCTTAGCCTCCAGAATTTTGTACCTGTAGTTAACAGAATACAGTTAGACTGCAATACAACAAACAAAAATGTCAGTCAATTTCTGTAGCAATTGGCCCAAATCCTGTAAGGTGGGAGCAATTGTGTAAAATAAGAGCTGCATATTTTTCCTTTCTAGTTTGGTGAATAAATAGATACCGTATTGGTTCTAATACCCTGGCTGTATGCTGCTTTTATTACTACCAGGTGGATATTTACCATTGACATTTTAATGCTGTTGCTTTTCATTCTAATGACTTTAAAAAAAGTTTGATTGCATTTTAAAACAGATCGTAATCCGCCTTGAGAACTGTGTTTAAGAGGCAGGATATAAATATTTAAAATAAATAAAATATGTCGACATGTCTAAGTTAAAGGCTTTAAGCCCGGAGTGCTTCCCATTATTTCTACATGCCCTTTGATCATAGCATCACACTTGGATTAAGGATGCATAAAAGGCCATTTCTAGCATCTTATACTCAGATTTATATTGTTTCCTAAAATGAGATCACACATTTACAATTCCATTGCAGAAAATACGTATGGAAGTTACAACAATAGGCTACACACTCTCCTTTCCCTCATCTCTCTTTGGCAGGAACAGTACTATTTTCTCTTATAACTATCAGAAACAACACGGTCTCTTAAGGGAAAAAAAATCATACATTTATCTGAAAACGTCCACTGGATATTGATATCTAGCATCAAAAAAGTAGCTAATGGGGTCCCTCCTGCTCTGAGCATGTTGGTATCTTAGTTTAGCATTTAACTATCAGCAGTCAGAAGACAATACCATTGACAAGTACCTGGCTCTGGCTATTTGGGTTTATTTTTTCCTTGAAAGCTGTTTGGGGCGACAGAGTGGCGTCCGGGTTTCCCAGGTTGTTGTGCTGACATACTGCAGTGGCAGTAGAGGGCAGGAGTCTGACAAAATCTCATTAATCATTTTAAATTAAATCCAACATTCCAGTCTGATGCTGCCAAGTAGAAAACTAACTTACAAATGGAAATGCCTTTGGAAAAAAGATCCAGTATCCCAGCCTTGTACATTTCTAAATAAACAGATTTGAGATGCATGCCTAGAAAGGAAATAATTGTTATTTCTAACCTCAGCTATTCACAGACCTAATTTTCAGTTGTCCCAAATGCAGTATTTCAAATTTGTTCCATTGCCTGACTCAGGATGGGTAAAAACATGATGTTGTTGCAAAAATATGATGAATCTTGTTCCTGAAATCTGTGCTTCCTTAATTTAAACAACAAGACAATCCAAATAGAGTCAATTAGTGTTTCTGAAAATGCTCAGGCTTTGGATAGCTGCCAATCGGAAAGTACCCTAGTTTCAATAACCTTTCTTTCTTGCTGTTATCCCATATATTTGTGCTCTTATCCTACAGTTTTTTCCCCTTAAGAAACCAGGTATAGCTAAGGAAATTTTAGTTGATCTTAAAGGTGGTGAGGGAGTGTGCAAGAGTTCTCCATTTTACAGACGCAAGGTATTTAGGAAAGGCTTGAAAATAGCAACTTGGCTAATTGCTTCTAGATGGCCATTAAAAGCTTTAAGGTGGAAGAGATTCATTTTCTCTTTGAGGCCATCTATTTGCCATACATGACTAGTACAAGTGCAAACTAGCAGAACAATAAACCATTTTTTGGGTAGGCTATAGCTTTTGTGTACTCATTTGCAAGTCAAAATCAGCTTCTTGAGTTGTGTCTGGAAAATGTCAAGTGCTGCTGAAACGGGCATTAACTCGCGCCAGCCAGGCACAGTTACCAGCTTATTGGACAGAAATTCCTTGTATTGAACAAGCTTCTCAACAGGCAGAAGTTAATCCCATTCCCCATCGCAACAGGTGTTGGTCAAAGATTCTGCACATGACTTGACTGTAAAAGGCATCCTGATTTTGATCCATAGTACTGTATGCAGAATAGTCTTACCGAAGTATTTATTTCATTTATATCTTACCTATATTCCATTACGAAACTCAAGGCAGCTTACATAGGACTCAAGAAGTCACCCAAGCACTGTCATGAACCAGACCTTGACCTGTCTGTCTTCAGGAAGGTTACTTTAACATGTGCTCTCCAACCAGCAGGGTTGCAATATTGTGCTATGATAAATTTTTTGTTTGTTCTGATGTAATTTGTCTCCAGCCCGAAACTTGTTTCTTCATACAGAAGTTGATACTTGAATGCTTATCAGTGAGATGGAGCCACCCATGGATAAGGGGCTCTTCAGGCATACAAAAAATTGCTACTTCGTAAAGTAAAACAAGAAAATATACTCTGATAATATCAAAAGCCTTTTAAAACACAACGGCAGAAATATAATTGCATGTAGATTTTGAAGCTTGTATCTTTTTACTCCTTAAATCAAAACCAAACTGTGCACGAAGAAACAGGAAATCCTTTAAGTCTGTCCTTTGTCCACTTTAATAGTACTTTGGAGATTAGAGATGATTTTCCAAAAGCAATCAAAAAGTTGGTAATCTAAAGCTTATTGGGTGCAGTATTTATTTAAAATATAGCCATAAGGAGATGGGGTGGAAGGAGATGAATTCACCAATTAGGTGAGAAATTGTGGAAATCTGATACCACTTTCATGTAAAACAAAACCCTAAGCAGGTTTCCCAGTGAGAAATATGAAGTATGAATGCCACTCAGAGGGAAAACCAGTTATAAATAAGTAGCATAAACACTGCATTATAAAGCACTGTCCACATGAGTACACATAGCCCCCTCCTGTGATCAGCATTTGGAAAACAGGATCATTGATCATGGGGAGCATGCATGCACCATTCAGATGACTAAGCAATCGTGCAGAGAGTGGGGCCAGCATCCCAAAGCCACTCTCCCCCCCCCCATGCGATGAGTCAACACACAGGGTAGTTGTTTGCACAGGGCTAGGTAGCACAGGACAGGGGAGTGGTGTATTGGCAGTAAACCATGGAACAACTCCCTATGCTGAGAGCCAGCATGGTGTAGTGGTTAAGAGCGGTGGTTTGGAGCGGCAGAGCCTGATCTGGAGAACCGGGTTTGATTCCCCACTCCTCCACGTGAGTGGCGGACGCTAATCTGGTGAACTGGATTTGTTTCCCCACTCCTCCACATGAAGTCAGCTGGGTGACCTTGGGCTAGTCACACTCTCTCAGCCCCACCTGCCTCACAGGGTGTCTGTTGTGGGGAGGGGAAGGAAAGGTGATTGTAAGCCAGTTTGATCCTTCCTTAAGTGGTAGAGAAATTCGGCATATAAAAACCAACTCTTCTTCTTCTATGTCTTGACCATGTCCCCAAGAAACCAATATTTATCCCATTACATAACGTTGTTCTTGCATTATCTCTGTTATTTTCAATGGCTAGGGGAAAAAAATATTTTCATTTTCTAGCAGCATTTTTTTAATGCCACATCTCACCCTGCCACAAAAACAACATAGTTAGAGATCCAACTCTTCCAGGACTACTGCAAATGGCAACTTAGAATCTAGAATGGTTTGCATCTGAAAAATCTTTTTAACTCTGTACACTAAGCACTCCAAGGAACAGTGACAAATGTAAAGAAATAAATACAAAAGTCCTTTCTAGAGAGAAACAGGAAAAAACTTTAGTTAAAATATTTTACAATAAAATAATTATGATTATAAATCTCTGTAGTTAAATATGTACACATTACATTTTTTTAAAAAAGAAAGAACTGGTTAAAGTTTTCAAGCAAATCTACTGCGCAAGTCCACCATCTTGTCAGTTTAAAATCATAATGTCAGCTTAACATTCAGAAGTTGTAGTGTGTCAGACTAATGGCAATGTCTGTGCAAACTGTAAGCAAAATTAAGAAAAAAAACCCTGCATTTTTTCAATTCCCATGGTAAATTGCTAATAAAAAGTTGCTCGTGTACATTTGCATTGGAGACAGAGGTTAGAATGACCAGCACTAATATAACCCCCATATCTACCAAAATTAATTCCTTGGATAACTGTAATAAACTCCAAGATGTAACAAATTGTGCTTTTTAGGCAGCTACGTGGCCTATAAGGTAGATATTGTCATAAAGGTGCCCAACAAAATCTTCACTAATGTTCTGAGCTGCACGGCGTGTGTTTCGGATAAATTCTCTCTTTGACATTTTATTCTTCACATGAGGGCTAGTGAGATCAATGGAAAGCAGGATCAAAGAGTAGCACAGTACGTACACAGCATCTAAGAAAAAGAGAAAAGTGGTTTTGAGACCTTGAAATTTATATTTTAAATACATAATTTTTCACCTAAAAGTTTTTTTTTTAAATTTATGCTTCAGGACATGATCATACAAATCGGTAACATTAGCTACACAGAGTCAGTAAATATACATAAAAATGCCTTTTAGATCAGATCAAGGTAAACAACAGTGGCTGGCCAGATACTCTAGGAAACTCAGAAATCAGGTACAATGGAGACAGTCATTCAATTTGGATCCTATGTATGGTCATCAGATATATTCTGCTTCTGAACACTGAGATTCTGTTCTTTGCTATTATGGAGTAACATACTGATAAACCTGTATTTCATGAATTTGCCCAATAGGCTTCAGGAGTTCTGATGATTTTTAGGAACACTCTACTGCTGCAGCTTTGCATTTTCTCTCTTTAAAAACCATTACAGTAAATATTCAGTTACACATGCTAGCTCTGGATATCACTATAACCTGAACGGATTTAATTAAAGTTTATTCTTTACATGCATATGTCTTTTTTCTTGAGTTGGCCAAGTCACTGCACTGTGCTTTTGCCTAACAACCTAGCTCTGCTTATGGTTCCACGTCCTCCCCCCCACCCCCTGGCAAACAGTGGTGGGACTACCAGTGGCAGGGGAGGTCCAGGCCAGTGATGTTGCCAGCAATCTCACCTCCGGTGCACATCAGAAGTAATGTTAATGCATTGCCGGCAAAACTCTCTAGCAATGTGCCAATGTCACTTCCAGGGACATAGGGAGTGACATCAGAGCATTGGGAAATTGCTGGTGTGTCCCCCCCATTTTTCATGCCATTCCCCCCTCCACTGGTCAGCTGATTGGCAGTAGGGGATGGTGGCTGGGGATTCCCTGCCCTGGCAGGGGGGGCACGAAGCCCTAGCTCTGATCAATCTGCAACCATTATGTGACAGACTTTAGCAGCTTATTCCAAGGCTTAAATTCCAAGGTGCTACACTGGGTATTAGAACAGTTTGAGGAGTGAAATGCCAGCTGAGGCTTAGAGCCTGGAGCAGAAAGAATATGAATTCATTCCTACCCATCCCTGTATGTAACACATACTATATCGGTTCTTTTCTCTAAAGTAACCAGTTTTAGGAGGCAATGCTTAAGCCACACTAAAATTACAGAGAAGACAAATCTCTGCTGGGTTTCAGCCTTATACAACAAACCTAAACCCTAGGAAGTAAACTGTATTAATCTTATTACTAAACTGTATCTAGTCAGATCTTGATTTACAATATAAACTGATGCTCCAAGCTATACATAAAGTGGATGCAAGCCCCCCTTTTACCTGGGCTAAGACCAAGCTCTCTCATCAAATCAGGGTTACAAGTGCAGAATCTGTGTGAGAACTTTGTAATAAGAGTCTCGAGATATTCCCCACGCTCTTCAGGGGCATGAATGTGTTTGAAAAATTCTCTTAGTGCATTTGGCAGGAACTGATTTCTGAAGTTATGTAGTGTCACAAGGTCATCTAGAACATCTCGCCTGATTTGAAGGAAAAAAGAAAACACTTGAAGACAAATGCTTGCTTTTTAAACAATTGTGTACTCAAATTAAAAACAGTACAAGATTCCCCCCAAATACTTCTATCATTTGTAAGTAAAGAATATTCAACTAGAACAAACAGTGTACTCTTTAGTCTGAATCGTTCAGCCTCATGCTATACAACTTGCTCATAAATCATTTTTAGTATGTTGGCTCACTCTGAGGACAGTAGCCATAGGATTACAACCTTGATGCATATTTAGCACTAAAGGTATGGCTGGCAGGGTAGAGAAGCAGTATCGTCCCTGTTCAAGACGGCTTCTGATATTTGAAAGAACAATGCAAAGAGAGTGTTTTGACTCTCACAATAGTTTCCCCCCCTATGTATATAGAACGGCAAAATGGTATTTAAAAGTTAGACCACAATCGATCAAATAAAACAAAATAATGCCATTTAACATTAGTCATTGGAAATATGAGTATCATAATAATACAGTCATCCTCCTAAAATAGTGAAACAAAACAGAGCTGCAGTGCAATGTGATAACAGTAAAGAAACAGACCCAGAAGGTAGACTAGTTGTAATATGCATGGACGGCAGTAATCTGTTAAATGTAGCCTAAATTCATTAACAATATATCCAGTTGAAGGTCCATATAGGTCCTATGGAAAATAAGGCCATTTAAATACTAGTTCTGATGTAATGCTTTAAATCAGAGCATGGCTTTTCAAAATATTTTCAAAAATGCAGACACATGAAAATATTTTGCTGGAATATTCGGCTTACCCAAAAAGATATCTGAAACTAATGCTGGAAAACCCAGTTCATAAGAGTACTTTTCAGCAGATAGCATTGTAATATAATATAAGTAATCTATTTTCACATCTATGAATCTATTGACATTGTGAAGAGGGTCAGTGTCTTTCGTGTGACTATACTCTTAGAAGTGACCCCTTCCTGAGAAGTGGTATGTTATTCAGATAGTCACCTACCAAGCAGGACTCAACTACTTTACTCACTTAAAAAGTAAGTCTTTTTATTGATGTACTCCAATGTAATTGTGTATATATATGTGTATATGCAAGTATTACAAAGTCTTAATATTCAGTAACAATGAATACATTAAAGCAAGCAAGTTCTACATACTATTCAGTTTTAAAATCCAACACTTAAAATATAACAGTTAAAAAAGTCTTATTTAGTTCAAAGTATCTAATTCACACTCTAGAATAATATATTTGTAATGCCATACATACCAACTGCCTCTTCTGAGACCCTCTGAGAGAGGTCTGAAGTACTAGCCTTTCTGTGACTGTATTTCTACTGTTTCAGGCACCTTTAATTCTCAACTAATTGAGAAACTAATTCTCAAGCAGTCAGCATTTTTACTGCACATGCTCAGTGGCCTCTCTTTGCATTACCAAATAAGGACTTCCTTCCTTACCAGGCTATTTTGCTCAACTATAAACAATCAATTTCGAGCTTTGTGATCACTCTATATATTCAATTTTAGTATCATTCTCATCCTCAGAAAAATATGCTTTCATTGAACCCATTCATTAATTTCTAGTATCAAGTTTACATGTTTAAATCATAAAATACAATATACTGTTTACATTACATCATTATAGCATAGTCAGCATATGTTTACTTGAAGTCATTTATGAGAATAAGAATTAAGCACTCAGTTCTGCATTTAAATGGTTATATAAGAAGTTGCAAACCGTTTCTCATTATTTTAAGAAACAGTTTCTCATTATCAAAACTGCTGAGAAAGGTCTTTGGAAATAAGCAGAATATTCTTACGGTAAATCTGCAATGTCATTGTAACCTTGACAGTGTATTATGAGCAGAAGCCTCTATGGCAAAGATTATTTTTCCTTCTTTTAAAAGGGAATTAAACCTCTGCTATATATCTTTTGCAGTTTGTATGTGTAGTTGTGTAATATTCTGAATAATTCTGCATATGTACAACATTAATACCATGTTCATGTGCTCCAATATGTCAAAGCCTGTAACAACTGCTCAAAGAGCCTTTCAGATAAAGAAAATGTTACATCAGATCTGACCTTATTTTCAACCCATGGAAAGAATTCACCTTATTTTTTTAGCACAGGATAGCAACAGAAAGTGGTACAAAAGGGAAATAATAATTTGATTGCTTTCTCCCACTATGGAGCTATTCTGCAATTACAACATGAGAAATACTAAAATGTATTCAACACTTAGGCCCTCCAGGTCTTACAAATCCGTGTTGCCATGTCAGTGGCTTGTACTGACTTTGGAAATATATGTATACTTAAACGCTTAGGACACTTCCCCAAACCCTTTAGGTTCCAAGAATACTTCTCAATTACTGTCAAGCATGTTATATGAATACGCCCCCCCCCAAATAAATACACTGACACTTTACTCACACAATTTATAAAATTTATATCCTGCCTTTCTGTCCTCATCAGGACCTAGTGCTATGCATGCTTACACATAAAATATCTCCCTCCCGAGTAAATTTGCACAGATTTGCACCCCCTCCCAAACATTTGCATATTTACATTCCAAATGAATGGGCAGAGAAATTTAGGAAGCCTTCTACAGATAACATTAAACAGCAACAGGATCTTTCATATAACATATTTACAAGGAAAGACGTTGGATAAAAACACAAAACAGCTGCAAATGACAGGACAAGATGAGAACTGAAGACAAAACAGAAAGAAGGATCAAGTCACAACAGATATCTCCAGCACAAGTGACAGCTCTGAGGGGCCAAGCTTTCCTGAAGTGAAAAAATCTCTAACATCCTTATATACTCTTTTCATCCCTGGGCCGTTTCTATCACATTACTCCAAGTGTTGTTCAAACATGGAATAGTCAGTTAGTTTTCCAGGTGTATACTGGTACTTTTGCAGTTTCTAAGAGTTTGTTTACATGTTTGATCTGGGATGGTAGCTCCTTGACATGTTATAAACTCTCATTTATTTAAATACTTAAGAAGCACACAGACAAGAAGCTTTCATTCAGAACATGGCCTCCTGGATAGACCAACAATAAATCCTGTAGCACCTTAGAAAAACACAGGGTGATTATGGCATAACTTTTGTAGACTGGATGTGGACTTTCATGGACTGAATAGATAGAGGCTATTGCCTCTCTTTTGTCTCAAGGGATGCAATTAAGTAAACATTAATAAAACTATTATCTCTGGTAAGAAGTTGTCAGTGGAGATCATGCTACGCAGTGATTTGTAATTACCCAAAGATGAGAGGCAAGAATATACTCCTGTAACACCCTGGAATTCCTTGTGCATATAGTAGAGCTGTCTCTAGACAGTGGCTCTGAGATGTTTCTTTACATGACTTAATTTGTAAAAAAACAACCATTTGCCTTACTCCAAAGTTCCTCCATGATTATTACTTAATTCAGTGTACTGTTTCCTGATTGGTTGAGCTATCCTCTCTTCCTATGGCACAAAAAGAGATTGTAGCATTATTCCTAGCAAGCCCTGCATATGATATATGGAGAAATTATTGGGGGAGGGTGAAAACCACACATGACTACTTGCCCAAGCACTAAAACCAAGTGTCAGTCTAAGTAGAACTCTCTAACTCCTGATTATAGAAAATAACTCTGATGCTACAAATTGTGGAGTGGGTTGTCCAAATGCCATTTGTGTAACATACTGTGACTTAAGGATCACTTTCCCTGTGCCAAATTTAGAGAATTTGATGCAGAAGAGAAAAAGACCAAATTCAGAGCTGTATTTTCCAGCAACCTAATCTAACTAATGCTAGGCTTCTGTAATTTAAGTGATACATTTTTGCTTAATTGAGCACACTTTATTGGTCAAATGATGAAAAAAAAGAATGGAAATGAATATCCTGAGCTTCATCAGTATTTTAATCAGATATGTAATTCTTTTAAATAGATGGTATAATGTTCCCCCCTTTCATGATCAAGTTACCTTTCATCAAGATAGATTCTCAGTTTCTTCCAATTTAAGGTTCTCGTACAGAAGATAAACTTAGCTATTTCCTTTGGTGAATCATCCAGTATTCCCTTGGACATGAAGTAGTTGACTCCCTGGGGCAAAGAGATGTTTTATATATGTAAGATTAGGTTTTTTTTGGTTCATCTAAAGAATTTGGTATGGAACAAATCCTAACAATTATAAAGGATCATTATCTTGAAATTCTGTCTGTAGAACTACATTTGAACATGCTCAATCCAATTTATACACATACACAATATTAGTGTTGAGATTTTATATGTACTAAAGCAGCAGCGAACTTTTTTAAAAAGACAACATTATAGACATATGATTCCTCTGTACCCATATTTAATTTTCTAACTTGGTTTCATGAAGAAATCTTATCCGAAATGTATTATTTAGCCGTTTATGTTTTACAAAGGAGTCCCGTGGCGCAGAGTGGTAAGCTGCAGTAATGCAGTCCAAAGCTCTGCTCACGACCTGAGTTCGATCCCGACGGAAGTAGGTCTCAGGTAGCCGGCTCAAGGTCGACTCAGCCTTCCATCCTTCCGAGGTTTGTCAAATGAGTACCCAGCTTGCTGGGGGTAAAGGGAAGATGACTGGGGAAGGCACTGGAAAACCACCCCATAAACAAAGTCTGCCTAGAAAATGTCGGGATGTGACATCACCCCATGGGTCAAGAATGACCCAGTGCTTGCACAGGGGGCCTTTACCTTTTTTGTTTTGTTTTACAGCAGGCACTTTCAAGTTGTGACACGTGTGGGATAAATGCATGACTTTGCATTTATGTTCTGATACAGACATTTGTATATTATGCATATCTTGAAGCCACAGAACTCATTCCAAATGTTAAAATGTATTCAGAATACTCACAGATCCAGCAGTTGTCATAAAACTTTAATGTGTACAGTTCTTTTATTACTTCCATGTTACAGAAATATTTTACCAAATTTTCTAGCTCTTTTGTTTTCTCTTTAAAACTTTTTAAAAGGCTGCACGTGTGAAACTTTGGACTTAAATGCTTCATCAGATATCGTGGACCTCACTGTGATCTTACTCTTCAAAAAGCATTTAATGTAAGAGAACAAATATCTTCCCCAATTAAAGTGGACGAGACACCTCTTTTTAAAGCTGTCCTGAAGACTATTCCTATGAGCTGCTTCTTCGCTGACAGATTGCCTAGCCCGGGCACAAGGGTGCCCTGATAGCCTCACACTGGAACCTGACTCTGGTCCCAACAACTGCTGCTGCTGCCACTTCAGCAGTACTTGCTGTTGCCACAGTGTGAAGAAGCCAGACAACTGCATGTGTGCAGCAGCGGCTGATGGTATTTCAACACAGTTCATACACAAATTATTTGTGGCACCTAACAAGTATTTTAATGGTCAAGGGTTGTCAGTGCAATGCTGCATTTTTATTTTCAAGAGTAAAGGAGCCAGCATGTTCATTAGAAGGGCTGTGGCTCAGTGGCAAAACATCTGCTTTGCATGGAAAATATCCCAGCTTTTACTCACGAGAATTTGACGGTTAGGGTAGGCCTGAGTACAACTTTATCTCCAACACTGGACAGCCTTTATAGTATGCAGACGTGTAACTGATTTAGATCTGAACGTCTCAGTACAGTCGCCTAAATCCTCTGAACACTCAGACTGTAAAATGCTGTCTATGTGGTATAATTTCACTGCACATAAATGTACACTTTGATCTAAAATTAATCTTTCCAACCTGAAGCCCTTTTCAACAACAAAACAGGCTTACAAGACAGAAAAAGCAAACAGGCAATACAAAATGCACATGATGAGAAATCTAAATACATTGAAAGCTCAATATACATCATGTACACAATAGCCTCTAACACAGATTCAAAATGTGTTTCAATATCAGAAAACTATTAGAAGCAATGTCACTGTTGAAGTATTGTTCAAGTAAAACAACCGTGCACATCACACTACCCTTTCAAACACGAACCACACAAATCCACAGTTTCAATTAAGGAATGACACTACAACATTGGACAGAGCCCTAAATACATATATTAATTCTCTACAATGCAAGAAAACAGGATAATTTACTGATAATCCTAAATCAGAGTGAATGTAATATAGGTTCTCTCTCTCATACCCAAATCTCAAACACAAGTAATTGGAAGCAAGTTCACATGGATCTCAATGTAATGTATATTAAAAATTATGCTCAAGATCACCAGTGCTCTCTAGATGCTCGTCATGGGAGAAATCCCACACACCAGCAAATTGGGCTTTGAAGAGTAACTGAAAAGTTAAACCAGAACTTCAGATTTATTATCTACTTTAACAACAGCAGCACTTCACTTACCTCTTCAGGATTGGCATTAAAGGTGAGGCTTCCCTCATCCAACTGCATATAGAGTTTTCTGAAAGAAAATCCTAGAGATGGATTCTTATTGTATATGGAACAGTGACCCCAAGTGGATTTGCACAATCTACAAAAATTGAAGAAGAATGCTCAGTATGAAAATAATGCTATGCTCTATTTCCTTTTTAAACCTATTGGAAATTTGTAAGAATTCTTTGAATATTTTACACATGATTGCAGTAGCAAAAAGGTTGCTTAAGGTTGCACTCCTTAAGCAACACTTATTCCAGTCTTTAGTAGGGCTACTCCAGAGTCAGTGGCTTCAGATATGCTTTTACTATCAATGTCTCATTCTGCTTGCTAAACAAAAGCAAGATAATATACAGTGCGATCCTATACAGAAATCAATGGGCTTAGACTGCACAGGATTTCACTGTAGCCATACAGGATTTGTACAACAGAAATTAACCTCTCTGGTTATAATCAAGAAACACTTTCACATACAGTCAGTTAGAGAGCATCAATAGCAATGCTTAAACTCAAAACTTTCCAAAAACATGTATGTCTAAATTTACATGCTACAGTATTCCAACTGATAAAGGAAAGCATGTGTAAGCATTCATAGGGTTAGAGCTTAATAGTGCAATCCAGTACTTGGCTTCCCATTCTAACAGACTCATTAATACTCCAAAGACCATCTCTGGTAAGTAATGTAAACATCAATTGACCCTAACCTTGCATTTTGAAAATAATCACCCAACCAGGCATTAGCATAGAGCAGCTTTTCTTCCAGGGAATCAATCATTACACAGAGAAGGAATGTGAACCAGTGTATGGTTGCGGGGGGGGGGGGGGCATTCAGGATCACAACCCCAGACTTTTACCCTTTACTTTTACACATTTAAATGTGGAGCATGATGCTTAAATTACTAGCATTCTTTGTACTGTTAGTACCTGTGACAATGTTCTATGAAATTCAGTAAATACATCCACTAAGAACATTTTGACACAAACCTGACAGTGCAAGATGATCTTAAGCATTTTCATTCAAATCTGTCAGGTCTACGTAGGCCAAGTTGCTGGCAAATTTTGCCCAGGTTTTCCCCATTTGTTATTCCCCTTTCTGAAGTAGTTAATTTCGGAGCTGTACAATGATTCATATTACACTTTGATAGATTGAATTGAATTTAACAAAAACATTACCTACACTATCCACCATGGTGCAGTTATAGAAATGTTGTGCAGCATACTTCAGATACGATGTTGTTTCAAAATTCAATGCAATGGGTGTGGGAGAAAAGGGGAACAATGAGAAAGGGCACAAGCTATTCTAGCAGGACCCATGGAGGATACTGAAGGAAAATACACTTGTACCACAGATTCTAACATATCTCCCATTGTGCTATGTAGTGCTAGGGTGCCATTTTTAAGAACATAAAAAGAGCCATGCTGGATCAGACCAGTGGTACATCTAGTACCTCGTGCTCTTTCACACAGTGCCCAACCAGCTGTTGTGGAGGGCCAACAAACAATGCATAGAGGCCCTTATGCTGCCTCCCAGCACTTGTATTCAGATGTTTGCTGTATACGGTGGTTGCCTTAACTCACCATGGCTAGAGGGACCTACCCTTCATAAATAAAAGCCCCTTTTACAGCTAACTACATTCATGGTCATCACTACATCTACTGGCAGTGACCTCCACAATTTAATTACTTGTTGAGTAAAGAAGTATTTCCTTTTGTCTATCCTGAGCCAATTGCCCATCAATTTCAGTGGGTGAAATTGTAGTATTATGAGAGAAAGAAAGCTCCCTCTGCCCACTTTCTCCACCCTGTGCATAATTAAATAAATCTCTATCATGTTCCCCCAGCAGTCTTTTTTTCTAGACTGGGTTTTCTTCCTCTCAGCAGTAATCCTGTAACACCAACATCATCATTATATTGTGTGTTTGAACACAGTAATTTTTATTGAACTGTGCTTAAAGCTATTACACATTTTGTATTAATTTCATTAGTTAAACAAGCTTTCACTGGGGATTAAGTGTTAAATTTATCTTTAGAATTTTTACCCATTGTCAAGCCCCATAGCTGACACGGGGTTAAATACAATATATATGATCTTGGGAGGGGGGGGACCTAAAATGAATGTGGCTATCATTGGAAGTCCTCTGTAATGTATACATTTTTAATGTGAATGCACATAATGCTTGGAAGCTGTATAACATCATCTCTTCCACATTCTGTCTTTTCTGAACAGCTACTCAAGCTCCAGGAAGCAGTTTGTGAATATCACTTCACAACTTCAGATCATTACTGGCAGACACAATTTCATTATCAAACTAAGCTCCTGTCCAGATAGAAGGCAACTTTCTATGGCCCAAAGTGTGGGTCTCCAAAATACTTGCACTAGCAGAGCTCATTAGGTCTTAAGCTTACTAAAGTAGACCAGGGTTAGAAATGCTTCTGTTTTACTAGGCAACTGAATAGTGTTCATGTTTGTTCTGCTGAATTGTAGCTCTGGAAGTACCCATAATGGGCTTCTGATCTGGACCAGAAATCTATGTGTTACTTGTGCAGGCCCATTAGACTTCTATTAGCAGAGTCTTAACGGCTTCTACCATGAGATCTACAAAAACACTAACCTCCTTTGAAATAAGTAATGTCTCTGTGCCACCGCTCCCTTCTGTGTCTCCATTAAAAATAATTAACTGCTGCTGAATTTCAATCATTCTTTGCTTTTATCAAGTTTGAGATGATATTTTGTAGCCAACTCTTGCTTACTTAAATAGAATGCAAGAAAAGGTTTAATTAACACTAATTGTACAGCAATTTTTCACTTTTGATGTTTTGTTTAAACAAGAAAGTGGTGTGGACAAGAAGTAGCAAATCAAATAGCCTGCTGTAACCTGTGTGCATGACCTCTCATTAACTTACCCTTGCCATAGAAGCTCGTCATTAGCAAGATCCTGCCACACACATGAAGCCAGGCAGAGGTCTGTTGCATTCAGGTATGACAAAATGGTAAAGCTAAGCTCAGGCGGCAGCATTTCCAGGTTGATGAACCCTTCTTGTTCCTTTGATTTCCGAGCTTTTAACAGATGGTAAATGTCAATGCCTCCTTGGGCATGTTTCCGATGGTTTGCATTTGCAACATTGTTAGCAGCTATTCTTCTACCATGTTCTCTTGAAAGATAACCTTGCCCTGTATATCCCTGATGTTGCAGTTGCTGGTTCCTGGCCACTCTCCACAGCCCCTGACCCATCTGCAAGACTGTAGGTTAAAAGCACAAAAAAGTTCATGAAACAAAACCCTGTTCCTTATTCCTGTGTCTAAGAATAAAAATATAAAGGCAGTAGTCCTACCCCTGTTATGTGTTTTCTAAGCATACATAATTTATAAGATTACAATGTTCATTGAAGTATGCAGAATTAAAACAATTAAGCATGATTTATAGCACAGTAAGGAAGCAGTGTTACTTATTGCACTAGTTTTGGACACAGTTACAAAGCTGATGCTGTAAACTTTACCAAGCAATGCCTACTTTTGAGGGTTCACCACGGAATAGATTTTTATACCATCTGCTAGGGAACTCTAGAGGAAAAAAAAAGACAAGTAATGTGCCTGCATTTTTACATTTACACTCAGACCTCATTTTTCAGAGTAGTACTATTTAAAATTCTTCCAACTCGAAGCAGCCACTGGCCACCTAAATCACGATTTAGGTGTTTACTGTTACTGGTAATTCATAAAGCTCTGAAAAGGTCTAAGTCTTAATATGAGAAGATGCAGAACAGCTGGAAAGCAATTAGGACCATCAACCCAGAAATCTACCTAAAGCAGATACAAATATAAACCAAAACAACGTTGAAGGCACAAAATAACTATAGACAATTGCAATAAACTAGTTAAAAACAGGCATGGGTGAGCAATGGAGGAAGGAGAGAAATGCAGAATTGGTTCCTGTATAAATCCAAACTATTTTTGGTTGCAACATTTACCGTACCCATCTACAACACAGAGCTGTGGAGCTACTTTCAGTCTAATAGTTTCAAGTATGAAAGTGTGAACAGTGCATAAAAAGGAAATCAACTGCTTCTCTATATGTCTTAGTTAAAATCTACTCAAATGTGATAATCTAGAAACACTTTGGAATTCTACCTAGTTAGGTAATATCAATATGGGAATGGCTTACAAAAAGACTGTTCATTTTCAAAAAGAACTTCTAATGTAAACTTTAGAAGTGTGATTGACTAGAAGTGGATTTACATAATATGTAGTCTTCAAATACCAGTTTGGCAGATTGCAGAACTGCTTAACTAGCCCTGTTGCTCAGTAGCCAGCAAGTATTTTCCCAATTTTTTTTAGTAAGTAATCTGTTGTTGCTGAAGATGGACAATAATGTATGGAAATTCCAGGCACCAAGTAGTTTAAAAAATAGATGCTGGTCTTAACCGCCCCCCTTCCGCAAATATGGAGCTTGTAGTTTCACATATCTGCAATCTGCAAAATGTCAATTCAGACAAAAACCCAAATTAAAAGGTCTTATCACTCAGGCATGCAATATGGTAACTGTCCTTGAATGATAAAGGGTGTTTTTTGTTTTTTTGTTTTTTGCAAGTTCATTGTGAGGCAAGGGCCTTTTAGACTTGTGAGCTCCTAGTATAAGTACATTTGGATTTTTACCATTTGAAGTGCTGTAATGAGGGAGCCACAACACACATTTCTAACCAGCATGCCAGAAGTATTAGATAAAACCAGGAAAGCTTTATAGAACATACATGTTAATACTTCTTAACTTGTTTGGCCCTGTGTTACAACAGAGGTCCTGTGGCCATATCTATACTTCTAACTGTACATCAGTTTAATTCATCTGTCCATTTTCCCTCTTTTAATCTATTATGGGTGGAATCCAAATAGCTGCAGATGGTTATCTCCTAGTGCAGAAAGACTTTTCAGTTCTCTCCTTTTACCAGCAATTCCCAGCCCTCCTAGAAAAGTCCCAAGCACGGGGTGGGGGGGTTTCCTCTGGAATAATACCCTATGAGGTGCAAGGGGCTGTTGCTGGAAGGAAATACCCCTCCTTTGTTGTGTGCATGCAAAAGTTCATTCCACCCACGGAAGACTGGATCCCAGCCACTGTTCCCAACAGAGTGCTTTTTTTGGGTTAAAATAAATAGATATTTTATTAGTTCCAACTTTGAAGACTACTTACTGAACAGCTGGTTTAGGACTCTGGATGTCTTTTGCTTCTCTCTGGCATTCGATACAATCAAGGGAGCAATGACACTGCCTATATAAACACACTGCCCTGGGAAAGGAGTTATGGCGATATATACTAAAGCTGCATTTCTGCACACAGTGGTGCTGTTTAAATCCTATTGACTTCAGTAGGATTTAAGCAGCCTAATAGCACACCAGACTACAGCCTTATTTTCAGTATGCTGAAGATAAACATCATTTTTTTTCACTGCTGTTGTTTTTCACTTAGAAGATAAATCAAAGTAAAAATCAAGAGCAGCACTTAGCTAAGGCCTCTGGCTCTACATTTTAAAATTCTAGTTAAAAAAAACAACAAGTCCACATGCAAAACAATGCAACTTATTTGGTTAATTCTTGCCTGTTACTTTATATTGTAGGCTGAAATTAAAAACAATGTCCCCGAAGTCTAGTTCCGTCACCTTGTAAATTAGGCACCTACAGTAAGTATTTCAATAATAGCTTGTATTTACTAAAAAAGGAAAGCTGTGTAAGCTCAGAGTTCCTCATAATAAAACCTACTCATTTCGGTGTGACTTGTGCAGGCAATCTATTTGAAAAACAGGCCTTCAGTCCCCAAGCTCCAACTTGGAGAGTCCTTCTAGTTTACAATATATGTACACCTAGACAATAACTACTACTACTTTATGATGACAAAGAAACAATTATTTATTATAAATTTGTTCTAAAGGCTTTTCTTAGATTTCTAAAATATGTCTGCACATAGCACAATAATGAGCAAAGAATGTGATAGCGAAAAAGAAAGCATTTCGGTAATATAGCATAAGGGTAAACAAGAAATACAGTCTATATATAACCAAAACCTTTTCTTCCTCAAAGAGCTTGGCCCTCCTAAACCAGTGATAGCTCTAGCAATACCATTACACAGGTCAGACATGGTCTGAAAACCTTATGTCAACCGCTTATCAAACTTGCTAACCAGCAAAAAAAGGGAGTGATGGGCGTGTATCCCATTTTCCACAACTCAACAAAGATCTCATAAGCCAGACCACACACAAACAGTTCTAAACAGGGTCCACCATACCTTCTGTTATTGGAATTTTGAGATAATTACAGAACTATTATAAAAAATTGCAATGAAGTGCGTACCTAAGCATCCCCAGAAGTACTGTCAATCTAAAGAATGCAGTATTATTTAGCACCTGTCTTACATGCCACCCTGAAGAATTAATTCACTTGGAAGGGTGGAACTCTGCTTAGGATGGCACTTTAAGTGTTCATTACAATCAGTACTAGCCACAAAGCATAATTTACACCCTTTCAATATATATTAAATATATATATATATATATGAATGAACACATTGAATGTGAAGGTAGCTTGCTTAACTAGAGTGCAAAAAAGAATGCAAAAGTTATGGAGTAGTTACTGAGTGCTTGTGCTTTGTGTTCTGTCTGCAACACAGTCAAATCAGTGTTTGGCACAAGTGCCTTACACTGAATTCTAACTGTAGAACTAAACTGGATTATGCTCAGATATTTCAGTTACCTGGACACATGGTGAAGTTGTTTACTATTACGATAATTAGCAATGGCACACTACTTTGACAACATTAGACGCATACTGATGTTTTTAAAAAAGCTTCCAATCCTGTGCAGAACCAGATTATATGCCAGTATAGTGTAGAAACAACAGATGCATTCATAATTGCTACTGACAGAACAAAAGCTTCTCTTTTCAGAACAACTTACTATTCCACTTGCTTTTACACTCAAACAATAGTACTAATTTAAGATGTGCTTATTTTAAACAGCAAAATTTCAATTTCAGTTTAAAATTAGGCTTATTGATAGGTTCAAGACGGGTGATAAACTGAGAATACTTTATAAACTTTAGCAAAAATATACACAAGATGCCATCTATATAACCCCCCAGTTTAAATAAAAGGCTTTGCATTTGCTTTTGTGAAGAGTTTAAGAGCTTGGACTTTTTTGGACCCTAGAGCTGGGGATCAAACTATCTAAAGGGTGGCTGCATTTGACAGTAGTAATAGCACCCCTTTTAATAACAGAAATGTAAAGTATATGGATGCATACCCATGCACACTTACAACCTGTTCCTGAAGGGGGGGTAGATAGGTAGCAGCCAGGAGCAGTGCAGCCGCGCAGCCTCCACAGAGACTTCCCGGCCAAAAAAATAGAAGTTTAAAAGACTTTTTTTGTTTTAAAAAAAAAAAAAAAAAGTAAAACTCCTCCATGGAGTTTCATGGGGCCATTCTAGCTATGTGGCTGGCATAGCAGTGCTGAAGTGTAGAGGGGCATTCCCAGGCCGAAAAGGGTTTGGAAGCTGTCTAAAGGCAGCTCCGCCCCGGGGAATGCCCCAGACGCCAGCACAGGCACTTGCTTTTGGAATTTCGCTGCTGGCATCCAAGGCCCGCGCTGCTACGTCGTGACCCGGCGCTGGTGTAAGTGCCCCTGCACTGGCATCTGTGCTACTTTATTATGGCACAAAATGGCACGGACGTTGGCGCAAGGTCATGCCAGCTCCTATGGTGCTTCGCCCCCCCTTTCAGGATTACACAGTTAGTTGCAAGAAATCTTAATTGAACATGCATAGGCTTAGACCAGTGGTCAGCAAACTCATTAGTCAAGAGAGCCAAATATCAACCATTGAGTACAACCATTGAGATTTCTTTTGAGAGACAAATTTCTTAAACTATATTGGTAGGTACACTGTTTATTAACTTAATAAACTTTAATTAAAGTTTTAAGTCTTAATTAAACTATAGGTACACTGAATAAAACTTGATATCATACTCAATAATGATCTTATTTATTGATAAAAATTAAATTGTAAGTAAGGTATCCATAAAATTAAATCATGACAAT
This sequence comes from Euleptes europaea, assembly GCF_029931775.1. Classification (NCBI taxonomy): domain Eukaryota; kingdom Metazoa; phylum Chordata; class Lepidosauria; order Squamata; family Sphaerodactylidae; genus Euleptes; species Euleptes europaea. The sequence goes on from NC_079320.1 coordinate 54,625,281, forward strand.
GACTGACAAACACTTAATGTGAAAAATGGCCTTGCATCTCCTTGGAAAGTTTGGGTAAATCAGGTTTGTATGTTGTTGTTTTTAATTTTAGACATGATTCCAGGTTCTCATCAATAAGACGACTCCTCAATTTACTCTTGATAAGGTTCATGCTTGAAAAAGATTGTTTGCATGAATATGTAGAACCGAAAAGGGAAACAGCAGCAAACGCTAGTAGAGGAAGGGAGGGGGGAAGAATGGAGAAAGGAAGGAAGGAACTGGGAAAGGAAAGAAGGAAGAAAGAAAGGGAGGAGGGATGGAGAAAGAAAGAGGAAGGAAGGAAGGAAGGAAGGAAGGAAGGAAGGAAGGAAGGAAGGAAGGAAGGAAGGAACTGGGAAAGGAAAGAGAAGGAACTGGGGAAGAAAGGATGAAAGGGAGGAAGGATGGAAGGAAGGAAGAGTGGGGGAGGGACAGAAAGAAAGGAAGGAACTGGGGAAGAAAGGATGAAAGGGAGGAAGGATGGAAGGAAGGAAGAGTGGGGAGGACAGAATGAAAGGAAGGAACTGGGAAAGGAAAGAGAAGGAAGGAACTGGGGAAGAAAGGCAGCCTGGAGCTGGACTTTTGGGAGCCGCCTGAGGGGGATGAGGAGGAGGAAGGCGGCGAGGAGGAGAGTTTACCCCTTCCAAGTGGGCCGGTGATTAAGGCACAAAATCCGCCCCCCCCCCCCCGCCCTGGAAGTTCCCCCATAAGATCCCAGCCGGGCAAAACGCAGCCTGCGTGGGGGGAAGGCGATGCACCGGACCGGCGCCAAACTCTCAGTCTGAGGCGCGGGGAGGGCGAAGCGAGCTCTGTCCTGGCCCAGGAAGCATCATCGCTTTCCCCGCCCGGGGCCAGGCGGAGCCAACAGGAGGAGGTGGGGGGTGAGAGGTCGCCCAGGTCCGGTTGCCTATAGAGACAGAGGAGGGAACGCGGTGTCGGCCGAAATGAGGACCGGACAGCCACGCCTCACTCCTCACGTTGGAGAGAAGGAAGGGGGGAGGGAGGAGCCCCCTCTCTGCCAAACCAAGGCGCGCAGCCGGGCGGCAAGAAAAGACGGGGGTGTGTCTGGCAGCTGAGGGGCTCTTGTCGTTCTCCGGCCGCCGCCGCAATGGTGGGAGGTGGGGACGGCGCTGGGGCGAGAAGGAGGAAGGGCCACTCCTTCCTCTCTCGGAGACCCTCCCGCTGCTTCGGCCGGCCTAGAGCGCTGCTTCCGCACGTGGGAAGAGCAGCACTCAGGGGCCCAAAGAGCCACTTGCGGCTCGGGAGCTGCACTTTTGCGACCCCTGGCTTAGACTGTAAAAGGGACAATGAAGTCTCTTAAAAAAACGAAACTCTCTGGAATGCTCCTATTTACTGTTTAGCAAAAGATGTCCTAATAAAAGTATTTTGAAGTACTGAAGCATTTTAAATGTGTTACTAAAAATAGGTTCTTTATGTTAAGTATCAACTGAGCAGCTTGCACAGACAAAACAGACTGACACACATTACTCAACCAGTGATTGTCATGAGGCTATAAATAAGCTTAAGGCTATTGATATCATTCAAGGATTTTTTTTCTTCCTACAAAGATTTTTTTTAAACTTCACAATAATCACAAAATAGAAGTTTCACTAGAACATCTCAAGTAACCACATTTCTGATTATAGACATTATCTGGCAGAAGAACGACGTATGTAGATGTACCTGAGTTTGCTTAGAAAACTTCCTTAATCCACTCCCTCTTCATATCAACATAGACAATATAATCTCCTCTTTTTTTAATTCTTTCTACTAGGGTTGCCAATTGCCCACCAATCAACCGGGCTGCCCACTGACCAGTTGATGGTCGGGGGGCGGAAGCAGAAAGGAGGGAGCAATCCCCCTCATGCGCTCCCGGGAACGCTCCAGCCTCCCATTTCACATTGCAAGCCCGATTGGTCCTGATCTGGCTTGCAGAGTGGAAAGGGAGGCTGGAGCCTTCATCCTAGGACTGCTGTGCACGCACTCTGATCTTTCAGAGAGTGCTCACAGCGGGGTTCTGAAGGCTCCAGCCTCCCTTTCCACATTCCAAACCCGATCAGTCCCAATCTGGCTTGCAGCATGGAAAGGGAGGCTGGAGCCTTCCTCCTAGCCCTGCTGTGCGTGTGTTCTGTGGAGCATGCCCACAGCAGGGCTGGGAAACCAAGTAGAATACGGAGTGTGTGGGAGTCCCTCTTCCCAGCTCTGACCATAAGAAGCTCCCACCCAAGGTAAGTGGGGACCGGGCAACCCCACTTTCTAGTAACATTGTAGACACACTGATTGTATGGGGAAAATAGGAGAACTTCATATTCCAGACTCAGCCCACACCTAGATGGACCAAGCCAACAAAAGCTTACATGCAAGTGCATTTGCATTCATATGACTAGGGTTTTGTTATAGTGGAACACAAGAACAGAGCAGTGAATTCAGCTCATTTGAAGGACTGATCACGATTCTTGATGCTATATTAATAGTATCAATGCAAAATTATGATTCTAGTCACCAAGAAAATTATAGCTATTTTTTTATGCTGCCAATCTGACCAACTACAGATTTGTTTTAAAGTAGCTATTTGGTAATTTAAATTATTGTTTTAACTGCTTGACCAGTTAATTATGGAATAAAATTGCTATATTTCACTCTGAAAAGGCTAAGTAAACTGAATGAGTTTCTTGAAGTGCTAACATAAACATGTGTCCAAATCTATTCAGTAGTGGCTTAGCTTGTTCAGTCACCAGTAGCATCGAAGGTGACAGCATAGCAAAAATCCATTACCTCCAGGCTCATATAGCCAATGGCCTGAGGTGCTGCAGTGATGGGTATCAAAAGATACAGGAAACTTAAAACTGAGGTTCATTACCAAAATGGAGTCACAGAAGGAGGCATAAAATAACACAGATTAAAAATCTGGCACAGAATGCGGCGGGGCTCCTCATGGGGACCTCACCACGAGTGCATATACAGCCAGTTCTTCAACAATTGCACTGGCTCCAGCTGGAGTAGATCAGGTCCAAGGTGCTGGTTTTGACCTTTAAAGCCTTATACGGTCTCAGACCTTCACACCTGCAGGACTGCCTCTCCTGGTATGCCCCTCAGAGAGTTTTACGATCAGCAAATGCTATTCTCCTGGTGGTCCCTGGCCCAAAGAGTGTCCGGCTGTCCTTGACCAGGGCTTTTTTGGTCCTGGCGGAACTCCCTTTCAAGTGAGACCAGGGCCCTGTGGGATCTTAAACAATTCCACAGAGCCTGCAAAACGGAGTTGTTCCACCAGGCCTATGGTTGAGTCAGCTATCGTTTATATCTGTGTTGGCCTCCCCCACCTGTTTCTTTTTATACTGTGGATGTACCAGTGACAGAACTGGGGCCCTGGCTGCCTGAGGGCCACAGCTATCTTACAATTTAGAGCCATCTATTGTTAATTAACTGGTTTTAATCTTTTTTGAATTTGTATGTGATTCTATTGAGGTTGTTTTTATTATATTCAAATGATATGGTTTTGGTTTTTACATGTTGTTAGTTGCCTGAGCCCGGCTTTGGTTGGGAATTGAGGGTGGGGTAGATATCAAAACAAACAAATAAATGTGTTGGTTATGGAACTGTTCTACTGAGTAAAAAATCTGGGATGTAATTCCACTGCATGTGGAATATTTGGGTTTTTTGTTTGTTTGTTACCAGTGCACTTTTAGATTTAAAATGCTTAAAGTGGAAATGCCTAACGGCATCAACGCATTGTTCAGTCCGTTCCTGGGCGAGGCAAATAAAGGGAGTGATGCAAATCAGGCCATTGTAGAGCACAAGAGACTTGCACACAGCTTTATGATGGGCACAATTATGAAAGGGTACAAGTCTCACAAGTCCATGAGGTACAGGCCTAATTAGCGACGAAGAAACCCCGTATCTGATTGAAAGTAAATGGATGTGATCTTCCATTTCCACCTTGAGAAACACTCTGGCACCGCTGAGGTTCTGTTGTTTTAAGGAACCACCTGATTACTTTAGAAAAACTCTAACAGTCACCTAGTTAAAAGGAAAGGAGGCAGATCATTAAACTGAAGGCAGGCCCATTCTATGGCAGTGATGAGGAAGCACATTATTTGTATTGAGAAGGTCTCAGCCATCTCCAGCAAAAGCTCCTCAGGTGCTGTGGAAATACCTCTGGCTACCTAGCAGGTAGCAGGCAACATTTAAAAGCTTCAGGTCTCAGATTCAGAAATGTATTGCATATGGCTGTCGGCCGTCACAAACAGTTCAGCTTCAGGTAACAGCGGGCAGACATAACACTGCGGACGAACTAAATAGTGTGTTGGCCCTTTCCCTACTGCATGCCCCCCAAACGGGACAACAGACTCTTTCGTTCTATACACGAGCGCTGCAAAAGCAAGGGAACCCCACTCTTTTGCCTGAGCGTTAAAAACGTGGCTGCCTCGTTAAAAGGGCGAAGCCGGCCAGGAACAACGCCCGGGAAGCTTCCGCACCATGACAGCCTGCTCCCTCAGCCACTGATCCCCCCTCAAAGCTCTTCCCAACTGCGCTAGGGTGAGAGGTCGGGGAAGTCCCAGCCTCCCTGCACGATTGGCCCCAAGCGAGAATTCCCCGCCAACGGAGAGCAACGATTGGCCAGCGTCCCTGCCTCTCACTTCCACACGCACTAGCCACGTCTGGTTGTCCCACTCGTTTACCTGCGCGAGTCCAGGTCCCAACCGCCGCCGCGACGAGTCGTGTCCGAATTGGTGCGCAAGCCTCGGCGGATGAGAAGCGGGTCAAGCAGCCTCATATAGCCGGTGGAGAAAGCTGACTTCCGGGTCCCGGCGACGAGACATCAGTCGTCACCGCCTCCACGCGCGAACTCGTGAGTTGTTTTTTTTTTGACGTTTGTTGTCGCCGTTGCAACTGTAGCCGCAAATGTTGTTACCGGAAGTGACGTTGGGGGTAGCCCTGGTCGTGGTCCCTGCTCCAGCGGCGGATTCGGTGCCGACCAGGACTGGTTTCCTACTCTGCACGTATTGGTTTCGCGGCTGGGAAGCTTTAAAAAAAATAGAATGTTGTCGTGAGAGTTGAGGCTAAAGGACGGCGTCTGCAGTTGGGCAAGGAGAGGAGACATTAAAACCGTGATGAATCTGTGGATGCGAAGCGAAAGGCTGCTGTGGTTCCCGCGGGAGGGCTCAAACAGCCGCCAAATAGGAGAGAAGAAGCCGCTGCAAAGGAGCGCGAGGAGGAAGGGGGCGGGGCGGGGCAGGTGTGCGTGACGTAGAAAGCCCACCTGGAGAAGACAGGGGTGTCTGGGCGCTCTCAGACAAACCTGCTGTCTCTGGGGTAGCTTATCCTGGAGCGGCTGAACGGAGGTAGGCATATAGAAGTCGGTGAAGTGTGACAGTTTAGCTCTAGCAAGTAGCTGTTACTTCTGGCATGTCCAGGGTAAGATATACTAACGGAATAGTGGTAGATCTTTTAGGGAATCGCATGCGTCTAGACACAAAAGCTGTGTTGATGGCCCCCCCTTTTTTTTGGAAGCGAGCAGCTAAAATAAAATAAAAATGCAATCTTTCAGCGTATCCAGAATTTTTAAATGGGGGGAGGGGGATGTTTCAGATCATAGAAGCGGATTCCGGAGGGGCAGCCGTGGTCGACACCTGCAGCCAAAACAACGAAGAGTTTATGGCTACCTTAAAGATTGACGCATTATGTCATCAGCCTATAAAGAACTATAATAAGGCATCTTAAGGCTTTTTGTTGTTGTTGTTGTTGCTTTGAACAAGTATTGCAGGTACCCGTGTTGAGCCATAGCAAGTACATAGCTGTAGTGTAATATTGTGCTACCAAACAGGTTTCGAGATGCGCCAGATACTGGAACAGACAAGCAAAAAATGGCCACTTTCAGAATATGAAAGTTAATTACAGTCTTTACTCCCATGCAAGACTAAATTTTTCCTCTGTGTATGTTACACAAAAACAAGAGGGAGTTGTCTTACATTAGCAGTTATATCCCTTTTTAAAAAAAAACTGGACAGCCTATAACACTTTAGGGGGGGTCATCTTACATTCAAGGTCACCTTCTGTTCAAGTAAATATGGTACATGTCTCCCCACCACCAAGAAGATTACACAGGTCTCTTTTTGTTTTCGCAATTGCATATCCCTCTATAGCGTAATATGTGAGTTTTCTCAGAAGAAAATCCCAATGAGACCAATGAAACGTATTCTCAGGTAAGTGTGCCTAGGATTGTGGCTTTTAAGTGCCTGATTTTCCAGTGCCAAAAATAGTGTTTGCAAGATTTCTCTGCAGATTTTACAAAACATTTAAACATTGGTTAATGTGAAATTTATCATGTGTCAATTTTGTTACTGTCATATTGGAAGTGAATAGGATTTTTCATACCATGAGGCTGTTACATATTGGGAAGCTTACATATTGACTACCTGGGTCAGATCATGTATTTGATTTTAAATTGCACTTCTCCATTCTAGTCCATGTTATGCACTTTCTGTGATCTGAAAGAATTATAATATGGCTACAGGAGACCTTAAAGGAAATTTGCGAAGAATAGAGCAAGGACTTCGGCTTTTAAATTATTCCAGAGATGTGGATTATACTGGGTAAGTGTTGGTGTATTGTTTTTGATACACATTTTCTTTGGATTCATAGAACTTAATTTAATGGGAAAGGTGTCTGTAGTCATGGAATACACCAGCATGAAAAACTATGGTAATGTACAAATCAAGCAAGCAGAGGGGGTATGCATATTATTTTATTTGTACTAGATAGATAAAATAAGCTGCTACTTCCATTTCCTGTGGTTTTTAAATCAGAAGAAGTACCAGTTGCTGATACTAATGGTCTCTCGCAGATATAATTACAATGCACAACATAACTAGAACATGCTTTGCAAACTTAAAGCCCCTTTCAAATACGAGAGTAAATAGCAACGCTGAGTGGAGTGATAGACTTTCAGTCCTGAACAGATATACATTTTCACTGGTGTGGCAGAACCTAACACAATTACATTCTCTGTATCTTTACCATCTCATCTTTTCCCCATAATAGATTAGCAAAGGGTGATCCATATGCATTTTTGCCCATCATCAGCTACTGCTTCACATCTTTCTCAACACATATAATGGAACTTCTGGTGGAACTGGATGTGGAACTTACAGCAAAGAATGACTTGCGCTTTATTGAGGCCACTTACAAGGTATCTATAAAACACTATTTACAGAGGAAGATCGGTCAAGTACGCTAAGGAAGTGCTGCTGCTTGTTTCATCCTAACAAAAATGTTGAAAACTACTGTAGGACTTTGAAGACTGTACACCAGTTTAAACATTCTAGTTCCCTGTTTCTTCATTGGCATGAACCTTTGAGGACAACAGTATATTGAATGGACAGAAGTGCGATGTTTCTGATTACTTTTATACACATGGGTTGACGTATGGTAGATTAAAAAAAATATTCTGTGTATTCCTGCCTCCAGTAAATGTTTTATATGACATTCTGCCACAAAATACATGTTACATCAACAGTAATCAGGAATAGAAAATGTCAGCTTGACATACAATTGTAGTGATTATGAAAGCTAATTCTTCTTTTTTTCCTGTGTGCTTTACAGCTTCTCCGGGATCATTTTCAATATAAACCAGTCTTAACAAAACAGCAGTTTCTCCAGTTAGGTTTTGCAGAAAGAAAAATGCAGATTGTTTGTGAAATTATTAGTATGGTCTATAAAAAACACAAAGAATTAAGTAACACGAACAAGGTAATTTTTATTGCTATGTTCAAGAGGAACAAATAAGATTCATTAACGTTAAAGGCTTTTAATGTTTTAACTTATATTTTCATCCTAAGCAAAGTTTCATGCTTCTAAATTCATTGACCTCAGTGCGCTGAGGTGGGTGTAACTTTTCAGGCAGCCCATTCCTAAAGGGGGGGGGCAGTTAAGATTGGCACAGCCACACCGCCTCCATAGAGGCTTCCTGGCCTGAAAAAGGAAAAACAAGCACTTAAGATAAAGACATCAAAAAAATACTGACTTTAGTGAGGTTACATCAGCTGTTTTGCTGGCATTCCCGGGGTGATAGGGGTTAGGAAGCCACCTACAGGAAGCTCCAACCCCAGGAATGCCTCCCAGGATGCTGGTGCGTGGAGATATGCCAGGGAAATGCCAGTGGGAGGCTGCGCCGGCATCCAAGATGGCCCTGTGCTGATGTCCATGCCAGTATGCATGGTGCAAGTGGCATGGACACTGGTGTAGGGGTCACGCTGGCTCCTGTGAGCATTCCCCCCACCCCACCCCCCGGGATTGCGTGGTTAGTGTTGCATTGTAAGTGAAACTTGTCCTGGCTGGTAGAAGCCTCTGATATTTTTTTCTGTCAAATTCAGAATATGTAGGCTAAGCTTTTTCCCGTCAGTATGACTGAGGTGCTTTGCTTATGGTTGCACAAAACAAATGATTACCCTCAACTGGCCTTAATACCAGTACAGTTGCTGCATAGTAAATAACCCCTACAAAGAAGAAGCTGCTAATGCTTTTTGTTTCCTCTTCATCTGACCATTATTATGCTATATATTTGAATGCAATGTTGTTGTTTTTTAATTGACAAAGTTTTTTTTAAGATGTCTGAATACAGCCATAGTGCTATATTTGGTTCAGTTTGAAGTTCCTGAAAAGTTACTTGGGACATTTGCTACAACTGGCTAGATTTGCTTTGGAAAGTCTATTTTTTGCATTTTCTTAAGGATACTTTGCTTCAACTTAACTGTTTTGGCAGTATGTCTTGCTGGACCATATTTTGTACTGTGTAAACAGGAAAATGCTGGCATCACCAACAGTGGGATTTCTGTTGTTTTATAGGTGAGATCTCAAACAAGAAAGAAAAGTCATGCTGTGAAACGCGAACCAGAAGCAAGCATTTTAGATCTTCTTGATTCTATGTCTGTTGATGCTATGAATTTTCAGCAGGTAGGATTATTTTAGATGAACTGCCACACAGGAGAAAATCTTGATTCTTATTCAGACAGCTACACTTTATATTGTATAAAAAAATTAAAAATGGCTTCTTTTAATTATATTTAAAGAAAATGGTCAAATTCAAAAATATACTTAATAGTTTGGAAGAAACATGGGCATTATATAAACTTTACAATTGGTAAAATTAGTGCCCTGAATCTAAGGCAATCTAAGCAAGTTGTGGCAGATGAAGTATTTTCTTAAAAACTAGCCAAATTTAAATTTACCAGTGAACATACCAAAACCAAACCTCTATACATGTTCTGATGTGACCATCAGACCAGGGATTTTTACAGCTTTGCAGTCTACTTTTAGCAATTGTTACAGTCTTACTAAACAAGTTGGTTGGGAAGATGCGTACTAAATGATAAAGGTCATGTATGCATGGGTACTTTCACTCATGTTTGCCCCCAGTCTGTCTCGGTTGTTCCTTGGAGTTATGCATGAGTTTTTGTCCATTAGAGGTGACCTTGCTGCCAGCCCTCACATATGCCGGGACTTCTCGTTCCTCTGTTAACACAATTCTTCCCTCTCCTGAGCTCAGCCCAGGTGAAATCCCCATGCATATAGCAAAGTGTGGGACACACAAGCTTGGTTTCTCTCACAGCCAATTACAAAGCAGTGTGTAAAGAGGTGGGGATTCAAATGCTTCCTGCTTCCTCAGAGCTCTTTCTGAGCAGAAGAAAGGCTTTTTAAAACTGAGGCTTGGATTTCTTCCTCCCTTCCCCACTCCTTTCAGATTATTCCATTTTGTTTTTTGTTCTTGAAATGCTTTTTTTATGCAGAAATTGGTTTTTTGGGGATAATTTTCTCTCACCATAAGCTCTACAAAGTAACCAATTAAAAAAGGTAAAGGTCCCCTGTGCAACCACCAGGTCATTCCTGACCTATGGGGTGACGTCACATCCCAACGTTTTCTAGGCAGACTTTGTTTGCGGGGTGGTTTGCCAGTGCCTTCCCCAGTCATCTTCCCTTTACCCCCAGCAAGCTGGGTACTCATTTTACCGACCTTGGAAGGATGGAAGGCTGAGTCAACCTCGAGCCGGCTACCTGAAACCAACTTCTGTTGGGGTCGAACTCATGTCATGAGCAGAGCTTGGGACTGCAGTTTACCACTCTATGCCACGGGGCTCTTAAGCCAATTACAAAGCAGCATTTAAAGGGGCAGGGACCTGATTTGAGCTTACAGACTACCGGTGCATAGATTCCCCACAGGAAAGTGTGGGTCCAGCGAGCAACGAACCTCAGGTGAAACTCCCATACATAAATGACCAAAGTTGGTTTTATCTTACTAGCAGCTCTTACTGTATTCAGCTTGGCAAGCCTGCCATTTGATAGTTACTTGTCAACATATAGCTGCATTTTTAGTATACAAGATCTCTAAAGCTTGATTCAGAGATCTGCTGAAGGAACATTTCACTGTGCAATGCATTTTCCAAGCTTTTGGATAGAAGGGCTTCTTTACCCCGTCCCCAGGAGCTTCTAATCTGTGCAATTTGTATACAGTGACTTGTTGCTGCGAATGGATTCTCTCTCACTGGATCAAGGTATTAGTTCAGCAACTGCCAAATGAAAACTCATTGCTGCCACAACATGATTTTTGTGTGGCATAATTTTTGTTTTATTTGGAGTACACAGCTCTAAATCTCACCTCTGCTCCCCAAACAGCTTGGCTGGGGAAGATTCCTGAACTGGTATTGTGCTATTTATTTATTTATCTAGGGATACGTTTCTTAAAGAAAGCAGAATAAATGTAAGCAATCACTTATTTCTTTCTTTAAATGGGAATTAAACTTTTTATGAAACATTGTTTCATATAAATCCTGGTGCTGCTTATTATCCAAGCCCTGTTTGTGTACTTTAGTGTACTGTTTCACAGTCCATCAAAATTGGGATGACACTGATTCAAAAAGATGGTGGGGCTTGACTTGGCATTAAGGCTTGGGGTTCTTTTTCCTGTTCTATGTATACTTTTATTTTTGCTTTTCAAACAAATTGTGAAGGCTTTATGTATCAGGTAGGTGTATTCCACAGCCATTAAAATCAAAGGTGTTTTGTCACTAAATTCCGTGATTTTTTTAACAAGCTCTTAATAATGTTCGCTGTTACATTGTGTGAAATTTTGTTTTCTTGTTTACATGCAAAGAAACCTCAAATAGAATGCCATGTGTTTACATGTAATGCATGTCCCCCCAAGGAAGTAGTCAATGAAGTACTTCATGAAGATACTGATATTTCCTACAATTCACATGAAAAAGTAAGGCCGTTGTTACTTTACCCATTTTCTGCCAGTTGAACTGAGATTTAAAAATAGTGACCACTCATGGAGATAGGGGCTTAACACTATTCAAATGTGCAGATTTTTAAAGGCAGTCTCACTTGGGGCTTTTCTGCAGGGGTTTTCTTCCCATTGGTTCTGGCCCCATACTGCTTTGGTTGATTCCCCAGTTTCCATATGCATTTTTGTGTATTCAGTTTTTGCTTCCTTTTTTGGGGTGGGGGGTTCCCTGGTGTTTTTCCTTTTTTAAAACAACAGCAACTTCTACCCTGTTCTTTTTCTGGAAGAAGATTTTGAGTCGTCTTTTTCCTCATGCATAATGTTTCAGTTGGTTTTTTGCTTTTCAAACAAATTGCAAAGGCTTTATGTATCAGGTAGGTATTCTACAGCCATTAAAATCAACGGGGTTTTGCCACTAAATCCAGTGATTTTTTTTAATGAGCTCTTAAAATTTTTTGGTGTTACATTGTGTGAAATTTTGTTTTCTTGTTTACATGCAAAGAAACCTCAAATAGAACGCCATGTGAGTACATGTGATGCATGTCCCCCCAAGGAAGTAGTCAATGAAGTACTTCATGAAGACACTGTTATATCCGACAATTCACATGAAAAAGTAAGGCCATTGTTACTTTATCCATTTTCTGCTAGTTGAACTTAGATTTAAAAATAGTGACTACTCATGAGACTACTCATGGGGGGCTTAGCACTATTCAAATGTGCAGATTTTTAAAGGCAGTCTCACTTGGGACTTATCCACATGGGTTTCTTCCCATTGATTCTGGCCCCATACTGCTTTGGTTTATTCCCCAGTTTCCATATGCATTTTTGTGTATTTAGTTTTTTATTCTTTCTTGGGAGAGGGGGGTTCCCTGGAGTTTTTGCTTTTTTAAAACAACAACTTTTACTCTGATCTTTTTCTGGAAGAAGATTTTGAGTCAGCTTTTCCCTCATGCATAATGTTTCTGTTGGTTTTCTTTGTCCCAACTACTCCCACCCACCTCCAGTCCCCTTTTAAATGATTGGATTGTCATCATTGTCAAACCACTCCCTCTCCCCTCTGCCAACGATGAGGTTTTTTTAAAAGAAGGCCCTAAAATAACAATATATTGATATAGTGTCGTAACGATAGCTTAAGCAGGTTCTCTGTATTCCCAGCTTTCATTTTTAAAAAAGTGTGAAAATATACATTTGCCCTTATATCTCCATGAAGAAAGGAGCTAGAAACTTATTTTTTTAATGAAAGCTGGGAGTTTGTAGAACCTGCTTAAACTATCATTACAACAGTATTTTAGGGCCTTTTTTTAAAAAAAGGGGTGCTGGAATGCCACTGATGACAACCACTGTCCCTTGAAAATCCTGATTATTTAAGCCATGTTCAGAAGGTAATAAACTGAAAGCCCATTCCTGAGCTCTTTTGCCGAAAGAGCTCAAGAGGCAAAAAAAAGGGCTTAGCCAGCTTAAGTGGGACGGCCGCGCAGAGCGGCCAGGAGGCAGGGATGCCGGCAGGGCCTTCCCACCAGCGCAAAGGCCCGTGCTGGGGGGAGAGATGCCTGTAGGCAGCTACCTGTCCCCTTTCGGCCCTGCATGCCGGCACCGAGAACTATTCTGTATGGGGCATTTTGCCCCATTAAAATTTTTAAAGGCCTTTCAGCGGCTGGGAAACAGGTTAGGAGGTGCCACGGCTGCACCTTGGCCACACCATCCCTGGCCACCGAAAGCTCAGGAATGGTCTGTGACTCAACAACTGTGAAAATGCAGAGGGAGGGTAGATGTGCAGAAGGACCATGCTCATATCAATGTCAGTGTTTGTGGATCAATGCCTAAGATAATAAGGACCAAGTTGAGAATGCAAAAAAGCCCTTGGACGTATTCTTTCTCCCTTCCTCCAAAAAAGGTGGCGCACCACCGCCACAGTGTGGGGGGGCGGTCCCAGGATGAAAAGGGTGAGGAAGCTGCCTATTCTGTGAAAAGGTGGCACCTATGCCGGCACGGGGTCACACTGACTCCTAAAGAGCTTCGCCCCCACTTCAGGAATGGGCTCTTAATCTAGTAATTTCTAGTAAAAATTGATGAGCTTAATTGAATAGCATACAAAACAAGTTGGGAATCAACCTTTACTCTTCAGCAGCACTGCATGGTTATATAAAACTGTTCTATGCCTTGCATCTTATTTGCAGATCTTGGAGGATAATGACGATCAGATGAACGAATTAAAGAGCCAACTTGCTGAACTGCAGGAAAAGGTTAATAAACTGAAATTGGTTGAAGAAAAATTGTATGTTTTAGAAGAGAAACTGCAGGGTAAATTGATTATAGATGAGAAAGACTGGAATAATCTATTGAGCCGTGTCTTTCTCCTTGAAACACAGTTCTTGCAGCAATCAAAAAAGGTACGTTTTACTATTCAGTTTCCAGAAAACAATATTAACAGAACATTTTTGTATTACTTTTTTGATTTAATGAAGATATAGTCTCACAAACAATGTAAAATGATCGTACTTAGTTTTCCGGTTCCTACTCATAATGATTTTTACTGCAAAATAAAAAGGTGTTTTCTCAATCCCTTTAAATTACCCATTTTTTAAAAAAAATGGGTATTCTTAGGATAAACCTTTGAGAAACACAGGAAATAGTTATTTTTGCAATGGTTACTGTTTAATAAAGTACAAATTTGTTGGTAATGCTTTTGAATGGAAAAAATATTTCATGTTAGTACTTGCCACACTACCATGTACCATATTTAAAAGTTCAACCAAGTTGAATGCATTTTTCTTTATCCATTGTGTATTTCTTGTTGAGTAATTTACCTAAATACTGTACATTATTATGCAATGGGTTTGGATTATCTAGCAACTCTTTAAAATGCTGCATTTCACTTTGACTAGGATCAGTGGTACAGTGTATAAATTACTGATAATGTAACATAATTCAAATACCTTTTATAAACAGAGAAAAACAAGTTATTACTTTGGAACAGCGTATTTGGCTTGTGCCAAATATAATGTGATTTGCAACAATATTGGTTCTGTTGGATCAGCAACATACTGGCTGGGCTCATATGCTGTATAGTTATTCATGGCTCTAACTATAGTTGTCCAGTTCAGGCGCCACAGCATACAATATTGCAGAGTACAAGTACGTTAAGAATGCAATTAGCAAGGAAGGGTTTGTGCATAAGACTGCAGCCTGTTCCTGATCCTCCCAGGCTTTGGTCAGAGGATCAGGACATGATGGCTGAAGTGAGCCATTGTCCACTGTGGGGTATATTGGTAGTAATGTAATAAGGAGTGTTATGTGGGGATACTATCAATTCCTTCAAAGGCAGTAAGCGCAATCCCATGCAGAGTTGCTCCAAGTTGGTAATGTTGTAACATTGTATAACAGCTTGCAAGGCAAATCCCAGAACTGCCACCTGATCTATTGAAAAACTCACTAGCAGGATATCTCTTCAATTTTAGATTGACTTACCCACAGAATTTAATAACGTGAATGAAGACGATACCTCTGGCATACATATGACTCCAGTTTCTCCAGGTGAGCATTTCATTTAATGTTGGCAGTTAAAACTGCCTTGTTTGGGGTCTTCTAGCCCACTGAAGAAGAAGCATTGGTTTTTATATGCCAACCTTCTCTACTGCTTAAGGGAGACTCAAAATGGCTTACAATCGCCTTCCCTTCCCTCCCCACAACTAATACCCTGTGGGGTAGGTGAGGCTGAAAGAATGTGACTTGCCCAAGATCACCCAGCTGGCTTCATGTGTAGGAGTGGGGAAACAAATCCAGTTCACCAGATAAGCCTCCGCTACTCATGTGGAGGAGTGGGGAATCAAACCCGGTTCTCCAGATCGGAGTCCACCACTCCAGACCACCACTATTAACCACTACGCCACGCTGAAATAACATACTTACAGTAGATGATAGTACCCACAAAAGTGATTTCGTTTGTCACTGCAGTTTTTTTTAAATGTTCTTCTTTGCATGTGTTAAGTGCTGCACACAGAGAACATTGCTCAACTTTCTTTATGAACACTAATATGTAGGGTGTTTAGTTTTTAGTTTTTTCATTTGTAGCTAGAGACAGTTTTAAAAAGGGCTTCCAAAGTTATGTTAATGAAGGCTAGGCAAATTATTCGTCAGGAGCTTCTCAGTGTTGACAATGAGTCTTTATTGTGACGTTATCGTTTCCTTTTTTAAACATCCATCTCACCCTAGCCAAAATCTTCAGTTTTTAAAAATGTTCATCCCAATAATACTTAAACATTGAAATGCTTAGTTCACCAACCTCTTACTTGAAGATCTGTAAACTCCACATTTAAAACTTTGTCACACCCCACTTAAATTTGCAGCACAAGCAGCAAAAGTTACTACACTCATCTTCTCCAAAACCTGTGTTAATTATATGGTTGTGAAGCCACACATTTTTGTCTGTCGGTAGCCTGTGCAAGTTGCAGGTGATTTATTTTATGATATAGTACAGGTGTTGGCAACAAGCTCAAAGACCTACTGTAAAGTAATATCTTGTTTTTTGGGTGTTTTTAAAATATATATTCCCAAAATAGCTGCTCTGTCCTTTATAGGCATTTCTGCCATTATTTTATAGAGGGCTTTTCTGTTTGCTTATTAAGATAACCAGTAAAAATGCTTTAGGAAATGTTGTCAGTCTCTACCTTATGCTATAACAGGATAGAGTTCAAAAAGGGCTTGGCATATGCCTCATGTCTGGTGCAATTCATGTTGCCTTTAAAGTTAATTTTATACCAATTTCTGGCGAATGAGCATTGGCTCGAAGGTCTTAGAAAAGACCTGCAAGTTGTGATCTTTGGCCTAGCGGCATTTTCCAAAAGCTTACATTAATGATGATTAGAAGGTTGTTCATGTGTGCTTTCAAAATAGTACATGATATTTATAATAAATAAAAATACTTTTGCGGTTTTGTAATAGTTCTCTATGAAATATATGTTTTTGGTATCTTCTATAAATCAAACCATGTGATGGCTGACCTGTTGCATGAGATCAAAAAGGCAAAGGTAATCTTTAAAATTGATGCTTCTTCACAGATAAAGAAAAGGAGGAGCTGCCAGAGAGTCTTCATCACTCGTCTGGATACAGTTCACTGATATCTTCAGACCCATCTCCCAAAGCCGTGGTTGTTAATAATCATGATTTATGCAAGGTTTCAAAGGTCAGTTAAAACTGACTAGTGCCTATGCAGAGCAAAGCTTTCTCTCAAAAAGTCTGTTATAATAAGTTCTGTTTGTATAACTTCAGTTTGTATAACTTCACTGTGTTTGTGCAAGTAACAAAACTTTGAAATACAAGGCCTTTGAAAAACAAATTGAACCTATTGCTTTTAAATTGCAGGAGACAACAATACAAAGAATGGAACGAATAAACAAAATGTAAGTAAAAGGGAAAAAGAAGGACGAATTAATTTCTCAGGGAATTGCTTTGGTTTAAATGTATATAGAAAGTACATATGTTCTCCATACCACAAAGGTCTTTGCATCAGGTGTGGCATTTCCTTAAGATTTATTGTTCCTGCTGGATAATAAATCTGTATACAGTTCTGTGGTTGTGGGATGAGTCACTTCCAAAATACAAGTGGAAGTGTGCTTAGTGGTTATTCTGGAGATTAGAATGCTAATTTAGAGATCAGGTTATCTGGTTGGATGAAGAGAATGATTCTGTTCAAATTTTTAGCTCTTGCTTAAAGATAAATGTGATGGTTTTCATTACTTGGAATTAATTTTATCTAGTTGCAGTTTTCTATCCCAGTGTAATGCTATTTCAACAGTAAGCATTAATAATTTAATCTTTTTAAAGTTATTCTGTGCGAAATGTTTATGATTAACCTTGAAAACGGGACTATTGTTACTTCTCCTCACTATGTGTAGGTTGTCTTTTCAAACTAGTCTTAGTCTTCCCTATACACGGGGAAAATAGGAGCTGATTTACCTTTGTTATTAAATAAGAATTTTTTTTTTATTTAGCCTGTTTAACTTATAATATTTTTAGGATTGAAGAAACCTCAGAGTTGTTGAAGACCTCAAGCAGCGTCTCCTAGAGTCTTCTGCCCTGTGCTGCCATATATCTGAAAGCAATTATGTATATGTGTAAAATTTTTAGACCTATTTGAATCCTTTTGTGATTCTGACCCAAAATATTTGCAAATGGTACATTTTTATGAAAATAAACATTTTATAATACCACTGTCATTGCCATAATTTTCACCTTCTTCCCTGTAATCATTTTCTGTGCGAGTAACCTCTGTGACTGTAGCAAAGCTGTTCCTGTTCTTGAAGTGTATTTTTGTATTGACATTTGCTGGCGCTGGGCTAAGTAATATGTTTTTTAAAAGTGCAGGCTTGAGGACCATGGTTTATATCCTGTTGGAAACACTCCAGCTGGGACTTGCATATTGCGCCCAAGAGAATTGCATACATACCATCCCGCCATCTGTAAAGTTGTACAAGGCTTAATGAAAAGCCGAGTACACAGATTGTAAATGTGTACTCTTTCTAGGGTTTTTTTGTTTTGTTTTTAAAATCTATTTTTGTTTGTACTTAGTCAGAAAGCACCAGTGCATAGTAGCTTCCATTGATTTGGACAGTGAAGGCCGTTTTGATCTGAAACATTAAAACATATGTGGGTCTACAGACTCTGACTAGGAAATGTGTTGAGCGTTTTAATGCTGTATTACCTGACACATTTTAAGACCAGCAGCACAGATGGAGACCATCCAGTCTGTATACTAAGATACACAGCAGTTTTATGATTTGAGGCCAATGACTCTTTGGAGACAAAAGTATCTGTAAAACAGCCATAAATATGATATAATCAAATAAAGAATAGCGGGTGGGAGAGGGGAAGCCACTTCAGCTATTTAGATTGCTAAATGGCAGCATACTAATCCGTGTTGCAGAGGGAACTTTTTAATCAGCCAAGTTAACTTTAATTCTGTCTGTTCGTAAGATAAGATCTTTCAGTTACATTGTAATAACGCTTGACATCAAAAGTTTTTTTATGGCGTGGTTTGCAGGTGATGAGAAAACAGCTGTTTCCATTTTGCTGTAAAACATGATTTATTTTGTAAGCTTGTGTCTTTTTCTAAAAAATGAATGTGAGCTATGCTGGCTTGTTTTAACAAAAGCACAAAACATCAGCAATAAAATACTGCTGTAATACTTTCCTTAACATAAAATTGTTGCAAAACAATAGAACAAAGTGCCCATTTTTTTTAGAAGACCTTCATATTCCCAACATAAGAATTGTCAAATTAAGGCTTTCACATTTAGTGCCACTTGCATCTAATAATTTGTGAGTTGCTCTCACAACTTTCTATAGCTATGTGAAGCACATGTTAATTCTGTAAGTGCCGACTTCTGTTTCTTGTGTCTGATCCCTGATAGTATATGTGGATTACGTATTTTTGTAGCATTTTTTTAAAAAGTGAATATCCTTTCCCTATTCCCTCTCCCACCCACCACTCATAATTTTACCAAGTTCTGTCTCTAGGTTTTGAATGTTGTAGTTGCCTAAACCTCTTCAGTAAGGAATAATTGTAGTTACCTTTTCTATGGTGTCCTTTCTACAGCAATTTTCCTAGTTAAAGGATCAGAATTCCATACAACATTCTAGTATGGGTTGTTACCCAGGAAACAAGGAGGAATAAAAGTTTGTGGCTTTACACATGTACCTCTTGACCCAGATTGCAGGATCTTGAAGCTTGCGTGTGCACAAGGGTGTTTAGAAGTGAGATTGAGTTGAATGAGGCAACTCTAATTTAACAGAGTGATTTTTATTGACTACAAATAAGAAAAAGGGGGAGAGGAGAGATATTTAAACTGGATTTAGACAATAAGCGCATTCATGCAGTGAGCAGCAAAATTACCCATTTAAGACCAGTCCAATTGAATACTTTGAAGTTACATGGGAAATTTCCTATACCCACCCACCATGTGTGGTTCCCAATGTAGAAAAGCAAGTGGGTTTTAAGTAAAGGAGAAACAACAGCTGGGATACTAGGGGGAGATTTTAGCTTGGATTGGAAGGGGGGTGCAAAAACATCTTTGCTATAGCCAAGGCTAAGAGCAGAAACGATGGAGAGCTTATGGGGGTCAATGGGAGAAAAAAAAGTTGTGGGCAACAAAGAGGTTAAGCAGCTCCCTTATACTGCTTCTCTTCAGAATTCCCACTCCTGAAGTTACTGTCATTATGAAAAAATGTGTTTGTGCCATATATAATGAGTCCATTTTCTATAAGGTTCATGCTGCCTAAGAAAACCTTTGTGTTTGCCTTTCAATTCATTGAGATATCTTATGCAAATTCCTCTTTTTAAATTGCATTAGTCTTGAATGGATTTCAAGTATGCTGGAAGTCTGGCACCACCTTGTGGAACATGAGACGCTTCTATGGTTTTAAAGTACAACAGCAGTTGTTTCCTGACTTCCTAATAAAGTAGTCCAGAAATAGGTTGTCAACTTTTGTGAGCTACTTGTTAATACAGAAGTCACTCTCCCCACATCTCACATAATGTCTGTGCTGTTGTGTCCTCAAATAATCCAACTATTCAGAAATTGTATCAGCTATATGGGAATATGATTTTTAAAATCTAATTATCTAAATTCTTAATTCATTGTAAGCACACATTTCTGTGGATAGTGGTATGTAAGAGGAACAGTGTTAGCACAGCCTTTTGACTTTTGCTTAGTCATGTAGTTTAAGAAATTGCTACAGATCTATAGTGTACATTTCTGTTTAAAACCAAGGCAGTTTACACTAATCCATATTAAACAGCTGCCATACTGGGGACAGATTTAACACAATGGTTTGGAATTAAAACAAAAACAGGCTGATAACAAGGAGATCTTTAGAGAAGGAACTGTCTGCAGTATAAGAGGGAGTGAGATCTTAAGGGCTGCTGAGAAAGCCCTCATGTGGGTTCTCATTGATTGGATTCCTCCAGTGGGTTTCCTGCAAAATGGCTTTCTTGGCTAACCTCAAAGCACAAGTTAGAGGTGGATGCAGTCCACCAGGTTAACTGTATTTAGAAAAAGATTCTTGATTAAAAACAAAAATGGAAACAAATGCCAATGAACTTGTGTAGCATAGTGACTAAGTATAGGAGGGGTGAGTTAAGAAGTGTCTGAGTTCTTACCTACAAATGTATTATGTAACCTTATTGAAGCCACTGTTTTCTCATCTGCAATATAGGGACAATACTATTGACCTGCTGCAAGAAAAACAGTGCATTAGATGACATGCACTATATAAATGCCATTATCTTACTTTGAAGACTGGCATTTTATTAATACATGTAACTCATGACATAACATCCCCTCTTTACAGATGCTCAAATAGTGTTTCTCTTGTTTTGAGGGCTCTAATGGTAATAAATCATGGTGCCTGCATCTAGAAGGCAGTGGATCAACAAGGTTCAGTATATGTGGTTCATGAATAAGATTTCTATTTATAGATACACATGGACATGAAAATTGTGTTCAGCCTTACAGTTTGTGGACACTTGGTCTTTATTTGTGTAATATTGGAATAGTTACCATGGATATTATAAGGTACAGCAACAGATATTAGAAGTGGTCTAAGGACATATAATTAATTTTCTTTATTGCTCAGGGGTGGTAGTTGCTGTGCTATTACAAGAATGATAATGTGTTAACTAGAGATACCTTACAATGGATGTATGGAAGAAAAAGTGTGATGTTGTGTATATTGTAATTTTGTTTATTAATACAACTATAAACCATTCCACAGTCGTCTTATGTGGGCTGTAATTAATAAGCTCACTGAAACACTAACAGAGTTACCCTTCACCTTCACAGCTGTCCTGCTGATGCTAAGAACAAATGAATCCTCATTTCTATTTTGCGCATGTTGTGAGCATCAGAAAATCGATTGTCTTTGCATTTTCTCTTTTCCTAACTGTAATAGTAATCTCTTACAGATTTCAGCTGCTTTTATTGCTGCTCTTAAGCAAGCGAGCATGCCTCCCTGCAGTCCTTAATAACTTCTCTAAGTGACATTGTGAGTCATTTAGTACACTACAACTCTACTGACAGAAAAGAGGAATAATCAAAACATTAATGGACCGTGCAAGACGGATCTGTGAACCACAGTTTCTCAAGGAAGAAACTAACCATCTAAATCACGCACTGCTAGCAAACGGCTACTCCAAGAATGAAATCAGAAGGGCCATTGAACCAAACAAAAATCAGAAAACTCAAGAAAAACAGTCTCCCATAGGAAAGGTATTCTTGCCATTTATTAAAGGAGTCACTGATAGGATGGAGAAACTTTTGAAAAAACATAACCTACAAACAGTGTTTAAACCCACCAAGAAAATACAACAAATGCTACGATCAGCAAAAGACAAAAGAGACCCCCTCACCTCTGCAGGAGTATATCGTATACCTTGCAGCTGTGGAGAAGTTTACATCGGGACCACAAAACGCAGCATACAAACAAGGATAAAAGAACATGAAAGATACTGCAGACTTGGCCAACCTGAGAAATCAGCAGTGGCTGAACATGGACTGACACAAACAGGACACAGGGTCTTATTCCAAGACACTGAAAGACTGGACAATTCTACCAACTATTTTGTCAGATTGCACAGAGAAGCCATTGAAATTCACAAACATCAGCACAACTTTAACAGAAAAGAGGAGAGTTTAAGAATGAATAAGGCTTGGCTTCCTGCCCTGAAACACCTCCAGACAAAGACAACATTCAACAATAGCCATACAGATTAGTTTTGGATTACACACATTAACAGATCACTTCAGGATACAATGGTTCCATATTAACATACCATACCCTCATTAGCACATTATCTTGATACTTACAGGACAATACTTTTGCAGGACAATACTCAGCTCAAACCCAACCCCTTTCTGACTATATATTACTCTTTCTACACCCTTGACACTGAGAGACACTGTCCTTCAGTGTTACTACTCTGAAGATGCCTGCCACAGTTGCTGGCGAAACGTCAGGAAAGAAAATTCCAAGACCACGGTTACACAGCCCGGATAAACTACAAGAACCAATCCTCTTGAATAATTTGCATAATTTGAGAGAAGCCAGGAGAGTAGGAGCCTTCCTGACCTCCTCAGGCAGGCCATCCCATAAGGTAGGGGGCACAATGGAGAAGGCATGGGTACGGGCAGTTGTTGATTTTGCCCATTTGCAGGTTGGCACCTGCAGGAGACCCTGCTCCAATGAGCGAAACTGTCATGGCGGAGCATAGGGGGAGAGGCTGTGTTGCCGATATAAGAGTCCAAGGCCATGAAGGACTTCGTATGTGATAGCTAATACTTTAAATTGAGCATGGTAAACGATGGGCAGCCAGTGAAGTGCCTGCAGGATGCAGATAATATGTGTTTATAGGACTGAAGTCCAGATTTTAATGTGAATCTGAGAACCTGTGTGATGTAGTGGTTAGAGTGTTGGAATAAGATCTAAGCAACCCATGTTCTAATCCCCACTCTGTAGGATTGCCATGTCTTGCATCATAGCAGGAGACCTCTGAACCAGATCTGTTGCCCTGTGAAGCCTGAAGTGTTGGCAGGAAGAAACACAGGCGGATATGGGAGTGCATGCCAACATTGCATCTGTGCAATGATGTCACTTCATGGGATGTTCTAGGATTTGCAAAAAAAGTTTTCCCAAGTCCTAGTGCATCCCATGGCATCACTTCCGGTAGGACTGTAGAGTTTCACAAGTCCTAGAGCATCCCATCACATAACTTCTGATCTCACTGGAACTGACATCACGGGCTGGCATGATGCCGGTGCGCCAGTCCTCACCCCCAAATGATAGGGGTTGCCAGCTCCGGCCTGGCAATCCAACCTCTCTGCCATGGAAGCATGCTAGGTGACCTTGGGCCAGTCACACACCCTCAGGCTAACCTATCTCACAGGGCTGTTGTGAGGATAAAATGGTCTCTTGGGATGGGGGGCAATTGTTGTGGAAGAAGAATTTTCTAACAGCAGTTCTTCAGTGGAACAGGCTTCCTCAGGAGATGGTAAGCTCTCCTTCCCTGGAGGTTTTTAAGAAGAGGCTAGATGGCCAGCAATGCTGATTCTATAACCTTAGGCAGATCATGAGAGGGAGGGCACCTTGGCCATCTTCTGGGCATGAAGTATGGGTCACTGGGGGTATGGGTGGGAGGTAGTTCAGAATTTTCTGCACTGTGCAGGGGGTTGGACTAGATGACCCTGGTGGTCCCAACTCTATGATTCATTACCATCCTATCTCTGTGTTGTCATCTGTGTTGGATCCATTATTGTTGTGAAGCAGATTTTATATCCTGCGTTTTGTGGAAGGATTGTCAAGTAACTGAACTGCATATGTTCCAAGATTCAGTTTTCTTTCTGTTGAAGAAGTACTGCAGTAATTTGAGGCCCAAGCATTTCTGTAGTTTTTAAATTGGTAGCTCACTCTTCACAGTTCTGAAAAGAAAGCCCTTAAGGAGAGGCTACTTTTCCTATTGCTATCACCAGTGCTTAATTTGTAAAAAGAAAAGGTGCTGGTACTCACATATAAGGTTGCACTTATTTCCACCAACTCCCCCTCAGGACTTGGGAGGTTCCCCCCAAAAGGTGCTGGTACTCTGTACTTGTGAGCATTTCTAGAAGAAGAAGAAAGGCCTGGCAATAGTTGTTCCAAAATAACTGGCTTGAATATTGTACAATAAGCTTGAGAATAGGGTCACAAACATTTATGAACCATACAGTATCCTTTTTTTTACACACATTTCTAAGTCAATTTCTAAGTCAATTATTTCAACATAATTCTTCCTAGTGGGAAGCTAAGCCTATTCATAAATTGTAGCAGAATTCATGTGCTAATTGTTGTGTTTCTTATGATTTCTGTCCCAGTGCTTGGCACATTGCCTCCCACACATCTTAAATTCTCAACATTTCCAGTGGAAAGCTCCATTAATCACAGCCACTAATTTGGGAATCAAATGTACAAAGTAAACAAAGCTATAGTCACAGAAGGCATAGAGGTGTGCAGACAGTACATGGAGATTATTCAACCAAACGCTCGCAATCTGTTGCTGCAGTGGGTTCCTGGGGCATTAAAGTTAATTTTCCTCCTAATTGGATGGATCTGAAGCATATCATTGAACCTTTTTACCTTTCTGGGACCAAAGCCTAGAACATTAGTCCAGCAACTCACTCATTTGGTAATTGAAGCAATCAGTCAGGGTAATGAGGGGACATTTTCCTATGGCAGATGAGAACGGCTTGGAACCCCTAGGAAGACTGAACGCCCGGTTAGTGACTCCAGGTTGGA
Source organism: Euleptes europaea (assembly GCF_029931775.1). Lineage (NCBI taxonomy): Eukaryota > Metazoa > Chordata > Lepidosauria > Squamata > Sphaerodactylidae > Euleptes > Euleptes europaea. The sequence continues at coordinate 54,649,897 of NC_079320.1, forward strand.
TCAAATGAATGTGAGCTTTCTGGCAGTCTTAACAGTTTTCCTGCTTGCTGTCAGAAGAAGTGGAAATCTATGCTGTTCAAGGTGGGTTGAACTTGAAAAAGAAAACTTGTGTTAACATAAATGTGGAGACGTGTGGCTGGTCATAAATTAAGTGGAATGCTACTTGGGCATTCTACTGTATTTTGCTCAGCATAGTGTGTACCTCGGATTGTATGTCAGCTCTCATTCATCACCTTTGCATTCTTTTCAAATCTGGTTTTCAAGGTTATTTGACACATTTCCCCTCAAGTTTTTTTAATGGTCAGGGTACTTTTTGTTGTATTTGACTTGCTCGTTCTTAAGTGGGTTACTTTTAAGACAAACAAGAGCGACACTCAAGTTTTGCTTGAATCAAGCAAAGTGAGTGTTATTTGCAGATGATAGAAAATGATTTAGAAACACCTGGCTGCCAGATTTATATCCATGCTTAAATCCTGAAAGCGCTGGCATGTTATGGTTTTTTAGAGATAGAAGGCAGGATCAACATTCACACTTGTTAGAGTAATGGTTAATGCACTGCTGACCAAAACTCCTCCCTCCTCAAAAAAGGTCTGTTAAAAGAGACTAAGCAACCTCATGCTTTCATTAATTTTTTTTAAAAATAAATTGTGTCATTGATTATGTTATTTTTTTTTCATTTTGATGTTGGTAAACAAAGTCATGTTGGGTATATTCTTTTAGCTGAATGTGTGGTATTTAATTTTTATTCAAAAATTACTTCCTAGAAATTATCAGGAGATACATTTTTAAATCCTTTCACTACATGTATTTCACCCTGAGTAATAGACAGTTTTTCTCCTAATCCTGCTGATGTTAACGTCAACTGCTGACGTCCTCTCCCTTTAATGCAGCTGTCAGAACTATTTTATTTATTTAGGAAATCTAAAAGCTACTTTTCTACTCTAGGGAATTCGCTCTGCTCTGCTCTGCTCTACTGTCGGGAATTCGCAGATCCCAGAATCAAATTTAAAACAAAATCAAGTGCATTGTAAAAACTACCCAAACCCAATATTTAACCCCCTCCCCCCAAAAAAAACACAAGAAAAAAGCTGCTAAAATCAATAAAAGCCAAACAAAATGATAGGTGCACTGACCAAACATTGAAAACCATGAAGATTAAATAGAATTAGACACTGTGAGGATAACCATCTGTCTGGGAAGGTCATGTTCTATGACCACATGTGAAAAGGCCCTTGCTGTGGCCATTAATCTCTGAAGGTAGAGGCACTTATAAACAAGCCTCATATGCACATCTCAAACTTCGGGTATTTTGATATAGTAGGTATGGTGAAAAGACACCTCACCCTACTGCTGTCTTGTGTAATATGTTGGAAGATAAATGTCGCACTTGTGGTCTTCTAATGCTCCACAAGATAAGGCACCTTAATCCGGTTGAAATTAAGTTTCCATAATCCTAGCCCAACACTACACTACAATGGCTTCGTTTCTCTCTCTAATACTTCTCTCTTTGATGTTTTTTGAAATACTTTGCCTGTTCTGCGAGGTTGCTCTTGACTTCAAGAAACAATAATCAGCAGTTTGACAATATTTGACTTTCCAGCTGATGAGAAGCCCAACTCTGCTATTTGTGCTGAAGCCTTAAATGCATGCAGTGTGTGTGTGTTTGTGTGTGTTGAGTGTGGCCATTTATAAATCAGGGGGACTGGCAAAGTCTTTTACTCTCAAGTCAACTTAGACGGCGTGAGGTATAGAACTACTTAGCCCTCCATGGGATCAATTGTTCACAGGTTTAAAAAGATTGTTCATTCTGTGTGACATTCACATATAAAGCTCTTAACAGCACTCAAGTGCATTGTGAGGGAAGGAGGTCCCAAAGGCTGATGGAAGAGTAATATAGAGAGAAGGATATTGTCCTGCTGGAGTTGTAGCTATTGCAGACACATAAAGTGCAATTAGCGGAACAAAAACCAGTTATGTGACATAGATGTTCAACCCTGTGGTTATAAAAATGAATCTTCCAACTCCCGTGTCTATAAATCTGGAGCTTGGAAGACTAATGACCATCAAGAGGATGCAAGCTATTTGCAATCCATATGGCTCAGTGTAAAGTTATGGGCCACTGGGGCTATATAATTATGCTTTTGTTCATACAATGTTTAATGTCTCCTACTTTTTTCTCTATATGTTGTATAGGGATAGCCCAGGCTAGCCCAATCTCGTTCTCAGAAGCTAAACAGGGTTGGCCCTGGTTAGTATTTGGATGGGAGACCACCAAGGAAGTCTAGGGTTGCTACATAGAGGCAGGCAATGGCAAACCACCTGTGAATGTCTCTTGCCTTGAAAACCCTATGGGGTCACCATAAGTCAGCTGTGACTGTAGAGCACTTTCTACCACCACCAAGATGTAACCTGCTAACCAGTTTCAAAATTGGTGATTCTGTCTTCATCAGCACAAACTTATATAACTGTAGTCAAAAAGGGCAAGAGTCCAGTAGCACCTTAAAGATTAACAAAAATATTTTCTGGTAGGGTATGAGCTTTCGTGAGCCACAGCTCACTTCTTCACTTCTGAAGAAGTGAGCTGTGGCTCACGAAAGCTCATACCCTACCAGAAAATATTTTTGTTAGTCTTTAAGGTGCTACTGGACTCTTGCCGTTTTTGACTACTGCAAACAGACTAACACGGCTACCCACTGTGAATTATATAACTGTGTCATCAGTAAATGTGTCTGTGTGAACATCTATGAATTGTTAGTATCAAAAGTGTTCATACTAAGGCCCATTAATTTGTAAGTTCAGAATCTTTTACCTTTCTATAATGCATACATTCCTCGTCTAGAGTCATCAATATTTCTTTTGTTAAAACCAGAAACATCCTGTTTTAAAACCACGATCCCACTCCATACCTGAAAGTTGTCATATCACAAATTAACCATTTTTTCACAGGGGGGGGGGGAGTGAAGCAGATGTCCAGGTCAGACGGTGTACTCACTGACCTTACCCTGGCTTACAGCCTTGCCCCCATCAATCTATTGTCTGGCTTTTGCTAAGGGCCTATGTAGACAAGCTTAGCTTAGAAAAACCTGTTGGCAAGTCATAGGAGTTGCCAGTTCCCTCTTTGCCACCGGCGGGAGATCTTTGGGGCGGAGCCTGCGGAGGGTGGGGTTTGGGGAGGAAAGGGACTTCAATGCTGTAGAGTCCAATTGCCAAAGCAGCCGTTTTTGCCAGGTGAACTGATCTCTATCGGCTGGAGATCAGTTGTAATAGGAGATCTCTAGCTAGTACCTGGAGGTTGGCAACCCTAGTGAGAGCTAAGAGCAGATAAAAGTCTGGCAGGCAGAAGTCCGGCAGAGGTGCTTCTTCCTTCTAGTAAGACACATCTTTTTATATATAGTAATATCTGTTGATGGCATGTGGGTTGTCGAAGGGGCCATTTTCCTAATCTGTTGATCCTAAACGCTATTGGAAAATGGATGCCTGTATTATTCTCATATTATCAACAGTTTGTGGTTAGTTTATGTAGAAAGGGAGAGAAATGTTTTGAAAATGTTAAAAGATGAATAACCTTTCCCTGACTATTCTAGGTATAAATCAGTGCACTCAGATTTTTCTATAATGGAACTGGTGTCTCTCTTTGTTTGTTCTGTTACTGAAGCTAAACCCAGGGGATCCAGTTTTTGCATGTAATACCGAAAGCTGCTTTGAGTCTATATACAAATGCTTTATGATTCAGAGTAATATGACAAAGTGCTAAAGCTTTCAGTTATAAAATGAAAAATTATCTCAGTCTTGGAAAAGAAAGTACAATGGCAACAGAATGGTAATTATTAATGAATACACATTACAGAAATGCTTTCCTGTCTCTCCTTTTGCAAGTATGTTGAAGAATGTAAACATTTTGAAGCTATAATAAATTTGCTGTTTGAAGAGACAACTCTCTGAAGGCAACCATAGTATTGTGAATAGAAATAAAATTGCTTCAAGGTGGAAATGTGCATGTTTTGCCCAAGCCAATGTACTGGCAGACAGGGTATATGTGTGTGTGGGGTTGGGGGTCTGGTGATTACAAGGGCTAGAATGTTCTGATTCCCTTCACATTTTGCACTGTAACTCCCATGACCATCTTGAAGCAGGTGGCCAGTTCTGAGACTTGTTTTCTGAAGTTATGCATACCACAGACGGATGGATCCTTGTATTTATATAGATGAGGAGTTCTTGCTCCAATGTGTATCACCTTACACCTACCTACACTGAACTTTGTTTGCCTTGTTTTTGCCCATTCAGTTTGGAGAGACTGGAACCTGGGTCTGATCATTTGCTCTTGACCAATTCTTATCAGCTATCAATGGGCTAACATCCTAAATTTCATAGGACAACGCAGCTTGAAATGCAAGCGCTTGCGCTCACTGACATTTCCAGATCTCTTATGGGGTATCAAAGACAATGTGCTAAGAACACCCAGTGGCTGAATATTTCAAACATCCTGCCTGCCATCAATCACTGTAATAAACCTTACACAAGAGTAATGTTGCAGTCTTCTGCACACTATACACATTCAAATTGCAGTGATTCAGCCAAAGTTCTGTGTGCATTAAAATGATGCCTTACAACCATGCGGAACTATGATTAAAAACCCATTGGAGTAATATTTTTAAGCCATCATTTTATATAATCATTTATAAGCCTTAACTGTGGCATTTAATTAATTAATGGTTTTCAGGACTAGCTGCAAAAACCTCTATTTTGTTAATTACTACCATTTGTGGTAGCAGACAATCAAGATTACTGTGCTGTCTTGTGACAGCAGGAACTGTTCAATTTTGCATTTCCTTGTGTTTTGAATGTTTAAATGGTCCCAACATTGACTTAAATAATCACAGTACTGCTTTGGTTTTCTTTTTGCCTCTGAATTCTGGTTTTAATACCTGATCAACCAGGTTTAAAATAAAGATTTTTTCTTTAAAAAAAAAAAAAAAGTAATACTGACTAGTTTCTTCCCCTGACTGTATAGCCACCAAGGGGGAAAATGTAGAACATAGGGAGGAGAAGTGATATATAAGTAGAAAAAAAGAGAAGGGGGCAGAATTAGAAGAAGAGTTGGTTTTTATATGCCGACTTTCTCTACCACTTAAGGAAGAATCAAACCGGCTTACAATCACCTTCCCTTCCCCTCCCCACAACAGAGACCCTGTGAGGTAGGTGGGGCTGAGAGAGTATGACTTGCCCAAGGCCACCCAGCTGGCTTCGTGTGTAGGAGTGGGGAAACAAATCCAGTTCACCAGATTTGCCTCTGCCGCTCATGTGGAGGAGCGAGGAATCAAGCCCGGTTCTCCAGACCAGATGCCACCACTCCAAACCACCGCTCTTAACCACTACACCACGCTGGCTCTAGTGGGTTAAACCTAGTGAATGGAGGTTCTAGACACTATATTTTGAGAATTCCAAGCTATAGGTGAAAAGCAGGAGAAAGCAACACATTTCAGTTAACAGTTCAGCCCCTATACAACCCCTCAGCTTTCACACAGGGCGTCTCTTATAAAAAAAGCAGCCCATATAAAAATTGTTCCCCGTGTGACAAAGAGGCCAGGCCAGATGTGAAAACTGAAACCTCACCTCAACCATAGAATTTGTCCTGAGGAGACCATCAGCCCTCAGTGCATGACAATTGGGTGTCAAACGTTTACAAGAGACTCCCCCCCCTTTTTTTGAAAAAAAATCCTGAGTTCAGTACCCCAAATATAGCAAAATAAATTCCCGTTAACAGTACTTCATGGCTAATTAAAAAGGTAAAGGTCCCCTGTGCAAGCACTGGGTAATTCCTGACCCATGGGGTGATGTCACATCCCGACGTTTCCTAGGCAGACTTTGTTTTACGGGGTGGTTTGCCAGTGCTTTCCCCAGTCATCTTCCCTTTACCCCCAGCAAACTGGGTCCTCATTTCACTGACCTCGGAAGGATGGAAGGCTGAGTCCACCTTGAGCCGGCTGCCTGAAACCTACTTCCGTCGGGATCAAACTCAGGTCGTGAGCAGAGCTTGGACTGCAGTACTGCAGCTTACCACTCTGCTCCACGGGGCTCCTCATGACTAATTAACCACCTATAAATCATCTTTGCTGTTTTATGTGTAACTCCAATACATGGAGTTTTGTCTTTCTAGACCAAATGGAAAACAGTTTAATTTCTGTACTGTAAAGTGTCCGACTTTGTGCATGAACAGTACATAGAAACATGGGGCCCTATTTAGTAAGCTAGCAATATCTGCTTTTCCTATTTATATGTGCCTCTGTTCTGCTCAGAAAATATATAGACTTTCTAAAATCCATAAAGTTCTCCTGCCATTAACTTATGTGACTCTGTACTACAGCATACCATTTTTATTTTATGACCTCTGTTAAATTGTTATCATTTGTTGGAATACTGCACAACCTGGTTTATGTTTCTTCTGTTGATGATAAGCAGAATTTGCCATATAGGGGGAATCACAATGCTCAATTTCATGTTTTCTCCCCATTTCGTTGTCTCTTCTTGGTGCCTTTTAATGTTCCCCCAATAATCTCTAGGGCCTCATATTTGACAGAGATGTTTGCAAAATTGGAATTATTCCAAAATGGGTCAGTTTGCAGCATTCTAAGAAAGATGAGTACTTTTTCTGCTGTGGACAATAATGTGATAATGTCTCAATAAAATCCTCCATGCTAGTCATCACTAGAATTTTTGCTTATGTTCCCTAAGGACTCTTTTGTGGGATGGTTAAACCAGAATGATTTTGTTTTTTTTAAAAAAATGAGGGAAGACGAAATTATAATACAGCAAATGTAGATTAATGGGAAAGTATGTGAAAAAGCCACTGACATTGCAGCCAGTGAAATAATAAATACATTTTTACAAAGTTAATCCAGTGAGTTTTTTTTATCTATCTCTTGCCTTTGCAGTTCACTGAAGAAGATGAGTTGGTTTTTATATGCTGAATTTACCTACCACATAAGGAAGAATCAAGCCATTGACGCATGGCCGCTTTGTCTCTCTGTTCTCCCAAGAATGTAGCGAATTGGTGGTCGCTTTGGCCTTGAGCGTGTTCAACCCTCCCCCTTTCGCTACATCCCCAGGTTTTCCTATTCCTCTGTTGTCGTGACCTAAATGGAAGGCACGCAACAGAGGAAGGAGTTCACCTGTGTGTTCTCGGCGTCCTGGTCGGTTCCCCACCGGGAGACTTCCGGGCCCCGACAGCACTGGTGCCTCTCTCTCCTCCTCCTGCCCCCGTGCACTCCTCCGCCTCCCACCAGCACTAGCCGTGGTTTTAGCCTGATGCCGGGATCCCCACAGTCGGTGAACCAGTGGCAGCTCCTGCCAGTTTCCAAAAAGGACCTGGCAACCCTATTTTCTCAGCATCTTATTTACTGATATTAGTATCAACACAAGCAATTAGGACACTATGGAACCAGGGTCATGCAGGATATTGTGACTGTGGTGGGGAGTGTCCATAAAGCAATAGTTCTACAGCACAACTGGCCCTAGGTCAGAAGTGATGCCAGACTGCCCTTGACAGAACACCCATCTCTCTCCCCCCCCCCACCTGCACTTCTCTTCGGCTTAAAGGGACTGATTGGAGTTTGAGTTGGGGCAGAGAGAAGGCAGTAGAATCCATCAATGGAGCTGCTGATCTCATCCCCACCCAGGAGCTGAACAATCACCCATAATCCTTGGGCCAATGGCCAATGAAGGCAAGTAGGACCCAGCCACCTAGGAAAGGCCAACTAAAACCCTGCCCATAGCTATCACCAGTGGAGGAAGGATCAGCAGCCTAAGGCAGGTTGAGGCATACCTGAAAGAAACTAGTGAGTAAGGGGGACTTCTTCCCCCCCCCCGACTAGGCATAGTCTGTTAAGATCATTGTTGAGTATGCTGATCGACAGCAGTTATCCACGGTCTCAGGCAGAGGTCTTTCACATCGCCTGCTACCTGGACCTTTTAGCTGGAGATGTCAGGAAATGAATCCAGAACCTTCTTCATGCAAAGGAGATGTTCTGTCACTGAGCCATGGCTACTGGCAGGATGTTGGCTGGAGTGATGGAGATCTGATAGTACTATACAAAGTGCCTCCTGTTTTGTGGAAAGGCCCTGATTCTTAGGTCATTCTGCAAACCGTGTAAAACCATTGGGCTGTAGTATAATGGAAAAGAGGGCCCTTTTGTAAAGGGAACAGAATTGTATCCTATTCTACCATTTGTTGTATGCATTATCTTGCTCTAGCTGCACTTGTTTTGGTAATTCCATTTTTTGCACTGTTTATGGTGCATCAAGTCTGCTACTCTCCCCCCCATTGATTCTAAATTTTGTGATCCCAGCCCTATTGCATTGTTTGCTGGATGTCTCATGCTATTTGACGGCATCATTTTACAGTGTGTCATCTGCCGTGAGTCTCAGCAAGAATAGTGGCCAATAAATACATATTTATGTTTATCTGTTGAATCAGACAATATGTTTAAGAAGAATTTCTACATCAGTAATGTGTTGTCGGGACCAACTATCCTCTTCATTAACTCCCCCATTTTAAAAATACAACACTTTATTAAATATTAATGTTAAAATAGATAATTACCGACCCATGCAATTCTAAGCAGAGTCACAGCAAAGTCCGTTGCATGGACAAAAAGGGTGTAAACTGTATTTAGGGTTGCATCACTAAACTTTTAATCAGTTGGCAACTGTGCATTCTTTACACTCCACAGGAAGAGTCTAAAGGCATATTTTAGAAAGAGAAATTCCTTTCTAATGCTTTTGTTAACAGCCAAGGAAAATATTTTATGTGAACGAATTAAACCTGCCACTAGGTGGCAATGCAAGCACCATTACAACTAAATATACCTCGACTCTGAACATCCAGTCTATGGAAACAGAATATACATTGCAGATTACATTTTGCTCTTCTCGTGTGACAGTTGTCAAGCAGTTTCTTTTATTTAGGTTATTTAGCAGATTGTGTGGGATTTTCTTGTCTTTCTTCCCCCACCTTCCTCTTTATGTTCTCATGAACCCACTGGAGCAGGGCAGGAGAAGAAAAGTGACTGGCATTTCATTCAAAGTAATGCTATTATGCTGATCGCACTGCTCAGTGAAAGCTCAAATTTTAAAACCAACTATACAATTTCTCACAAAGGAAAATCAATCAAAATAATAGTAGGACTGTGATTCTTATTGTTAATTTTTTTTCCAAGTGTAAATATAAAGTTACTTGTGGAGGAGGGTCAAGGCAGCAGTTTTAAAAACCACATCCCATGATGAAGTGGATTTTAAAATGGCCTGACAGCACAATTATCAGTAGAATTAGCCAAGCCATTCAGATTGGACATACACACGCACACATGCTTACTTATTAAAATATAAACACTGCTTTTTGCCATCTGGAAGCAGCAGCACAGTCTTTGTTTGTGGCAACTCGATTATTTTTCATTCCTAGCCATTTTAATGAGAGGTCTAACAGTAAAAAAAATAATTAACCCCTTTCCCCAGTTATTTCGCACTCTGCAGTGATGGTTTTATGAAAACCCTGGGCCAAGTCTGCGGTGCTCCTACTTTAGGGTTGCCAACTGCCAGGTAGTAGCAGGAGATCTGCTAATTCAACAGATCTTCACCCGATAGAGATCAATTCACCTGGAGAAAATGGCCGCTTTGGCAATTGAACTCTATGGCATTGCAATCCCTCCCCTCCCCAAACCCCGCCTTCCTCAGGCTCCGCCCCAAAAATCTCCTGCCAGTGGCAAAGAGGGACCTGGCAACCCTATCCTACTTTGCTCCTATAGATTTTAGCAGCACAGGTTTCTGTGGGATATGACCTTTGTCTAGAATTATAGGCAGAGGTTGACTAGGTGGCTTGACATGTCCCTCTTCACCACCAGTGGGAAGTTTTTGGGGAGCAGCCTGAGAAGGGTAGGGTTTGGGGAGGGGAGGGGCTTCAATGCCATAGAATCCAATTGCCAAAGCGGCCATTTTCTCCAGGTGAACGGATCTCTATTGGCTGGAGATCAGTTGTAATAACAGGAGATCTCCAGCTGGATTGGCAACCCTAGTGACTAGAGCTGCCAACTCTGGGTTGCAAAATTCCTGGAGATTTTGGGGTAGAGAGGGCAGGGTGTGCAGAGGGGAGGGACTTCAGCAGGGTATAATGCCATAGAGCCCACCCAACAAAGCAGCCATTCCCCCGCCCCCCAGGAACTGGTCTCCATACTCTGAAGATCAGCTGTAATGCCAGGAGATCTTAGGCCTCACCTGGAGGTTGGCCAGTGTGGTGTAGTGGTTAAGAGCGGTGGTTTGGAGCAGTGGACTCTGATCTGGAGAACCGGGTTTGATGCCCCATTCCTCCATGTGAGCGGCAGACTCTAATCTGGTGGACTGGGTCGGTTTCCCTACTCCTACACATGAAGCCAGCTGGGGTGACCTTGGGCTAGTCACAGTTCTCTTAGAGCTTTCTCAGCCTCACCTACCTCACAATCCTGTTGTCTGTTGTGGGGAGGTCTGTTGTGGGGAGGGGGAGGGAAGGTGATTGTAAGCTGGTTTGAGTCTTCCTTAAGCTGTAGAGATGGTCAGCCTATAAAAACTAACTCTTCTTCTTCATAAGGGAGACTAAAGAGGACTCTTGGGGGAGCAGAAATCTCATGCTCATGCTACCGTCATACCATCCAGTTACCGCTTTCTCCTTCAACCCCCCCCCCCAACCTTCCCATCACTACTGCTCCTGCCTCCCTTCCTTCTGTGGCTTTCTTGTCCACCAATCCGCTTTGGCCATTCTCTAGGTTTGCCAGGTCCCTCTTCGCTATCGGCGGGAGATTTTTGGGGAGGAACCTGAGGAGGGTGGGGTTTGGGAGGGGAGGGACTTCAATGCCATAGAGTTCAATGGCCGAAGCGGCCATTTTCTCCAGGTGAACTGATCTCTATCGGCTGGAGATCAGTTGTAATAGCAGGAGATCTTCTGCTATTAACTGGCAGTTGGCAACCCTACCATTCTCCAATCTGACATATAACCATATATAAGAAGCAACTTGGTTCTTGTACAGTTGGGTTATAGGCAGTCATTTAGGGAAAATGTTCCTACCACTAAATCCCCAGCTTTTTTTTTTTAAGGAAGCCTTGAATCCTATGAACAATTATTAAGTTCCATAAACGCCTAATAGAGTCTGCCACGGAACAAGCTTCCTCTTCATTTCAAAGGCCCACTGAAAACCACTGATCTTGTAGAAATGAAAGTTTTACTGAAACAAGTGTGCTCCAGCATTCATGGAATCCGCTCATAGGAACCAAGACAGGGTCTCTGGTCCTCTTCGTTGCAGACATATAAGGGGAAATGCACCAGCAGTTTTTGTCAGGGTTGCCTGGAAGGGATGGGAGTGAGGAAGGGATGGGAGTGAGGAAGGAAAACAGTTTCACTTGAATGAGTGGTGAGCCTCCATAAAAGCAGCAAATTTGGGTTGGCAGGTCCCCCCTGCCCACCGGCAGTAGGGGATGGGGTTGGGAAGGGTTGCCAGTTCCAGGTTAGAAAACTCTTGGAGATTTTGGGATGGAGTCTTGGGAGGACCGTGACTTCAGTGGGGTACAATGCCACAGAGTCCATCCTCCAACGTAGCCATTTTCTCCAGGGGAACTGATCTCTGTCATCTGGAGCTGTGTTGTAATTCTGGGAGTTCCTCAGGTTCAACCGGGAGGTTGGCACCCCTACTGCAAATCCAGGCCAGTAAAACTGGGAAGCAAGAGGAATCTGAGAGAAGTATTTCTTATATTTGTTCCCTTCAAGTCAAAGCATCTGCACTGGATTTCCCAGTGTTGTTAAAATGATTTAGAAGAAGTTGGGGTTTTGCACTATGCAATAGATTCTATTCTCCTTTAATATCCACAGTGACTAGTGTTGCTAACTGCTGGTGGCCCATTAAGCCTGGCAGGGTGCAAAGTCTGGCTTGGGAAATTCCTGGAGTTTTGGGGAGGAAGCCTTGGGAAGGGGACGGACCTCAGTGGGCTATGATGCCATAGAGGCCACCCTTCAGAGCAGCCATTTTATCCAGGGGAGCTGATCTCTAGTCTGGAGATCAATAGTAATTCTGGGAGATCTCAAGGCCCCACCTAGATGTCATTCCTAAGAGTAGGGTTGCCAGGTCCCTCTTCACCATCAGCGGGAGGTTTTGGGGGCAGAGCCTGTGGAGGGGAGGGTTTGGGGAGGGGAGGGACTTCAATGCCATAGAGTCCAATTGCTAAAGCAGCCATTTTCTCCAGGTGAACTGATCTCTAACCGCTAGAGATCAGTTGTAATAGCAGGAGATCTCCAGCTACTACCTGGAAGTTGGCAACCCTACCTGAGAGGGATATCTGAGCATACTGGGCAGAAAACTGGAGTGAGATTTTAACTGTTTTGGGGTTGCCTCCTATATCTGGAGTGGGGAATTTTCCTCGGGAGTAGGCAGGACCATGGTGGGGGCGGGGGGAGCTGGAACAGAAAAATGAATATCCATTTTACTTAGCACGGTACCTGCTTTTATAGTTAGTTGCAAATCACTTGGCTGTTGCTTGCCTCTGTAAAGGAATGCACGCCTCTGAACATGTTCAGAATGCCTTTTACTCACACATGAAGAATGAATGGGATTAGGGCTAAAGGAGTGAAGAAGCATACTAGGCATTTTTCTACAACAAAAAATGCTGCACAAGGCTGGAGGTTTAAAGGGGCGATATCCAGGCATTCCTAAATCCCACCCCTTCTTGTTACAGAAAGCAAGCTCTTTGGAAAGATCTCAGTCAATCTGAGCCAACAATAAACCCTTCCCTGAATGCCAAGAATGCAAATACGCTGCACACGTGCAGCGGGCTGTTCTCTCACTACACAGTAACCGCACACATCTGGTATTAGGGGGAAATTTCTAGGTTGAAGGAATTGATACAAAATAGGGAGAGACTGGTATGCTGAGGATGGAGGCTAGGGTCTGTATGATGTGCATTCATTTATGGTAAAAAGGAAATCTGAATCCTCAGGGCCTTTTTCCTCTGATATTTCAAGACAATTTCCAATCAAAGTGGCTAGGGGCTGTTTTAAATTATGTCAGGAACTTAGGCCTATCCCCCCAAGCCCTTCTAAGCAGTGGGTTGGATCAAGCAAAACAGCTGATCAGGCAGAGGATTGAGGATATTGAGCGTCAAGCCGATATCTCTAGAACACCAGATTTTATATGCCCTCTGAGCACCAAATATGTGATCGCTCCAGCAGCCTATCTGGCTATACTGGAATCCAATAACATCAGGAGAGCTCTCACCCTTGCCAGGTGTGTGGCATTCCCCTCTGCGGTACTCGAAGGCAAATTTAAGAAGTTCCTTTTCATAGAAAGGAAGTGCCCATGCTTGCTTCAAGAGGTGGGAACGATCGAACATATGATTTTACAGTGTATTTTTTACAAGGAGGCTAGGAGTAAAATGATTGATCCTTTGCTAAAGAAATTCTCGGGAGAATCTGACAAAACCAAATTGGACCACCTGTTAACAGGAAATCATCCCCAGATCTCGAGATATGTTGCTAGATACTGCATGTTAATATGTAGGGCTTGGAAATCACAGCAGTAATTTTTAACTTATCTATTTTATTGATGGTCATATTTTATTCTAATAGTGTTATCTGGTTTGTGCTTAAATCTGCCTTGTTGTTGTTGGTAAAGCTTATGGTATACATCGCTGTATTTTTATAATGCTGGTCAAATGACCGTAATAAAAGATTGAAATGGGATACGAAATAGGGGAGGGACTTCAATGCCATAGAGTCCAATTGCAAAAGCAGCCATTTTCTCCAGGTGAACTGATCTCTGTTGGCTGGAGATCAGTTGTAATAGCAGGAGATCTCCAGCTGCTACCTGGAGGTTGGCAACCCTACCTGAGAGTGATATCTGAGAATCTCCAGCTTGGGAAATTTCTGGAGATTTGGGGGTGGTTTCTGGGGAGGGAGCTCAGCAAGATGTGATGCCACAGAGTTCACTGTATGAGGCTGCTGTTTCCTCCTGGGGAACAGTTCTCTGTGGTTGGCTGATCAGTTTTCATTCCCTGAGACCTGGAGGCCTCATCTGGAAGTTGGCAATGCCTAGCTTTCATATGCACAGACTAATTGCATTGTTTGGTTGTGCTATGGTCTAACATGCACGAATTTAGCAAATGTCCCGGAATAGAGATGAATCAGGAAAACATTTCATCTGCTTGATTTCTGCATGCCCAAATGCTGTTAAAAAGCACAGAAACCATAAAGAAAAAAGGAAGTGATCCCATTTGAACAATACAGACAAGGCAAGGTAGTGCCTGCCTGGAGGCCTGACTTGTGTTATGTGCCTGAGTTGTACAGATACAATTAGGGTTGCCAGCTCCAGATTGGGAAATATCTGAAGATTTTGGGGGTGGAGCCTGAGGAGGGTGGGGTTTGGGGAGGGCAGGGACTTCAATGCCATAAAGTCCAGTTGCCAAAATGGCTATTTTCTCCAGGGGAACTGATTTCTATTGCCTGGAGATCATAGAATCATAGATTTGGAAGGTACCACCAGGGTCGTCTAGTTCAACCCCCTGCACAATGCAGGAAATTCACAAGTACCTTCCCCCCACACCCCCAGTGACCTCTACTCCATGACCAGAAGATGGCCAAAATGCCCTCCCTCTCATTTATCTGCTTAAGGTCATAGAATCAGCATCGCTGACAGATGACCATCTAACCTCTTCTTAAAAACCTCCAGGGAAGGAGAGCTTACCACCTCCCGAGGAAGCCTGTTCCACCGAGGAACCGCTCTAACTGTTAGAAAATTCTTCCTAATGTCTTGTGATTTAATTTCAACCCGTTGTTTCTGGTCCGACCTTCTGTGGCAACAGAAAACAACTCAGCACCCTCCTCTATATGACAGCCCTTCAAGTACTTGAAGATGGTCATCACATCACCTCTCAGTTGTAATAGCGGGAGATCTCCAACCACCACCTGGAGGTTGGCAACCCTAGATGCAATCATAAGCAGGGTTGCCAGCAGTGAGCTGGGAAATACCTGGAGATTTGGGGGTGGAGCCTGAGGAGGGTGGGGTTTGGGGAAGGGAGGGCTTCAGTGGTATAAAATGCCATAGAGACCAACTCTCAAAGTGGCCATTTTCTCCAGGTGAACTTATCTCTGTAGCCCAGAGATCAGTTGTAATAGCAGGAGATCTCCAGCCACCACCTGGAGGTTGGCAACTCTAATCCTAAAGCCAGGAGTGTTTCATTTGCGCTAGTTTAAAAAGATGCAATATATATATTTAAAGGAGGAAAAGCAAGCATTACCTAAGTGGAGTTAGTACGCTTACCTTTGCCAATAACAATGACATCAACATTTCCACAGTGATTAAACCACTTCAAAGTTGGGAAATTGGAGAGGATAAAACTGGGACAAATTGAATGTGTTGAACTATAGGATGGCATGGTCTGCTAATAACCTTTTATTGGAGTGTTTGTAAAGCCCCAGATGACTCACTCTGAGCCCTGCCACGTGCCTTGTGGCAAAGAAATGGCAGTAAAACCTTTATAGGGCCCACAATGTCACATTTATATATCATAATCATGCATATTTTATATGTTGTGTTTTCATCCTCATTTAATTTAAAATGCATTAGAGGTAATACAGATTGTGATTCACCTGGTAATGGGTTTGACAAGTTACTGATGTAATACTTGAGTTGCAGAGGAGAGTCACAGGTTGTAATTGTAATTACCAGAGTTTTGGCGCCTAATTGCTTAGCTCATTATAACGTAGGGATTTGCATTATTATATTAGCCACTCAGAACCCAAACTGAAATGGCCCATTTTTTAAAGATAACTATTCTTCCTTCAATCTGGCCAGCTTCCTGACTACCGTTTATATTTGACAGTTCCTCAGTATAGGTATGCCTGTATATTGACACACCTAAATGGCTTACCATCTAGAGTCTGGCAATGGAGGTATCTTAAGATACCCTACTCTGATAGAGTATGGGCGAAAACGCATGGTCACTTTAGCCTCCTTTATTCCCTGTTTCAGCTAGGATTCAGCCAGGATCGAACGCACGTTCGGCGAAAACGCATGCATTCGATCCTGGCTGAATCGTGGCTGAAACAGAGACTAAAGGAGGCTAAAGCGATCGTGCGTTTTCGCCCATAGTGACTGCAGTGCAGGTAGTGTAGTTACTCTGTACCATGTGACTTTTGAATGCAACTATTTTACTGAGGCTAGAAATCTTTTAGTTTTTCCTTTGCTCCAAAATAGAGACAAAGCAAAGACATCACCTCTTTTATTCCCTCTAGAAGCAGAAACATTACCTCTAGAAGATAATAATACACCTATCACTCTTTCAGTTGGGAAATTTTATGCCCTTGAGATTGATTTTCGCAGCCGTTCAGTTGTGCTCTAGTTTTTTAAAAAAAACATTTTAGTAACCTGCTTAAAACTAATAAGTTAAGAAGCAGTATGCGGTAGAGAGATAACTATTCGGAACAGAGTAAACAAAAAAGAGCCAATAATGTTTGAAAATGTTCAGATCTGGCACCTGGCTATCAGGCTTATAGTTTGCTGAAAATGAGCAAGGGACAGTGACTTAGTTGATAATGTAATTGACAGGAATGTTTTTCAATCAACTATTGGTACCTTACATAGATCTTGCCATTAAAGATGATTATGCCGATAGAGCGAGTATTTGGTTTGTATTCATCACACTGCTGGCTCACCGGCTTGTGACTTTGATTCTGTACAACCCGTAGCTTCCGTTTGCTCTCTAGCCTCTTGTTGTTGCTGCTGCACCTGCTGGGCATAAGAATAAATGTTCGTTTTGTACACTGCTCCATACAGCCAGTGCTGCAGATGGGGGTGGGGGGATACATGCAAACGCTATAGTCCACAGGTGTGAACAGAGGCAAATGTTTTGCTTTCGCTTCTCTGACCATGGGCAGCGCTGCAGAGTAGGAAGGATGGGATAGAGGAAAATGCTACCCTCCGTCCCCAAATGTCAGGAAGCAGCTGTCATCTTTAGTCAATAATGTGTGCCTGTGCAATCAACACCATGACATCAAGATTGCCAGGTAGATATTTG
Organism: Euleptes europaea; assembly: GCF_029931775.1. NCBI lineage: Eukaryota > Metazoa > Chordata > Lepidosauria > Squamata > Sphaerodactylidae > Euleptes > Euleptes europaea. Next base: position 54,666,979 of record NC_079320.1, read on the forward strand.
AGAGGTTTTATCCCCCCCCCCCAGTAGCACCTTATCATTAGGAAATATTTATGGTTATAGTAGGTGTGAAATTATATGGCCATTTTTTAAATCTTGGGTTGCCAACCTCCAGGTAGTAGTTGGAGATCTCCCGCTATTACCACTGATCTCCAGCCGATAGAGATCAGTTCCCCTGGAGAAAATGGCTGTTCTGGCAATTGGCCTCTATGGCATTGATGTCCCTTCCCTCCCCCAAACCCTGCCCTCCTTATGCTCCGCCCCAAAAACCTCCTGCCGGTGGCAAAGAGGGACCTGGCAACCCTAGGTGAGGTTCATAAGGCTCCTTTTTAACTACTGGACCACCAGATACTATACTGCTAGGTGTGCTTGTATCACTGACCCACATAATTTTAACATAATTAAAAAAGTTTCAAATGGCCCAAGTGCCTCTCTGTACATACAGTATGTTTAGGTTGCCTGCTGCAGAGAACACCATTTTAAAAGCGAAAAGCACAATTTTTTGGTCTCATGGCAGTGCCCCCTGCCATTTCATGGACTTATTTCTCTTTCAAGAACAGGTATCTTTTGAAGGCATTACTTCACTATAAATCTTTTGAATTTTAAATTGCTAAAACCCCAAAGCAAGGCATTTACTATTCATCCTTTCCCACAGAGACTGGATGTAATGCTGAAGGAGCTTTGTGGGAAAGTTAAACAAAAGAGAACTTGCAGTTGGGTAGGGTTGTGTGGATAAATCTTTATACTTTCCTTCACTGCATGACTTCAGATGGTGCATCTATCATTTTTCAGAATGGAAGAGATTTAATTTTTTCTTCTGCCCTCCAATAGTTAAATTTATCTAAGCTGAAAATGAGGATGTGAGAGGCAGGGCAGTTTGCCAGTAGTGGCTGGTGTAAAAGTACAGCTTTGCTCTCTCCATCCCCCTTTGCTTTTAATAAACTTTGCAAGCTGCATGGAAATTATGTCTACTCCTTTGCAAAATGCAAAGGAAAATGCTGATCAGCCTTCTAGGTGGCATTTTTTTCAGAAATATTGTGAATTATTCCAAAATTATATCCATATTTGCTGATATTTTCTTTCCCCTCAAAATAGCAGGTGTGATGATTTAAAAGCACAATGGCATATATTTCAGCCTTAATGAACAACAAAATAGTACATTTAATCTGTGTAGCCAGCTGACATTTACACCCAAAATAATCAAGAGATTCAATTATGATAAGTCACTTTCCTGTTTGTGAAATACAACTAGTGACTTCATTTTCCTGACTGATTTGACAAGGGAAAAAAAGGAAGAAAGGAAAAGAGAGGTTTGCATTCACTATTCTTTGTAAGGTAAACATGAAGCAGGAAAGAACCAAGGTCAGATCTATGTCAGTCGCAATGGGCGGCATGTAATTTCTTCTTATGTACGCATATGAATATATTGTTGACTGAGAGATAGCTAATCCACTAGAAAATAGAAGCCAGGATCCCAAGAATGGTGAAACTAGTTCTGTGAGAACAAGGGAAGATTATCCTTGTTTTTTTCTGAACAGCTCCTGCTGTATGGCCAAGTACTTTTGAAATTGAAGTGGGTTTCAGTAGCCCTGTTCACAAGTTACACTGAGTTATAATCCATTTTTCTTCATATGTGCATTGAATAATTCTCACATTACAGTCAGTGCATACACAGCTGAACATGTGATTCATGTCCCACATTTCCCCAGGTACTGGTAAAGTGAATGTGCATTGGCTTTATCTTACAAACAGGTATATATATGTACGTGCAGGATGCATGTGTGTTCACTGTAACATGAGACTAGGGCTGCTGTAGATGGGTGTTCCAAAGGGGAAAATGTTCAAAATTTCGGTGTGCCAGCACAAGACTTTGTGTAAGCCTCGGTCCCTAGCTGTAATTTACACAATATCCAATAATATTTATTTGGGAACAGAGGAAAAGGTTCTTGATACAGTTACAATGGTGAGATGTAGGCTGAGAAATGGCATGGCAGAACCTTGGTTTCTTGAACTGCTGAAGAGGCAAGCCACAACAATTCTATTTAACAGTGGTTAGGCTATTGGCAGTATGGGGAAAAGTGGACTCTCCAAAGAAACTGCTGGTTATGTGTATGCTATGCTTCTCCATTGTATGTGCGTAGAGCTTCGCTGGATTATAGCCAGAAACTTAAGAGGCGTGTATGCATGAACTCTTTGTTGCTTAACTTGGAGACCTCGCTTTCCAAGGTCTGATCTAATCAGAAACAGCCCAGTTTATAATAGATTGTTGTTGTGCCGGTGTGCCACTGATTCCACCTTGTGCTTCTGCCGCTAAGGAAAGAATGACAGCAGGACAAAAGTTGTTTGGTTCTGCTCCACTTCCTTAGGCAAACCCTATTCCTATTAAAAGTAGCAGTTCCTATGGTTGCATTGACATTGAGCTTTGTATTAAGTCTCCAATGGCAGTTCGGATGCCATAGCCAGACAAGTGCCCTGGAGCAGTCCTTTCACCTGAGTGGCAGAGCAAAAATGCTACTGTAACAGGATCAGTAATGTGGGTTCATGAATGGGGCCCCAGCTCCAGCACAAATGTCCTCCTGCGTCAGACTTGGGACCCTTATACCTGTGCTCCATGTTTCTGCTCTGATCACTTCAGAGGCTATGATAAAGTATAGGGACGGCATGAGAAGGGAGCAAAAGAGAAGCAATTCTTTGTGCTCCGTAGTTACAGTTTTGGTGATTCTCCTTCGTGCTCAGAGTAGCTGAAAGTACCTGTTTTGAAAGATGCGGTAATATTCTTTTGTTAATTAACAGTGCAGTCCTCAGCAGAGTTATATCCTTTCAAGTCCTTTAAAGTCAATGGGTGTAGATGAGTTTAACTCTATGTAGGATTGTACTGATAGTCTGCATAGAAAGTAAGTACTTTTAGGTAGGCAAAGCCAGGTTTTTTTCCTAAACCCCCTGTCCTAACAAATGCTTGGAAGCCAGCCAACAGTATCTACAAATTAACTCTGCTTCCAGATGCACTTTTAGCAACCGTTGAATTGTTCTACATAAATGCCTTTATTGGTTACAAATTTGTCCTTATGCCACTTTGTATTGAAGTAATTATTTTTTGTGCCAGCACAATTAAAGCTTTAAAGTTTTGCTTAGGGAGTGTATGTGTACTTTTGTTTCCTGCCTTGGGCATTTGGGATGGGGTGGGCCAGAAAACTAAACAAATCACAGTTCTCTATCACAAATGTTTAAATTACTTAGTGATTGATGTATTAATGGTTGGCTGTTGGAGGCACCCAAGGAAGCGTATATAAATCTAACGTTTGTATCATCTCTATAGCACAGGTTATGTACAAAGACAGAGCAACATTCTGAAGAGTTCACAACCTAATTAGTAAGCCAGCAGCTATTGAAACTATCCTTTGAACTAGGGAAAGTTTACTATTCAGAATTGAGAGGTAAACTGGAGAATGTTAATTGCAGAAAATTTAACAAGAAGCTACTTGAAATCTGATATAAATGGGGTGAAAAGGAATGTGGTCCCATTGCCTGACAAAAGTAGATAGCATTCCCATATGGTGTGCTGTAGCATGGCGTAGAGATTAGAGTCAGACTAGGATCAACATTGTCCTCCAGGCAGGTTTTCTCAGAGTTGGTGGGGTTGGAAGAGACTAAGGAGGAAATAAGAGCTAGCCTTGCATCTTCTCTGATGCTCCAGCTCATTGCAGTCTGGTGTCTTCTATGCCATTCTCAAACAGCCACAAGCTTGGTAAGATGAAACATAGGGTTGCCACGTCCCTTTTTGCCACTGGGGGGAGGTTTTTGGGGCAGAGCCTGAGGAAGGTGGGGTTTGGGGAGGGACTTTGATACCGTAAAGTTCAAAGGCCAAAGCAGCCATTTTCTCCAGGTGAACTGATCTGTATCGGCTGGAGATCAGTTGTAATAGCAGGAGATCTCCAGCTGGTACCTGGAAGTTGGCAACCCTAATGAAACATTCCATGAAGGATGAGTATCTAGACCTGAGTCCCCACAACAATCGCAGGGCTAAAGCTCTTACCTTGGACCTCTACTCCAGGTTGAGAGGCGAACAGACTTCTAGTAGATTTTTCACTGGATAACATTATTCAGACTAGGTCTGACAACCCAGGTCATCCCTTCATTCGAACAGTTGGGTGTGTTGGCTGGAGATGAAGAGCCGTACGAAGTGTTAAGTGTTTTAGCCTAGGATCTGGGAGACCCAGGTTTGAATCCCCACTCTGCCCTTGTTGGCTGACTTTGGGCCAGTTACACACTCTCACCCTAACCAACCTCACAGGGTTGTTGTGAGGATTAAAGGGAGAAGGGGAGAAGGTTGTAAGGCATTTTGGGTACCTGATTGGGAGAAAAGTGGAGTATAAGTGAAGTAAACAAATATGAGCCAACCCATGTTAGGATAATTTTATAACACCCTATTCCCTGCAGCTTTACCTCATGAAGCAGTAACTCTGAGGTTGTGCAACAATCTTCTACAGGAAGTGAAGTCAATGAACATTTCACTTGTACTATGAGAAGGAAAAAAATTACTCTTTTCAGTTATATTGTTCAAAATTCAAGTCTGATTACTGTGAATTGTTCTAACCTATGGGCTTGGTCTAAAGTAGCATGCGTAGGGGAAGTCATGACAAAGGAATGGAAATGTTTCTTAATAATATTTCCTCAATGGGCTTTCATTCTTACAAAACATCCTCCAAGGACCCACCAGGACTTGGAGGAAGTGACCTCCCCACCCTGATGGAGGGATGGTGCAAATGTATATCTTTTGCTCTTGTGCAAAGAAACAGCAGTTTAGCTTCTGGAAAAGACAAAGGGAGGGGCAGACAGAACCTCAGGTAAAACTCCCATGCATAAATGACCAGAGACTCTTGTGGGTTGGCTGAAGCACCTTGAGGGTGCAGGATCTCACTCTCTGGGGATCTGATGGGAGAACTTCCTGCCCTGTAGAAGAAGAGTTGGTTTTTATATGCTGACTTTCTCTATCAGTTAACCAGCTTACAATCACCTTCCCTTCCCCACAACAGACACCCTGTGAGGTAGGTGAGGCTGAGAGAGCATGACTTGCCCAAGGTCACCCAGCTGGCTTCGTGTGGAGGAGTGGGGAAACAAATCCAGTTCATCAGATTAGCCTCTGCCGCTCATGTGTAGGAGTGGGGAATCAAACCCGTTTCTCCAGATCGGACTCCACTGCTCCAACCACTGTAGTTGTTTCTCTGCTTGTATGAGTATACTCTTGTACGTTTGTCAATAAAACGTTAACCCCCCCCCCCCAAAAAGCCACACATTTCTCTTGTCTCCAAAGGGAACCAACCTTGGTAACCATTGCCCCTGGAACTTCTAAGAGAAGGTGGGGAGTGCATAACAATATAATGCTGATACTCCTTGAAAGTTGGGATGTGTGGCTGGCAAAGCTACAGCCACAGTCATTGCATAACACAGATAGTACCTGGTACATAGCACAGTAGGTGGAAGACAAAGAAGCCATTTGAGTGTCTGGCATTGCTCAAGATCTAAATTGTTGCTTTCAAAATTCTGTGTGTGCGCATGTATTTGTGTGGTTCCTATCGATAGCATACTATTTAGACTTTTGCATATTAGTTTGCCTCAACAGCTCAGGGTTCATACCTATGGCAGATCCAGGGCCATTTGCCTTCGGCTCCTTAATCTCTTCTGTTCCATCTGTCTGTTGCCAATGACTGGGTATTGTCCTGATGCAGCATATTAGCTTCAGTGTTCTAGAAAGCGCTTGAATGTTTGGAAAAGGTCAATTCTTCATTGCATGATATTACAAAAAAAAAATTGTTAGCTGAGATAAAAATCAAGCTACCCTGCAGGCAAGTGAGCACTCTCTCAGTTTCTTTTAATTTCCTTAACTGGATGAATGCCCAGCTATGTTACTGGCAGAGTACTTGTTACTTGATCAGCATAGCACTTCCGTACTCTATGGGCAATTTGTGAATATTCCCCCAAACATTTCCTTCACTAACAAACACAGACCTGACTGCTTGCCCTGTTTGTAGAGGGCTCATTTTAGTAGAAACTGAAGTGCAAGTAATATTTAATCAAATTCAGAGAGATTAATTTTCCTGATGTCTCCTTATTAGACAGTGGTTAGACAGTGAATTCCCTCTGGCAAAAACAAGTTGTGAAGATGTCTATTGTCTATATATGTGGGGCGGTGGACAGTTTTGGCTTTGGCTTTGATTTTATCTTGACATTAGAACAAGGGTTTAGATGAGAGACCAGATGGTTCCTTGCAGAAAAGTATGATTTCATTGTTTGCTTCCCTTGCAGGGTTAACTTTCTTTATTCTGGAACCACTCAAAGCTTCAGGGCAGGGAAGAACAACGAGACAGATTGTCCTCTTTTTTGTTTTTGAGCCAGCATGGTGTAGTGGTTAAGAGCGGTGGTTTGGAGCAGTGGACTCTAATCTGGAGAACCAGGTTTGATTCCCCACTCCTCCACGTGAGTGGCGGACGCTAATCTGGTGCACTGGGTTGGTTTTCCCACTCCTACACATAAGGCCAGCTGGGTGACCTTGGGTGAGTCACAGCTCTCAGCCCCACCTACCTCACAGGGTGTCTGTTGTGGGGAGGGGAAGGAAAAGTGATTGTAAGCCGGTTTGATTCTCCCTTAAGTGGTAGAGAAAGTCAGCATATAAAAGCCAATCCCCCCTCCTCCTCCTCCTCCTCCTTCACCTTCTCTCTATGACCCTCACTCTTCCTTTCCCCTTCAGAGGAGGGCTCCTGCAATTTGGCACTGGCTGGTCTCTCCTCAGCAACAACTAACTATTCAGGTGTGGCCTCTAGCCCTGGGGCCCACAGCGTGTCTGTTTTTGTCTAGGCAAGGCCCAAGATCGCTGGCAACTCCATTGAATAGCAATAATTCTGATTTTTGTTATCTAGTGTAGAATGCATGTTGATGCTCTAGTAAGCAGCTTGTAAGGATTTTTTTTTTTTGCTTTTGTACACCAATCAACATAAACTGGGCTTATATACATTAGTAATAGTAATTAGAAATTAGTAATGTAGAACTGAATAGTCTATGGTCCTGCTTTGAAATTATAGTAGTAAAGCATGAGTCATATGGGCATGGCTTAGATTGACTCAGGAGTCTTTTGGAAGCCAAGAGATGATTCACCTGTTCAAATGAAGAGAAACAACTAATAAATATGATGGCAATTGATATCTGTAGGACTATTGTAGCAGTCTGTGATGTGGAATTCTATGTAAGAGTCGAAGGAGGTGGTGAAAGACTCCTCAGCTCTGATATCCATGTTATGATAGTGACGATTTATTATTTATTACACTCCTCTTCCTCTTGCCAAATGCTTAGTGCTGCACCATTGGTTTTTGTGTTTTAATGATTTAAACTAGTGTGACTACTGCAGGTTTCAAGAACAGTTTCAAGATTTCACCTGTTTTTAGCGATGCAATCCACTTGCATAACGTAAACTCACAGTAAATTTCCATATGGATCCATGTACGGGGCTGATATGCATGTACGCTCCTATGACTAGAAAATGTCATTGGTATCACACCATAGGTAAATATTTGGCATTTATTTTGGCTCTTTTGTGCTAGTTATGCCCTAGAAGCTGATTCATACATTACAGACTACACATATTGGTTCTGGAGTCCCCACCTGTGTAATAGTTGTGAGTTCTCCTCAGTTCCTGTGTAACAGTCAGCTGTGGGTTCTCCTCAGTTCCCATATATGTGGTGTCCCATTTAGATTGGAACTTCATTATACATGGACTTCAGCCTTTCGCAATACACCATTTCCCCAAACCTATAATAGCCTCACATATATTCTGAGGAATATGTGGGTTTCCTCAGATAGCACTCCCTGGTACAAATTTACATCAGAAAAAGCAGCAAGAAATGAGGGAAGCTGAAATACCTTCACATGTGACACAGTCCTGATATGAATCAGGCACCGTGCACATAGGAATTGAGGAGAACTGCCAATTGACTGTTTATGCAGGGTCAGGACTCCAGACCCAACCTTTGTACTCTGTAATGTGCGAATCAATTCTTTTTCCTGGGGGAAAAAATAGGATTATGATCACTTAGTTGAAAGTTCAAGTATCGGACGTTTCAGATATGATTTATCAGGCTTTACCAAATGTTCAGCCAAAAAATTTCTAAGACCATCATCTTCTTTCTTTAATCGAGCATGCTGGAGCTCCAGATTTTAATTTGTTTCTTTCGAGGCAGTAATGGAGATTAAAGGCACTTAAAAAAACAAACACATTCATTGTTTTCTATGTACAGCTTTTAATGGGTGCCAGTTTCCCTGCTTTGTTACCCCTCCTGATCACTTTAACATGATTGACTTTTAATATGCCTTTTCCTGACTCTGTTAAATTTTGACCTTGATATATAATGTAAATTCCATGTTACAATCCAAATCATCATCTTTTCCCCCCATGGAAATATTCTGCAAAAAAACAAGATGATAATTATTGTTTTCCCAAGTACGTCCCAAGAAATGTGCTGGCAAACAAAGGAAACCAAGATGGAAGGAGATGAGGAGTCATTATGAGTATCCCTAAAGGTCCTGTTGTCAAGGGTTCATCATCTTGGATGACAAAATCAAACACAGTCCTGTCCTGTGACTTTTCAGTACACAAAGTACTAAAATGGATCCTGCATGTCTTCATCCAAACTTAAGGCTGGATAATTCCACAGGTTTGAAATGAAGAATCATTCCAAAGGCTCATTCTTACTATATCTGAAAACATTATTTGGCTTTAAAGGGCTAGTATCCCTTCACAACTATTCAAATGTGAGCTATGTTTGATTTGAGCAGGTGCACAAGTACTTAACTTGATATAGTTACTAACTATAGGATTGTCATGTTGATCAAATAACTGTAAGGTTTTTTTAGAATTATTTTATGTTTGCAGTGGTAGACTTGAGAGCTTCACAACATTACCGTTGTGGGAAGGGTTCCTTGATTTTCAAAACTTAGAAAATTTATCTTGGTAAACCAGAGAATCAATGAAAGTTAAAGGCTGTGATAGAATTCCTATTGTTTTAACCATGTGTGTGTGTAAAGTGCCGTCAAGTCGCAGCCGAATTATGGCGACCCCTTATGGGGTTTTCAAGGCAAGAGACTAACAGAGGTGGTTTGCCAGTGCCTTCCTCTGCATAGCAACCCTGGTATTCCTTGGTGGTCTCCCATCCAAATACTAACCAGGGCCAACCCTACTTAGCTTCTGAGGTCTGACAAGATCAGGCTAGCCTGATCCAGGTCAGGGCTGTTTTAACCATAAGACTTAGAAATCTCAGAAGCCTTTTGCATGCAGTGCATATGTTCTGCCAATTACTTATGAATCTTCTCCAGTTTAATCTCTTATTGCTATAAATCTTGGAATAGCTTTTAAATTCTAGGAACAAAAGGTATATCATTGGATTCTCAACACAGATAAAACATTTTCTCAGCTAATAAGTATATAGTTTCAAGGCTGAACTTAGCTGCTCCAACGTTTCTTATTTGCTGATTCCCAGCAAGCATTGAGTTAGATTTAAAAACGGATTCCCTGTGTCCCCCATCCCCACAAATTATTGTACATTTTCATTTTGATTATAACAGCACTACTTTTCGTGCTCGCCCCGTTTGTTCATCTCAGTTTTTAGGAATACTACCACCACGCGGTTTGCCCGCTTACACTTACTAGTATAAGCTCCTAGACCAGATCACAAAGTTCTCAAAGAGACAGGACATGGTGATCATGGGAGATTTTAATTACCCGGATATCTGTTGGAAGTCCAACACTGCTAAAAATGCAAGATCCAATAAATTCTTGACTTGTCTTGCTGACAACTTCCTATTCTAGAAGGTGGACAAGGAAACAAGGGGGTCTGCTATCTTAGACTTGATTCTCACCAACAGGGAAGAACTGGTAGATGAGGTTACAGTAGTAGGCACCCTGGGTAGTAGTGACCACGTACTCTTGGAATTTACAATCTTGGGGAGAGGAAAACCTGTACGTAGTCAGACATGTAGGTTGTACTTCAAAAGAGCAAATGTTAACAAACTTAAACTTATGCTAGGTAGAATCCCATGGTCAGAAATACTTAAGGAGAAGGGAGTTCAAGAAGGGTGGGCATTTCTTAAAAATAAAATACTGAAGGCGCAATCCCAAACCATTCCTATGAGAAGGAAAAATGGGAGGACCCTAAAGAGGCCAGGGTGGCTCCATAAACAGCTTTTTAAAGAGTTGAGAAATAAAAAAGATTCATTTAGCAAGTGGAAGGAGGGCCTTATAACAAAAGAGGAATATAAGCAAATAACTAGTGCTTGTAGGGAGACTGTTAGGAAAGCTACAGCTCAGTATGAACTTAGGCTAGCGAGAGATGCTAAACGCAACAAAAAGGGTTCTTTTCCTATGTACAGAGTAAGAGTAAGAGCAAGGATAAGATAAGCCCATTGCATGGACCGGAAAGTGAAATTGTAACAGCAGATGAAGAGAGGGCAGAACTCCTCAATTCCTACTTTTCCTCAGTTTTTTCTCGTGAGGGAAGTGGTGCTCAACATGGCATAAACAGAACATGTGATGAGGGAAGGGATTTGCAGCCTAGAATTGGCATTGGGGTAGTGCACAAACACCTGGTTTCTTTAAATGAAACAAAATCCTCTGGGCCAGACGAATTGCACCCAAGGGTACTCAAAGAACTTGCAGATGTAATTTCGGAACCTCTGTCCATTATTTTTTAAAAGTCTTGGCAAACAGGTGAGGTGCCAGACGATTGGAGGCGGGCAAATGTTGTTCCCATCTTCAAGAAGGGGAAAAGGAGGATCCAGGTAACTACCGACCCATCAGCTTGACCTCTATACCAGGAAAAGTGTTCGAACAAATCATCAAACAGTCCGTCCTTGAGCATTTAGAAAGGATGGATCTGATCACTAAGAGCCAGCATGGGTTTCTCAAGAATAAGTCATGTCAGACTAATCTTATCTCCTTTTTTGAGAAAGTTACTACCTTGTTGGATCAGGGGAAAGCTGTAGACATAGATTATCTAGATTTCAGTAAGGCTTTTGATAAGGTTCCACATAGTATTCTAGTTGACAAATTGGGAAAATGTGGGTTAGATCCTATTATTGTTAGATGGATCTGCAACTGATTGACAGATCGTACCCAAAAAGTGCTAGTTAATCGTTCCTTGTCCACTTGGAGAGAAGTGACTAGTGGAGTTCCTCAGGGATCTGTGCTGGGCCCTGTGTTGTTCAACATCTTTATAAATGATCTGGATGAAGGAATAGAGGGGATGCTTATTAAATTTGCAGATGATACTAAATTGGGAGGGGTAGCAAATACGGTAGAAGACAGAGCCAAGATGCAGGATGATCTTGACAGGCTGGAGAAATGGGCTAGAACTAATAAAATGCACTTCAACAAAGACAAATGTAAAGTTCTGCATTTAGGTAGGAAAAATCAAATGCATATAGGATAAGGGAGACTTGTTTGAGCAGTAGTGTGTGTGAAAAGGATCTTGGGGTCTTAGTAGACCAAACACTGAACATGAGTCAGCAGTGTGATGCGGTAGCTAAAAAGGCAAATGCAGTCTTGGGCTGCATCAACAGAAGTATAGTGTCCAGATCACGCGAAGTGATGGTATCACTTTACTCTGCTCTGGTTAGGCCTCAACTAGAGTACTGTGTTCAGTTTTGGGCACCACAATTTAAGAAAGATGTAGACAAGCTGGAACATGTCCAGAGAAGGGCAACAAAGATGGTGATGGGTCTGGAGACCAAGTCCTATGAGGAAAGGTTGAAGGAGCTGGGTATGTTTAGCCTGAAGAGGAGAAGACTGAGAGGGGATATGATAACCATGTTCAAGTACTTGAAGGGCTGTCATATAGAGGAGGGTGCCGAGTTGTTTTCTGTTGCTCAAGAAGGTCGGACCAGAAACAACGGGTTGAAATTAAATCAAAAGAGTTTCCGTCTAGACATTAGGAAGAATTTTCTAACAGTTAGAGCGGTTCCTCAGTGGAATAGGCTTCCTCGGGAGGTGGTAAGCTCTCCTTCCCTGGAGGTTTTTTAAGAAGAGGTTAGATGGCCATCTGTCAGCAATGCTGATTCTGTGACAGGCAGATGATGAGAGGGAGGGCAACTTGGCCATCTTCTGGTCACTAGGGGTGTGGAGTGGGGAGGTAGTTGTGAATTTCCTTCATTGTGCAGGGGGTTGGACTTGATGGCCCTGGTGGTCCCTTCCAACCCTATGATTCTATGATTCTACTATCTGACAACTCATCTTTCTAGAGCCTTCTGTTTAGCTAGACTGAATGCTAACCTCTCTATGGTTATGCAGGACAAGATTTTGAATATACCATACCCAGACAGGACCTGTCCTTTCTCTTCTGGCTCTATTGATTCATTAGCTCATACCCTCTTGGAATGCCACTTTTATGAGGAACTTTGATCACATTATATCTCTCCCCTTTTAACATATAAATCTAATGCCTCTATCTCTGACATAATGCTTTTTTTATTAAGTGACAGGGATCCCAAGGCTACATAGTCAGTGGCAAGATTTGTTTCAGTCCTTATATCCCTCAAACATTAGATTTATGCTGCTCAAGATCAATGGATCAAGGAGCTTCTAAGGGATAAAGGATAATTGACTGCTGTCTAAAGGAAGATTGTATCGTCACCACTGTTTGTTGGCTCATAAGATTTTCTTACTATCTTTCACAAGCTGTTTGGATTAAATGCAATGTTATTTTTTTAAATCTTGTATACAGTTGTGCAGAGATGCTGACTCCCACCAACCTCTCCCCCATGCTCCACGACTGCTAGAGTTTAGTTGAAAACTGCCCAGCTCCAAGGGAGTACCCTCCCCATGCCCCACCTGGCTGTACAGCCAATAAGTGGCTGGTTTAGGTGAACCCCCTTCATCAATAGATGCTTTGTGGTGTGCCCCAAGTTACCCTGTTAAACTCATTTTTTAAATTCTAATTATTTATTTTCTTTACTTTGAAAAACTAGAAGCTTATAAAATTACGCAGTGTGAAAGGAAATTTTCTTGGTCAAATGCTAAGATTGAGGTGATGGGTGAAGAAATCACTACAAAAGGGCTCAAGGACTAGGGCTGTCAAAAAAATAAATTCGGTACAGTTCGGATTCGGCCGAATTTGACCCTTGTGGGGTTGGTACGTGCCAAAGTCCGAACTCCCCCGCTTCGGATCCCCGGTAATTCGGGGGGATCCGGAGTTCGGGGGAAAATTCAGCCGAAGCGCGCCTTCAGGGATTCCCTGAAGGCGCGCGGGGGCCCTTTAAACTGATCTGAGCCTCCCAGCTGGGAGGCGCAGATCAGTTTAAAGGGCAGCCCGCGCCTTTCAGCGGGCTCCCCTGAAGGGGGGGCCGAATTGGCCGAATTTATTCGCGAACTCCCGAACTCGCTGAATTCGGCCCCCCCGGTTGCCCGCCAGATTTGAGTTCGGATCCGTCCGAACTGAAAATCACCGAATCAGGGGAAATTCGGTTGATTTTCAGTTCGGACCGAACCGAATTGACAGCCCTATCAAGGACTGAAGTTTGGCTGAAAGTGCGTTACTGAAAAGTTCCATATCTGCTCAGCGAATAGCAATGAATGGGATGTTTTAGAAGGGATGTTTCTAGAGAATGTTGTGGAGTATAAGAATTAATTCTATATATGCACCAATTTGTCACAGGAGGATTCAGTGGGAAATAGTTTGATTCCTTGCTTTTTTGGGTGGTAGTTTAAGTGCATTTCATTCATCAATTCATGTAACAGAACAGGATGATATTTTCAGAAAGGAATTTGAGGTGATTTTTTGAAGGAGTTATTCACTATCTATGGTACCTTTGTCTGCCACAAGGTTCCTTCCCTTGATACAAGAGATTCTTCTGTTAGAAGAAGAGCCTGATGCATCAGATGAAGGTACGTTGTGTCACAAAAAGGCACCACTGTTAGCAGAACAGTTCCATGGGATCTAACCTATATATCTCACCATACTGTGGCTCTATTGGAAATTAGTCCTACTCTAGCAGAGCCTGCCCTCCTCATTGAAGAATAAATGGCAGAATATCTGGTGTTTTGCTGCGGGCTGTGGAAACATTATAGATCTACCCTGGATAAATGCCACCTGAAATTGAGCATCCACCCCCAAACTGTGTTCATTCATCTTTAAAACCAATTTTTAAAATGTATTTGACATGCAAGTCGATTTGCATATCCGCTAATATGCTTACAAAACCTTATAGCTCCTGCCAAAAAGGTATAATTGGGCATGTCCCAGTCTGACTTTTTGTAATTCAACAAGCTTGGCAGTGTTCCTATAACCAAAGCTACCAGATCGGTTGGTAGCTGCCATTCACAGCTGTTTGTTTAGCATTCCATTCTACAGATGAACTCTTCAGTAATACTTGTGAATAAAATATAAAAGAAAAGTGACAAGGCTGAATAGCTGCAATAGGATCAACTCTGCTGTTATTACTAGTAAATATTTAGTCAGGGCCAAAAGCAAGGGAGGAGTTGTAGAGAACCTGGTTCTGCCCCAAAGCTCCTAAATCTACATTAAACAGGCAAGGCAAGAATGTGGGAAGATCAAGATGTAGAAGAAGAGTTGGTTTTTATACACCAACTTTCTCTACCACTAGCTTACAATCACCTTCCCTTCCCCTCCCCACAACAGACACCCTGTGAGATAGACGGGGCTGAGAGAGCTCTAAGAGAGCTGTGACTGGCCCAAGGTCACCAACTGGCCTTATGTGTAGGGATGGGGAAACCAACCTGATTCATCAGATCACAATCCACCTCTCCAAACCACTGCTCTTAACCACTACCCCAGGTATGACCAGAGCAGATATTCTATCTAAACAAATTGATAAAGAGAGGAATGTGCTAACCTTGGAGATGATGAAGAGGAAAAAGCAGCAGGATCTGGCAGTGGAATAAGTGAGGAGAATGTAAAGGAAATGAAAGATGATCTCCTTGCTCTCCTTACTCTTTTGAGAAGTAATTGTCTTGAAGTCTTTGAATCCAAGCATTTGGAGAGACTGTTAAGGAGCAGCTATGGGATTTTAAATCCTGGGGATATAACTTGTTCTGCAATAAATTCCAAATAGTAAGTAACATTTTTCAAACTGATGTGTAATTGGATCTGTAGTGTAGGAAAGTCAGAGTTTTATGGAATGGAACAATGGGCTTTCCCTCCACCAAGAATCCATCTGCATTGTTTTGCATATAGATAACTGATATGTAAATGCAGTACAGAAGTATTGTATTGATCAGAATACGTATAATAGTTGCTTGTATCTTATACTGATCTGGGTAGCTGTGTTGGTCTACAGTAGAAGATCAAGATTAGAGCCTAGTAGCACCTGAAAGGCCAACAAGATTTCCAGGGTATAAGCTTTTGGGAGTCCTCAGGAGCTTTCTTTCCTCAGGAGCTGGTCTTTCGGGTGCTACTAGACTCAAATCTTGATTTGAACAAATAGCTCTGAAAGATCCATTCATATATTAATGAAATGAGATTGCAGACTTATTGAATCAGAGATTTCACCATGATCCCTGGAATAAGGTTGTGCAAAAAATTTTTTTGGTAAATTTCAGGCTTGGGTTTATTGGGCTTAATTGGCAGGCTGGCGCCTCAAAGTCTGGAGGCTCCCTTCATTTCTGGGGCGCATAGCATGATGTCCATGCAAATTAGCTTCAAAAAAACAGCTTAAATGCAAATTTAAAAAAGCACAGAAAACATTCCTTTTGGTGGCAAATTACATCCTGTGAACAGTCCTTTATTATGGTCATCAAAAATCTGATTTCAAGAGATGGTCACAGTGTGGGGAAATGAAGCCTCTACTTGGGGCGACCTTCAGTTTGACAGCAGGTTTTCGGAGTGGTGGTGATATTGGAGCCAGCTGAAGTCTTGACCACAGGGGCTGTCTGAAGGAAATTGCTCATCCACGTGGGTGAGGGGGTCTCCTTCGGAAGCCTGGTGGTGTGAGCAGCTGTTGAAGCTGGTTCATTTTAGTTGGAGGGTATATCCCTCCAGATGGGACCGGTGAGCCCCAACTTTTAAATGACTCTTCTGCTGTGCAGAGTAGTCTTCTGTTGGGTGATATACCTGAAAAGTTGGTCAGACCAAGCTGGCTCTGATTACATGACCCCAACCTCAAAAAAAACCCCAATTATGGGGCCCTAACAAAACCAGTCAAAAAAAGATAGAAAAATGGGAGAAAGCACAGAGCTGTGCATCTGAGCAAAGGCAAATAGCCAAACCCGAAAAAGCCGTTTATTCTGCTATTTCGGGAATCGCCTATTCGGCTTTGGGGAGATCCCTGGGTTTTGGCGTCTGGTAAAGCCGAAGCCCGAATATTGCTGAAATGGCTAATTGTTGGTTTATTTTTGGTTCAAGTATATTGATATGCACAACGCTACCCTGGAAATTCAGAGGAATTAGTAGATTGTGGCAATAGATCATTATAACATCACTGTGCTATGGCAAAATGAAAGTTACTGATTTAAAAAGCTGATGGTTAGTTGTGTGAGAAGGCAGGAGAAATGGAGGCTGATTGAAGAATGTGAGTACCAACCTCCAGTGTAGATACTCCATTTTGATTACAAGCAAGAGGGAAACTCGATGCAGCCATGGAGAAAACAAGGAATACTGAATTGCCTTTGGGGTACATTCACACAAGGGATACTTTTCTGTGTTCCTTCCACTGATGCTGTGAAGGTATTTGCAGTGGCAGCAGAGCATCCACATCAGTTTTACCCATATAAAAAAGATGTTAACTGAACCTGGGAGCTTCTGCATACAAACCAGAGGTTGAATGATTTTATGAATGATTTTATTATTATGGCAATAGCCAGATAAGCTGCAGCCAGAGGTTCTTCTACTGAGCCACAGCCCCAGTATAGCATAAAATCACTAATTAACATATTGTTATCGTGTTAAGCCAAGATTCCCCAACAGGGTGCCCATTTGCACCATGGTACCAGTAACAAGCCCTGATTTAGAATGGCCCCACCCACTTTCAGAAAAGCTTGACAGGTTCCAGGAGAAGTAGTTGTGGGTACCACGGTGCCAACGGGGACCATTCTGAGGAACTCTGCTCTATGGTTTCTTTCCACCTCTCTCTCTCTGTCTTTGTTTTTTAATGGGTTATGCAAGAATACTAAAAAAAAAATCAATGTTATTTTTTTTTGCCTTTCTTAAAAAATATGGAATTTGCTGATCCAAATGCAAGCGCAGAGGAAAAGAAATATCTTACTATGAATTCCCGACCTCCAAGGCTTCTGAAGTACACTGTAAATTACGTTTAACAATATCTTCTCTCCATTTACCCCCAAAATTGTTTATTCATAGTGCAAACAGACCATATTACTTACCAATTTTAATTAGGTTCTGACTCCATTAATGCTAACTGCATTTTCTTATATTATACCATGGCCACAATCCAATCAGATCACAAGCAAAATTTCTCGAAGTTTTATTAAATTCTGTCCCCTTGCTATCCTAGCAATTGAAAAAAAATCTGTTTCTGAAATGACATACCTAGACCTGTGACTATCAAATTTATCAGCATGTCAAATTTCAGACTGATTGAATCATTCCTGTCAGGGTAACATATGGTAAGTGTCCGATGATTAATTTACAACAGTTAATCTTTCATCTTGTTTTTGATATATGATAATATGTACCCCCATACTTAATTTAGATTGGCAAATTAGTCATTGTTAGAGATCACTTAGGGATTGTTGGTACTAACACATCTATAAAATGGAGAATTAATGTACAATACAACAAGAACAGCAGGTTTTGAACTGATAGTACAATACGATTACAAGTACATATTCTGAGCCAACTTCAAAGGCATGATTTATTTAAGCAACTGGCACCAGAACTAACTTATGGGGAGGCTTAGTATAATGCCTACAGAAATTATTGGCTTCAGTGAACATTAGATTGGTGCCTTTGTCTGTCCCATAGCCAAAAGCAATATTTTAAATTCCCTTTTCTTGTAAAGCTAATACAATTATGGTTGTATACAATAAGATAAATAAATAGCTCTGAAGCTTATTCTTATCATATGCACTAATTACTCTTTTTAAGTATTTGAAAGGCTGTCATTTAGAGGAGGGTAAGGAGCTGGTAGTAGATGATAGGACTTGTAATAATGAGTTCAAATTATGGATGGGAAGATATCAGTGGGATGTTAGGAAAAAATTAACAATAAGGGCAGTTCAATGGTGGAATCAGTTACACAGGGATGTTGTGAGGTCTTCCTCCTTGGAGGTGTTGAGGCGGAGGTTGGACCATTATTTGACAGGGATGCTTTAGGTCATCCTGCATGGTGCAGATGGTTGGACTGAATTTTATGATTCAATGAATTAGAACAGTGGTTCTCAAATATTCTGAAGAGGGATGCATGTCTAAATGTACTATATTTTTTAGGAATCACTTGCACAGTAACTGCATGTTGCTTCCCCCCTTCTAAACATAAAGGCAGGAATCTCACATCAGTTAATATTGAACATGTATATTTTATATTTTCATGTTAAGTATTTACAAATATATGTTACTGAACAGCAGGTTGTATTTCTTGGTCATTTCATACACTATGTCGAAAACCCGAATATGCCATCCCAGAACCTCTTCTGCCAACTTTCCCCATGTGATCTTGTCCCTCATGGCCTCACGATCCACCTGTAAGAAAGTTGTGACTCGCTTTTGCATCCTGACCCATGTTTTGAAGACCATTGAAATCAGACAATTACAGCTAGAGTAAGTCAGACCCTGAAAGTACACAGCGCAGCCCATGTCAATATTTTGAATTACTGTGAATGCTTAAAATGTATACTGCTGTTCTCATGACAAACTTTACAAGTACACTTGGCATCTAAATTATATGACTTTTATAACTTAGCTCTACAATGTTTTGCCACAAATAAAATTAGATAGTATCATAAATAGTTTTAAAATAATTGAATTGCCATTTTGTATAAAATAAGTAACAATTACACTTCTGACACAAAGACTGATTCTGGCAATATCCACTGTCCTTCACATAAGGGATACTGACAATTAAAAAAAAAAAACTCAGGTAAACGAACATTAACCAAGATTTTCTTTCTGCTTAACCATTTATTCCAACTTACATTTTTGGAGG
Source organism: Euleptes europaea (assembly GCF_029931775.1). NCBI lineage: Eukaryota > Metazoa > Chordata > Lepidosauria > Squamata > Sphaerodactylidae > Euleptes > Euleptes europaea. The sequence continues at coordinate 54,686,131 of NC_079320.1, forward strand.
CAAATAATATATATTTTTAAAGCACTGAGGTGATATATTAGAATTTATTTCTTGTCTGGCTGAAATGGCGATGGACCGTATTCATGAAAATGTATCCCTTGGTTTGTTGTTATCTTCATAACTTCTCCATTTAATGTGTCGTCTTCAAGTATTTTTATCAGTCCCTCAGCAATTAATGGTGGGCTATAAATGAATTTCAAATGACAAGAATTAGAGATGGTTTACTACAGATCATACTTCTCTATCCCTTAAGGATGGGGTGAGGAGCAGAGGTATAATAAAACTGCAGTCCTGTGTTTAGCTAACCATGCAGGAGACCCAAAGCTTCAATGAGGCTAAGAACCAATTCACCTATATTCTTGTGCATGCCAGCATTGAAGTGGCATAGCCACACATTTATTTCCATGACTTTGACACCTGCTGAGATCATCATTCAGCATGAGGTAAGTGATTATACTTGATTCAGTGTATGATGAAAGCCTACATTATACAGAGACAACTGGTAGCTCAGAAGTTTCGTATCTGGCTCCCTGCATAGCCTTCAGTTCCAAGGGATCCCTTACCCTGTATTATGGTTAACGGGTGCCTTCTCTTACACATACCTAGACCCACACAAATGGTTCTATAACTCCCTCCCCACCAGTGCAAACTCAATGGGGATTTTAGGACAACCCTCTGCTTATTATGTATGCCACTGTCTCTTTTGGGGTATAGGCAAATAGCTGTTTAACCCTCTCTCCACTTGATAACAACAGTAACAACATTATCTTTACTAGAGGCCATTTCACACTCCCTCACAGATAGAAAATAAACAAAGTAAAGTATACAAATAACAAGAATGGGTAAAAGGCAGAGAGAATGGTGTTAGATTTAGATAGAAATTAGATAGAAAATAGATAGGAATTAGATGTAATGTGAAATAATATTTCTCTAATCTATGGTTAGGCTGCAGAGCCAACGGTCTCTGATGCTCTCCCCAGCAAGGCAGGATTCTAAACTCAAGAAAGGAGGGGGTGTTCTGCCCGGAAGACAGGAAGTGAGAAGTTGAACCTGCCTCCCCAAGCAGTGAGCGGAAAACACCCAAGCTAGAAGATGCTCTCCTGCCTCAGAGAGAGAAGAAGCAATCTTTTGGGGCTTTGCTTCATCAGATTTCAGCCCTGTATCATTTAAAATGTCACAAGACATACATTTTGGCTCTGTAGTCTTGCTAGACATGAAATGAGAAGTGGGAACAGCTGGGAAATGCAGGTAGCATAACAAACAATGTGCTTAGCAGAGAAGAGAAATCTTTTAAAATACCAGTTCTATATCAAAAAATCAATAAATAACAAGAAAAGGAATATCACAGAGCTGAAAAGGTATTGAAGGGAAAATCAAAATGATCAAGTTGGAAAGGCCTAGCGCTTGGGATTATTTAGCTTAGGAAAAAACTTAACAGACATTATAGAAGGTTCATAAAGTTATATAAGGGGTGATGAAAGGATATAAATTTTTCTCCTTCTACAATAATGCTAGAACTCAGGGACCAATGAAATTAACTTCCACAATATGGTGATCGCTGCTACTATATAGGGCATTAAAAGTGGGCAAGACAAATTTATGAAACATTGCTCTATCAATCATGGTTAGTCATGTTAGCTAAAAAGAAGTCCATATTTGGAAGTTATGTATTCCTAGGCACCAGCTATCAGGCAGCTGTTACTTTCTTTGTTGGATGTTGACAGGGTTCTGGATGCTGTAAAGCCAGCAACCTGCTCCTTGGCCGAGGAGGGCAGGGTATAAATTCTATTATTGTTATTGTTGTTGTTAGGATCCCTCCCTTCCTGGCTGATTAAATCCTGTATGAATGTGGCAGAAGACCCCCTGAAGGAGTTTGTTAAATTGTCTGTCTCTCATGGCTGAAGAGTTCCTTGAAGGAGGCTGTAGTTAGACCTCTATTGAAAAACCCTTTTTAGATAAAAAGGACCTAGCGAATTACCTCGCTATATAATATCTGCCATTCTTGGGAAAGATAATTGAGCAAGCAGTGGCTGAGCAACTCCAGGCTTTCCTGGATAAGACCTCTAAACTTAACCCCTTCCAGTCTGGCTTCAGGTCTAGTTTTGGGATTGAGACAGCACTTACTGTTCTGGTGGATGACCTCCTGCTTCAATTAGATTGAGATGGTTATTTACTGTTGATTTTATTAGATTGGTTGGCAGTCTTTGATACAGTTGACCATTTGGGCCTGGTCAACCGTCTGGCCTTGCTGGAGGTACAGGGTACTGCCTTGAGGTGGTTTTCCTTATGCCTCCAGGGATGTTTTCAGAGGGTTGCCATTGGGAGCATAAGGTCTTCCATGTGAGTACTACACTGTGGTGTTCCATAGGGTTCTGATGTTGTGTGTGTGTGTGTGTGCGCGCCTGCCCTCTAGCAGAGCTTTTCAGAGGGTTTGGGGTTGGGTGTCACTAATATGCTGATGACGCCCAACTCTTCCTCCTGCTGGATAAGCAACCAGAAACAGCTCTCTCAGGCTTCAGCCAGTGTCTGCATGCTGTGGTGGGATGTTTTAGAGAGAGCTGGTTGAAGCTAAATCTATCAAAGATGGAAGTCATGTGGCTAGAGAGGTCTGGGTCGATACGGGGGTTACAGCTGTGTATAACAGCCTGCAGTATTGCTATGCATTTTCTTGTTGGATAAAGATAATTAGTATTGGATATGCTTTACTCACGGCAATAAACCATAGTGGTTGATCATATCTTTGAGTTGTTCTTTGTATGTTAAATATTGGCCCATATTCTCTTCCTTTTCAATGCTTTGAAGAATTGGTGTGTTAACAAAACTAGGACAGATTGTATTTATCCGTACATCATACTTTCCTGCTTTAGAGACCATCTATTAAAAAACAACAGACAACCATCTATTAAAAAACAACAATAGGGTTTAACGCACGGCCAATTTGTCTCGCCTTTGTGCCTTAAAAGTAGCGAATCCCCGTGATCCACATGCACGACTGTCCAAGGGCTGCGCATCGGACCCACCTTAGTCGCGAGTTAAGGCAAAAAAACCCGGGTTAAGCAATCCCTGGTTTCTAGCGATCTTTTCGGTGCTAAACCGCTACTTTTTTTTTATTTCGCCACATTACTGGAACGCTGACATGCATGTAATGACTCGACTAGCTCGCTACTAATGCCCCTTACCGGTCTCCTCCATCCCGCCCCCTTTCCTGCATGAGCAAATGCCGCTTCCGGTCTCCCGTCCCGCCCCCTTTCCTGCGCGAGCAATTGGTTGAGATGATGGTATACCAGAACGCTGGTGTTCCAAGAAAAAAAAAGAGGGAGAATCGCCCTTTGATTGGATAACTCCTCAGCCAATCCTTGGGCGATGTCACTCCCACATTGCGAACTATCCCACATTATATGGTTGGTTCAAACGCACGGGGAGCCTCCAGCAGCTACTTGTTTCAGACTTATAGTGGGATGGGCTGGCGTCATGCGTTTGATTATCCAGTCTTAAATATTGTGGGATTAAAATATTGTGAGATAGCAGAGGAGCGAACCAGGAACATTCTGCCCATGCGTTAATCCCCAAAGTGTTCCTATTCGGTTCACAAACCTTTCTCAGTTAGAGGTTATATGGCATAGAGGCTAGAATGTCAGACTAGCAACTGGGAGACTCTGCTGTAGAAGCTTGCCACAAGAATTTAGGCCAACCACACCCTCTCAGCCCAACATACTTCACAGAGTTGTTGTTAGGATTAAATGGAGGAGAGAAGAGCAATGTAAGTTGCTGTGGGTCCCCATGGGCATAAAGACGGCATATATATAAAGTAAATAAATAATAAAATAAAACCATCAGTATTCTATTGTCATATCTTATCTTGTTAGGATCATTTGCCTTTGGGAGGGGGTTGCAGATGACAGTGTGGAATATCGTGGTGCTTGTTTGAGGCACATAATCTACTATATTAAAATTTTAACAGATGGAAAGCTGCCTTGGAAATATTGTTTACTTCTGAGCTGTAAAATAGCAAATATAGTCATGGCCAATGCTGAATCATGGATTCAGGTTACTTTTTAAAAAATGAAGTGAAAATAAGTGATATATAACTAGACTACCTACAAAATCTGACCCGCAGGTGAGAAATAGTTTGTCCATCATTTGTTTACGTCCTTCTAGCTAAGACAAGGAGTCTTGCAGTCCAAGTCAGTTGGTTCAAATAGAAGGGAAAACACACAGATTGTACTATCTGCCCATCTCTCACAATTTCCTTCCTCCTCACAGGACAGTTAGAAAGCTAGCCTGGAGCTTTCAAACATAGGAGGTTAACGAGAGGGTAGAAAAGAGAAAGGACTTGGCCTATTGTCTCTCTTTTAATTCTGTATGGGATCACTAATCAATCTTTGCTGGCCACTAATATAAACAGTTTGCCAAGAAACATGCTTCATGTTTAAATGAGCATTTGACTGTTTTTTAATTCAATATCTATTGCCAAACAAAGTGTCTAGAATGAATGCAAATATCATTTATAGATTTTTCACTGTTGCCATTTCAGGTACCTTGCTTAGCAATGGTTTCATATTGCCAGATAACCTGGGCAATATTCAAAATATCAAACAATTGGGTTCTAAGGAAGAAACATGATTTTATTTTTTTAAGACATTTATATCCTGCACTTTCCCCATCTTGAGTGGGTCTAGTCTACAGTTGCCAGCTGGGAAGTTTTTGGGGTTAGGGACATTTCTGGGGAACAGAGTGGAGGAAATGCTCTAGGAATCACATACTCTAGGAATTCCACCAAACTCTATGGTAAAAGCAATTGAGATTTGGGAAATTCTTAGAATGTTATGGCACACCATGACATCACTTCCGTGGACTAGTAATGATGTCATGGCATCATGGGATGCTGTCCCCCCATTTTGTTCCCACTGATCCACTGAGAGAGGGCTTTGGGCAGCAGGGGCAGGTAACCTGGTAATACTACTCTAGTCCCTTGACACTGAATGAAGCATACAGTTGCTTTCAATAGCTTAAACCATTTTGATTTTGTTGTTTAGGAAATTATGATAATTCTTTAGCTGTTCATACTCACAGCTACTGAACGTGTGAATCCAATAACCCCGTGCTTTGAAGCACAATAAACTGGTTGGAATGGAACAGGCATAAGTCCTTGAATGACAAAAATAAAGTAGACATGAATATCAATCTAAAATCAACATATATTCTGATAAATAATGCATGCAAGTGTCAGCCTATATACATTAATATTTCTGATCATATATTTTACCTTGTATTTTGACTGAAACAATGGAAAGTAAAAAAAGATGTATTACAGTTATTTACATCATGTCTAAAAGACTGTTAGTCCAGGATCTGCGAGTAAAAGGTAAAGGTAAAGGTCCCCTGTGCAAGCACCGGGTCATTCCTGACCCTTGGGTTGACATCATATCCTGATGTTTACTAGGCAGATTTTGTTTATGGGGTGGTTTGCCATTGCCTTCCCCAGTCAACTTTCCTTTACCCCCAGCAAGCTGGGTACTCATTTTACCAATCTCAGAAGGACGGAAGGCTGAGTCAACCTTGAGCCAGCTACCTGAAACCGACTTCCATCGGGATTGAACTCAGGTCGTGAGCAGAGCTTGGACTGCAGTACTGCAGCTTACCACTCTGCACCACGGGGCTCCTAGGATCTGCGAGGCCAAGAATCAAATCCCTGCTTTGCCATGGAAGCTTGCTGGGTGACCTTGGACCAGTTATTCTCTTTCATCCTAACATACTTCATAAGATTATTGTGAGGATAAAATGGAGAAGGGGAGAATGATGTTGTATGCTACTTTGGGTTCCCGTTGGAGATAAAAGTGATATATAAATAGATAGATATTCTTAGTTGCCTTTGCTGTTGAATATCAGTCAAGGTGATAAACATAAAATATTTTAAATATGTAATGGTTTGAATGTATAATGAATAGGCTGATTTGCATAACCACTTTGCTTATGGTTGGATACTTTTTTGTTGTTTGTTCACTGCAAAGACATCATTTTTCATGAAACGGCACATTTGCAGGTACTACGGTACCGTAGAAAATGTTTCTTTAAAAACTGTGCCCTGCCTCTCAACCCAAGGTTTCTGAAGGAATATCCAACCACAGCACAATATTTTAATTACTTTTTATCATACAATTTCTTTAAGAAGTTCAGAATTATGAATATGGCTTTTCCCACCACTGTTTTATCTTTATAACAACCCTATGTTATGCTGTGTGTGTGGCTTGACGAGTCACCAGTGAGCTTTATACAAAGCAGGAATTTCAACCTGTGTCTCTTCACCTACTGTGAACATTCTAACTGCTACAACTGTGCTGGCTCTCAGTACAATAGATAAAGTAAATGCAATAAACAGTCATTTGCATTTGTAGGAACCCAGCTCAATAACCTGTTCAATATGAACAAGGGCAAAGTGTCCAGCTCAGTTATCGAGCTCCTGTTAAATGGCCTTCAAAATGCTAGGGAAAAAATATCAAAGGGCTCAGAGGTAAGGCAAATCTTACCAGGGGTGTCAAACATAAGGCCCAAGGGCCGGATCCAGCCCCTTGAGAGCTCTTATCCAGCCTGCAAGCCAGCCGACGCAGCCACCCCTCCCACTCTTTTTTTTTTTTTTTATAATTTTTTTATTGATTTTTATAATAAATCCAAAAAAAAAGAAAAAAAAGAAAAAAAAATAATAGTAAAATAAAAAGACAAAAAATAATACAAACATAGATAGAGCGTACAATTCTGTTACACATACGTTGTTATACATATAGAAATATATATTACGCCCTACTTCAAAAATCCACCACCCACCACAGTGCCCATCACCAATGGACTTCCGATGGGGTGTAGTGACTAATAAAAGAAAATCACATTATTATACATTAATTAAAATCACGTTATACTATAATTCGTTAATTAAATTTTTAAAATCCGTTTTTGCCGATTTATCCCAAACCCCTCCCACTCTTGATCTGGGCTGGGGAGGCATGGCCCAGTCTGACCAAGTGACATTTATGTCATATTCGGTCCTTGTAACAATTGAGTTTGACACCCCTGCTCTAGACAGAAGCATTTTATAAGGAATATAGGGTTGCCAGGACCCTCTTTGGTACCGGTGGGAGGTTTTTAGGGTGGAGCCTGAGGAGAGCAGGGTTTAAGGAGGAGAGGGACTTCAATGCGATAGAGATTAATTGCCATGGCAGCCATTTTCTCCAGGTGAACTGAACTCTATCAGCTGGAGATCAGTTGTAATAGCAGGAGCTCTCCTGCTGCTACCTGGAGGTTATACAATTCAAAAATCGTCCCTCGTGCTATAATAACAGAGTTGAAGGAAAATAACGAGCACTGATGGCTACTGGAAACATGACAGATGTGATATTATTCACTGGCATTTGAGTCAAATATACTAGCTCAAGCCACCTTAAGCCCGATGGACAAAGCATCAGCGAAATAGGAAAATACCGGAATCCTATTTCGGGCTTAAAATATTCTAAGGAAATTCTCCTCAGAATATTTTAAAGGGCAATTTAGCCCCAATTTTTGTTACAATTTACTTTAAAATCAAGTTTTGGCTCAAAATTCTTCGGCTACATACAGCCAATATCGATCTGCAACTACCTTTGCTTGCGGTACCTGTTTCATTTGCGGCTTGGCATGCCGCTAGTGCCGCCCCAGTGAACGGATCTCCAGCCTTCACCTGGAACTTGGCAACCGGGAGACCTCACCTGGCGAAAATTATTTTCACCACGGGACTTTGTTTGCTTCTGTTTCACTGTATAAGGTTTGATTTTTATGACTGAATTATAAAAAGTCTTATTGATGTTTCCAGTAGCCATCAGTGCTCGTTATTTTCCTTCACTACCTGGAGGTTGGCAACCCTAAATATGTAAGAAGAGTAAAATACTGAAAAAGGCTGCAGGAGTGGGCAGAAAATTAATAAATAAATGGAACACATGAGAAATATAACATTTTTCTTGGGAGTGAACTAGAAAGATAGTGTTGGTGGAGCTGTTGCTCTCCATCAAATTGACAGACTATAGAATAAGGGTAAGGAAAGAGTCTTCAGAGGCAGGAATATAATTTTAGATTTTGCTTACCTAAGTTACAGAAAATGCTGTTTGTCTAAGGTAAACAATAAATTTTTATATTTTATTTATAGAATATATGTAATGTGTAAGATAACATACTACTAGTATTAATAAAAAATTAGAAGTCAAGAATTTAAACTAAAACTACCATTTTGAAGCTATTTATAAGTTGATGTACCAGCTGGGTCCTTTCTTAGGCTGGTGGAAGTTAAGAATGTATAAATAGCTGCTAGTTTTCAGCGTATTGTTCTTATTCTTACCAGTGTCTGGCTGAGGCAAGCCTTGTTCAGTCCTCTATGACTTGTGCTGTTGGTGTTTTAAGCACCAGGTTTTTGTTGGTATAACTTCCCATGTTTATTTGAACTGGAAATAATAATGTTTAACAGACACATAGTCTCAAGCTATGACTAACACCCATTATAATAGGCAGGAAATCCAAAGATAAGGCAGATTCCAAGTCCTTAACCTTGTACTGTTAGCACTATTATTACAGCGTATATCTAGGGAGAATGTCGAAGTTTCTGATCCCTAAAAAAGAAACTTAAATGAGGGAACTCTGCTCTATAACCTCACTAGCTGTTTCCTTTATGCTTCAGATCTTCAGTGCAGTTGTTGCTCAGTGACAGTATGATGACCAACCAAACTGCATTGTAGGTCTGTGAGTCAAGTCTTACCCAACCAGGCTTCAGAAATGCTAATTGCTCTCTGGCTGGAGACAATGAAATGGTCAGCACACCCCTCTGGCTAGAAGGTGACATCCAGCAGGCAATGGGTTTGGGAGATTTAAAATGCTAGAACATTCCTTCCTGGAGACTCCAGGAAGGGCTTCTTTGATCGACAGGTGGTGGACAAGCAGAGATGGCAAAACCCTTTGGCACCAGGAGGGCTCTTTTTTGCTGATTCCATCTAGGCAGATGGGATGTCACTTGAGGGAATGCAGGCCTCAACAAAGACCCCAAGGTAATGAGAACCTTTTAAAACCACTGTAACCTCTAAATTACAGTACCCAGCTTGCTGGGGGTAAAGGGAAGATGACTGGGGAAGGCACTGGCAAACCACCCCGCAAACAAAGTCTGCCTTGGAAACGTCGGGATGTGACGTCACCCCATGGGTCAGGAATGACCCGGTGCTTGCACAGGGGACCTTTACCTTTACCTTTTTAACCTCTAAATTAAATAGCCTGCCTTAGGATAAGATCAGCTGGGGATACAGAGTGATGGACAGAGGAATTACATGTTTATATTTTCTTTTGGATCCCTTGCTCAATCTGTTGCTGTACTAAAAGTATGCATGTGGGCATTTTCTTTCTAATAAATGCTTTTTAATTTTTCATTTTATTTTATTTCAGAAATAATAGTATACAAACATGAGTTAAACATAAAACTATGACAAAAAAGACACCCTACTTAACAAATGGCATATCTTTTGTGTTACAGGTTCCAAGTGAATTCAGTATTATAATTTTTAATGCTGGTATTTAGGGTTGCCAACCTCCAGGTACTAGCTGTAGATCTCCTGTTATTACAACTGATCTCTAGCCAACAGAGTTCACCTGGAGAAAATGGTGGCTTTGGCCATTGGACACTATGGCATTGAAGTCCCTCCCCTCCCCAAACCCCACCCTCCTCAGGCTCTGCCCCAAAAACCTCCCACCAGTGGCAAAGAGGGATCTGACAAACCTATGGTAGTTGTTCTTTGTACCATATTGACCTCTGCTGTTTGAACACACTATTTAAAACTAGCAGCAGAAGAAATGGGGGGCAGTCAGTTGGCAAGTGGCTAATCCCCCAGTGGTGCGCAAGTGCAACAAGATGGCCCCGTGGTAACCAGACACCAGGTATCAGGAGACACAGGCATGAGGTGAGGCCTTAGAATGAAATACAGGAAAGGGATGCTGGAAGTGCTGGTCCTCTCAGTGGGTAATTTCTACAAAGGCCAGGTGGTGGCAGCGGGTGAACCAAGAGGGAGAGAGAAGCCCTTTCAAGGATTGGGACAGCTGGGTGAAAGGCAGCTTCCAGGCTGAGACTTGGGTGGCCACTGATGCCCAGATGCAGTGGAGGGCAAGGTGGAACAGGGCTCACAAATCAGTCAGGCTCGTCTGAAACAAGATCTGTCTGGAAATTACATAACTTCAACTACCAAAGCACAATCTGCCTTAAAAGTAGAGTGATAAGAAACTTTATTGCTTTTCTAAAAGGCTTTGTCAGACAATTTGGATGAGATGCTTTCTGCAAAGATCTCTGCTTACTCCTGTCTCAAAAGGAAATATACAGACAAGGCTGGCTGAACTCAAGTGTTGTCTCAGCTGCACAAGAGGACACATGACATTGTCTTTCCTGCTACTGCTACCCAGCTCCAAGTACCACCTCCTGCTGCAGTCCACTGTGCCATTCATAATTCTTCTGGGGGAGGTGGTAGTGGTCAAAGTGTGTTTAGGAACACTTGGGAGCAAAGAAGGGTCTTCACTAGGAGGGGAAAACTGACAAAATTTGTCCTTCCCTCCTCCACTCATGGAAGCGCTGTTCTGCCAGTATAACTGCTGTTCAACTGGTGGAATTACATCTTTGGGGCCAACCCAACATATTTTAACAAATAGATTTTTCCTAAGTATTTTCCAATCTGATCAAAGATTTAAGAAACAACACATGATAAAATGATTACAATCATTTGGTTCGCTGAACTTCATCTGTCAGTAATAGCATCTTTTTTTAAAGAAAGTACTGCTTGTTGTCACATGAAAAATTAGGGGGGGAAGTAATAAAGAAGCTCTTTTTTTGTCCTGTGCAACACAATGGAGTAGGATGTATTGCTGTAAACAATCTCTTCTGTCCAGTGCAATGCAGGACTCATCAACATTCTCTCAACTGGTTCTCCATGGAATATCTCTAATCTGTGGTTGAACCCAACAACCACTACTCCATAGCAGTGATGGCATTGAAGAAATAATCATTTCACTACAACCGTTGTATCCACAAAGACCTGAGCAACTGTTCCAGATGGTCAAGCGCTTGTACAAGAGGAGGTAGACTGTTCTGCAACCCTCTGCGATAATTTTGCTAAGTACTTTGTGGATAAAATCTCTTGCATTGATTCCAACTTGGACTCTGCTTTAGCAGGATCAGGATCGGATGGTTCCAAGGTGCCAATTGGTACAGTTGTGTGGGATACCTTTTAGCTTGTCCAATCTGAGGAAGTGGACAGGATTCTTGAAAGTTTGAGACTTATCACCCACATATATGACCCTTGCTCCACCTGGCTGCTTAAATCTATTGGGGGGGGCAGTCTGGGATACTGTAAATGCCTCCCTGAGAGAGGGGGTGGTTGCCCCTGCCTTGAAGCAGGTAGTGGTGCATCCACTACCAAACAGCAACAACAAAAAACCCACATTGGACCCAGGAGAGTTGAATACCTACCATCCAGTCTCAAATGCACCATTCTTGAGCAAAGAGATTCAACAGGTGGGGCTGGGCAATTTCAGGAATTCCTGAATTAAGAAGATTGTTTGAATCTGTTTTAATCTGATTTCAGGCATGCTTATAGGACTAAAACAGCCCTGGTCACTCTGGTGGATGACCACCAGGAGATGGATAGGGGGAGTGCGACCCTGTTAATTCTCCTGGACTTCTCAATGGCTTTTGATACCATTGATCATGGTAACCTTCGGGACTGCCTTTCGGGGTTGGGACTGGGAGGCACTGTTCTGCAGTGGGTTTGGTGTTGCCCTTAAGGTAGGTTTCAGAGTGTAGATCTGGGGGACTGCTGCTCCACCCCTTGGCCTCTGGGGTCCTGCAAGGTTCTATCTTGTCCCCCATGCTTTTCAACATCTACTCAAAACTGCTGGAAGAGATCATCCAGACATTTGGGCTGAGTTGCCACCAATATGCGGATGACACTCCACTCCATCTCATGCTTCCAGCAGACACAAGGGTAGCTGTGGAGACTGTGAACAGGTGCCTGGAGGCAGTTTTGGGATTGATGGGGGTAACAAGCTGAAACTTAATCCCAGCTAATCAGAGGTGCTACTTATGGGGGGGGGAGCAATGACACAGGAATTGGGGTATCTTCTGTTCTGAATATGGTTGCACTCAACCTAAAGGAGCAGAATATTGTCGAAGGCTTTCACGGTCAGAGTTCATTAGTTCTTGTGGGTTATCTGGGCTTTGTAACCGTGGTCTTGGTATTTTCTTTCCTGACGTTTCGCCAGCAGCTGTGGCAGACATCTTCAGAGGAGTAACACTGAAGGACAGTGTCTCTCAAATACCAAGACCACGGTTACACAGCCCGGATAACCCACAAGAACTAAAGGAGCAGGTTTGTAGTTTGGGATGCTGCTAGACCCAGACCTCCTGTTGAATAAACAGGTGGGAGAGGTGGCCAGGAGTGCCTGTTACCAGCTTTGGCTGGTGAGCAAGCTGCATCACTTTCTAGGCAGGAAAGATCTTGCCACTAGGGTGGATATCCTTGTAACATCTACATTAGATTACTGCAATTCTCTTGGGGCCAGGATACCTGAAGGACTGCCTTCTCCTGTATGTCCATTCTGGTCATTTTCGGAAGCCCTGCTTTGGATGCTTCTGCCATCTGTGGCTCAATAGATGGTGACCCAAGAAAGGGCCTTCTTTGTCATGGTGCCAGAACTTTGGAACTCCCCTCCCCAGGGAGATTCATCCATCTCCCTCTATTGTTATCTTCTGTCAGTGGGTGAAAACTTTTTGTTTTGTTTGGTGTTCTCTCACTAACTGTTACTGGCCCTCCTCCCCCGTTGTGCTGTTACGTGTGTTTGTATGTTCATATGTATTTATTGAATTGTTTATTTTATATGTGTGTGTGTGTGTAAAGTTCCGTCAAGTCGCAGATGACTTATGGCGATCCCTTTTGGGGGGTTTTCATGGCAAGAGACTAACAGAGGTGGTTTGCCAGTGCCTTCCTCTGCACAGCAACCCTGGTATTCCTTGGTGGTCTCCCATCCAAATACTAACCAGGGCTGACCCTGCTTAGCTTCTGAGGTCTGACGAGATCAGGCTAGCCTGGGCCATCCAGGTCAGGGCTTATTTTATATACACTTTATTTTAAATGTTGTTTTCATGTTGTAGTGTTTTAATGTTTTGATTTTTATAGCCTTGGAAACCTTATTTGGGTGAAAAGGCAGCACAGAAATATCTTAAATAAATAAATGTAGGACCTTCAGACAGAATCACTAAAACATGGGGCAAAATTAACATTCTCCATACATTTGGATTAATGGGATTGAAAAAGGCAAGTGAAGGAGAAACATAATTTTGAAATACCACTTGTAAAAAATATTTTTTACAAAGGTCAAAGGACATAACAATTTGGTAGAATCTTTTGCCATTCATATCAAACAAAGCCAATTATTATTACAACTTTAAATCACTGATTTTGTTCTCCATTTGATTGTCAAAATAAATTTACTTGTTTAGTGGATTTCTAACCCTCAGCCAGCCTTTCCTAGTACAGATCAATGAAACAGTAGGATCAACATGTAGGATCATGTTAAGGGTTTGTTATAATTCATCATATCTAAATGTCTTCTGGAATAACACAGTTTTATGAGAATTCTGAAAGATCAAAAATGAAAGAGTCAAGTTTCCTGGGGCAGGGCGTTTCAAAATGGAGAGGGGGTTGTGCTTGTCCATCAATCTTACATTATTTAGCATGAACATGTTGAACAGAGCAGTAGCAGTTAAACTTAAGTCACAGCCAGATTCATATAGGTAGAAGCTGCTCCTTAGGTAACCTTGGATCTAAACTGCATAGGATTTAAAATGTTAATCCCATCACTTTGAAATTAGTATTTGGTATGTATTCATACTCGTGAAATATGCTCTCTGCAGTGGGCTCTAGTTAGAAACCTTGAGTTGAATTTTTCAGTAAAGTTTTCATGCATTCTTCCAAGTCAGCCCTCTCAGAAAATGATGTTCATTCTCTGACATAATATTAATTTAAATGTTTAGAAATTATCTTCTGAAGGGTTGAATGAAATTTCTTAGCCTGAGATAAACAATCTCAAAAACACTTTCCTGGGAGTAAGCCCACTGAGGAGACTGGAGTAGGATTCTATGATTTATGTCCTTAAAGCATGATTGCTGCATTGTTTGCTGCCTTGAATCCAAAGAGATAAGAAGGACAGAAATTGCTTAAATAAATAAATAAATTAAATTCGGTATATATCACTTTAGGGTTGCAATGTAAGTGCTATAACTTCCTCTTACATCAGGGAGCATGTGCTGAGTATTTCATGAGAGTACTATAATTCCCAATCAGAAATCAGTACAAACTAGATTGTGTGGGAAGAAACCCATATGAATAGAAGGCAGGAAGATGGGAATAGGTGGGGCAAGAGCAATTACCAACCTGTAACATGAGGGGGGAAGGGGAAACAGAAAAGTAATGCGGTTGTTTTTGGTGGTATGAGAGTTTCTCCATAAGAAGAATGTGTAATCCCTTTGTGTGCATTCCTTAACTTTTACTAGGCTGTGTGGAGCTCAAATTACACAAAGATGTAGTGAATCTTCAGGAATGAATGGGATACAAATCCAAATAGTAAAATTACAATCATTTATAGTTAGAAAATGGCTATTAAGTACTGATTTGTTTTTTGAAGTATCTCTTGAATAGACAAATTATACAACTTTCTTACCTGCTAATGATGCTATATTAACAATAGCCCCACCGTTGCCTCCATTTTCTGTTTTCATGTAATCTAAACCAATGTATGTTCCTCTAATCACTGAAATCTAATACAGGAAATACAAAGCAGACACTACACTTAGTAGCATCTCATTTTGGCATCAATCTGCTTAAATTACTCTTTCAATATACACTTTGAACTAAGTTCAAATAACCCTTATGGTTATTCCCTCATTAACCCTATATATTCTGTTATCTATAAACATGTTTCTCATTAACAAGGGGAGTTCAAATATCTACTAATCAACAAGCATAAACTGTAATTTTCATTAATATAGTTATTGTAATAAATCCAAATATTAACACTCAGATCCTTTGCTTATTGTAGAATTCATGCGATCAGAGGGAAGGGTGAAAAAGGGAGCAGGAAAAGAGGTAACACAAATGACAAACAAGCTTTCCCCCTCCTCTTTTCCACATCCCCAAATTGCCATAGAGCTATCTAATACTCCTTCCAACAAGGGAAAGGCAATGGTTCTGAGCAAATCAGAATAAAGTCTGCCTAAGATTTTATCCTTAAGCTTGGGTACAGTAGAGGTCACTTGAATGTTCAAAGATCTGGCCATACACATCATTTGTTCCACGGATAGGGAGGAAACAGATTCAGCATTGTCCACTGCATCATCTGATGAAGGGTCTGAAGGCAATCCAGAACTCTGTTCTGAGTGTTAGGCTGCCTCCTCCTTGGATTCGGAGGTTATTGGTTGTTCCTGAGTAGGTGGCGGTGCTGGGATGCTCCAAGTCAGAACAGGTGGTCAGATCTAAGATGTTGAAGATTGTTTAGATTCCAAGTATAGAGGATACTTAGCATAACTGCCCAATTCCTGAGGAAAGGGGGAAGGAAAATAAAAAAGGATATTGCTGCCACATAGGTGGAGGGGCAGCAAAAGCCCACAGAAATGAGTTGGGGGGTTCGGATGACACAGGCAGGTCCAACGTTGAAGGTGAGCAACGTTCCAGCTCCACTTCCCCTTCAGATAAAGACGGAACTGGGGATGGTGAGTGCGGAGATGGCATTCTCGGAGGGGGCAATTCCTCCAGCTCAGGAACCACAGGAGCAGTCAGAACTGAAGAGGTTGGTCTCAGGGTGGAAGGCCTCAGAACCAGTGTTTATATCAGTACTTGGTCTTCATCTTGGTATATCAGGGTGACAGTTCAGACGCACATCATGCCAGTGAATGGTCAGGAGATCAGGACCGGTGCTAAGCTGGAACCAACCATGGCCCGGACAGAACTGATGAAATTGATGGTAGACCTAATGGCTGGTCAACCCAGGTGCGGAACTTTTCTGGCAACATTTGAGTATGGAGATAGTTTGGCTGTCAGGCTTTCAGAGTAGGATGAAGCCTTCTCTCATAGATTAGCCTTTAATGGACTTTGGGGGTAAATTGAAGGCAAAATTTCTGATTGCTGGTATTAGGACCCCTTGCCCAAACATAGTGAACACAAAGAGTGCTCATCTGACTGAGTCGTTTTTGTTCCATGTTGGGAACATTTTTTTAAACAGCACCTTCTGTGACATACTGAAAAGTAGGGCTGACAAGAAAGGACAGGAAAACATCAGAAAAGAAAATGAAGAAAGAAGGAGCTAGCTGCAACGTACATCCTCACACAGTTGCAGCAAAAAACAAACTGAGGGAAAGGGGAGCTCCTCCCTTTGGAACACATGACTGTTTGAGTTGGAAAATGGCTCCCCAAAGCTTCTAGAATACAAGAGAAAAGCTGGAAAAAATCCTCTGATGGCCGGCCTGCGCATGCGCAGTCCCAGTGTGGGAACATGGAATGCAATCCGCTGTTTAGTGTTGCTATTTTTAGTTTTCTTGCTAAAAAGCTTTTATCTCACTGAAGAGGTAGAAACTTTTATATGACAGATATTAATTAAATTGAGGAATCATGACCTGAATCTTCCTTTCATATACATTGAATCTTTTTTAATTTTTGTGCTGAGCGAAGTCCAAGTGATTGATATTCCATGAATTTTGATAACACAACAGAATTTATATAAAAGCCAGTTTCATAGTAATACCGTATAGAAATATCAGAGTAAGTGAAGTAAAAGTAATGGCTTGGTTCCAAAATACCATACAATTACTAGGGAATTAATTATATTGAACTCAGTGGGAGTTTCAGCACATTCACAATATGCATGGGGTTAGTCTGCAATTGAAATAAAAATGGAACAAATATAGCACTGAAAAATGCTCAGAAGTATTATATTTTTCTCATAGGAATGTCAATAGTATATGACATGCTTATGATTGCTCCATTTCTCTCTTATCATTCTTCCTTCCTTCAAAAGATTGTAAAGGCTAACCCTAAATTATAAAATTTCCCAGTCTTAATTATTTACCTGGTTCTCTATTTGTTTTGTTTTATAGTGTTGCATACCATACTTGTCATTGCCTTTGGCTTTAAACTCTGATGAGAAGACAACATTTATATAAAAAGGCAATTTTATAGTAGCGCTCATTAGAAACATTAGCATTATGCAAAGTGAAGGTAATTATGTGGATTCAGAGAAACATGAATGGACTGGAATTCATACAATTACTAAGAAATTAGTCATAATGAAAGTGGAAGTTTCAGCTCCCTCAGAAAGTATATGCATAGGATCAATCTGCAATTGAGATAAAAGCATAGAACATATTAAGCGCTTAAAAATGTTCTAGAGTATTTGATTTTTTCCTACAGGATTTTGAAATGTGAATACTATATGAATACTGTTAATATTATTACAAATAAATTAAGCTTTTGTATTCTCCTGAGCAATCTATCTTACTTCATTCTTTCTTTATTTTCTTAAGTTACAGTATCAGCAATTTGAGTACATCTCTTTTTTACCCTTCCTCCTCCTTTCAAACGTTTATGAAAGCTATTCCTAAACTATAAAATGCTCTGGTATTAAGGAGTTACCTTCTTCTATGTTTGTTTTGGTGTATACAGTTATGTATTGTACTTCGTACTTTAAACTAGATCATGACCCTGTCATTTGTCCATATTCTTTTCCTTTTGAGTAGTGTTTTGTATGTTGAGAGCTGTGCCAAAAGTATAGAGGTATGTAATCACTCCTGGAGACTTGTCAAGTTTCAGTATCAGCTCTGTGATAAGTGCTAACATTGTTCACTGTTGCATCTGATGCCAGTATTCCATTTTCACTACATCCAACAGCTAAAATGCACTGTAATTTGTAATAAGCACCTAACTTACCCAAACAGGATCAGAAAAGAAATGCACTGAATCAGGTCCTCTTTCTTGTGTGCTAACATTTGTTACTGATGGTGACTTTTGATTCTTTTTCTTGTCTCATTACCCAAGACAGGTTGTATGTTAACTGTGTGATGCTAAACAGTATTTCACATGGAGTCTTCTGTGGCCTCTGTAGCTAGCAGATGACCTTTCACCGCTCCAGGTAATCAACCCATGAAGAGCATTACTGGGAATATTTACTTTAACAAATGTTATTCTGTATAGAGCCATTTTACCAAAAAAAAAAAAAAAAAAAAACCCACCATGATTGTAAACAAATTGGTCTGTTTCCTAGTATATCTAGACCAGTGGTTCCCAACGTGGGCAGTATCACCCCCTGGAGGTGGGGGGTGGGATTACCTAGAAGGCATTAAAAGGCAAGGGAGCAGCAGGGGGTGCTAGAGGTGGGCCCCTTCAACTGTGTTGTTGGATAGGGTAGTGGGCGCTGGGGTTGAGTTTGTGGAACCAAGGGGGCGGTGGTCCAGTGAATGGCAGTATTTGTTTCTGATCAAACATGTATGATTAAGATGCAAGTCTTAGTTCTAACTTTCTTGAAAATGATAAAATAATTTGCCCTTTTACTAATTTATGCAATGTGTGAAAAAGGAAAACATTAATACATTCTAGAGTACAGTGAAATTAACATATTTTTAGGGTTCCATTACATTTTCTAGAAAATATATAGTCTCTTCTGCTAAGTGAGGAGTCTCACTTAATCAGAAGAGATTCTTGACACCACCCTGCTGATGCCACTTACAACAATATTGTTATATCACATTTTACACCATCTATTTTAATGCATACTAAAGCTTGCTACATTTGCTACATGTACTACATTTTAAGACTTGATTTATTCTGAAATCCTATATACATGTGTTTAAGAGAGAGCCCCTATGAACACTATGGGACTTAAACCTATTGGGCATAGAAAAATCTATCTCCACTGAAAGGAATATGTTATATAATCACATCAGAAAAAAACACAAGTTCTGGAGCAGAACATATACAATGAACCTTTGCTTTCATCAACATAATTGGCTGTTAGTATCTAACAGGCCTAAATGAGAAGATACCTCTTACCTCAGTGATTTTTGCTGCCTGCACAAGAAAGTTTCTAATCTGCCCTGTCATTAAAATAATGTTTACAGTAAAAACGATCACTTACTAATTATTGCATCAAATGTCACTTAAACATCTGTGAGTAGACAGCTATGTCAAAAGTTAGCTTTTCTTTTCTGGACATTTTTTTTTTACCCTTATCTGTAAGTGGGATTTGCCTTTTGAGTTTTTGAGTATAAATGGATCAGTTTGTGCCATTGTAACACCGTTTCCATGCCCTATATGCCTAGCTATGGTTATATCAGTCCAAATCTCAATGGGACTTGGTCAAGAGTGCATAGGAAAGCAGATTTATATAGTCTATTTGGAATTAGAAAAACTTGACTCCGTGTTCATCTAGCTGAATTTTTGGCTTCTGGTTTAGAGGGGTGCAAGCAAGATAAACTGATGTTTTAAGTAACTTCTGCTTTTAAGATTTTCAATTAAAGGAAAAGTTGATATTTGTAAATCATGCCTGCTGTTGCAATCTTATGCATACTTGTTGGACTACTGAATTCTGGACTTACTTCTAAGTAAGAAGCATATATGATAAGGCAGGATTATTCTTATGCACATTAAAAACTGTTAACCAACAAGATTGGGGGCGGGGGGTATAAGCTTTTGAGAGTCAAAGCTCCCTTCTTCAGATGTGAGTTGGTATGGAACTTCCTAAACCCCATATTCGTTCATTCTGGAAGCCACTCCCTTAAAAAACACAGTTTAAAAAAGTGTCTCATGGGGCTATATAATACGTGAATTAAACTTACCAAATTAATCTGGACTGTGACTTCCCAGTTTTTTTCATTATTGACTCCAGCATTGTTAACCACAATATCCAACCTCCCAAAATGCTCAAATATCTTCTTAAATGCATCTATAAGGGAAAAAAGTAGGGGGAGACAGGGCTTCTTTATTTCTACACAATTCTATGTATTAAAACATCAATGATACCACCTCAATTCTGGATTTTGCATAGGGTTGCCAACTCTGGGTTGGGAAATTATTGGAGATTTGTGGATGGAGAGCAGGTTTTGGGGAGGGGAGGAACCTCAGCAAAGTATAATGCCATAGAGTCCACCCTTCAAAGTAGCCATTTTCTCCAGGGGAACTAATCCCTGCAGTCTGGAAATCAGTTGTAATTCTGGGAGATCTCCAGACCCCACCTAGAGGTTGGCAACTATAATTATGCATATAGTGAATGTGTATAACAGACACAAGACTTTTCTATCTGTTCATTAATTATTGATAGCGATTTAGCTTGTATTTCCATGGAAACTTGGTTCTTTTTATCGTAATTTTTATCAACAGGGGTGAAATAGTTGATTCAGTCACTTAAAGCTTACTGTATTGGTTGGTGTTATTTATTTCCATTTGCTTTGGTGTAAACTTGAGTGTGCACACAACATTTTTTAGGAGAAATGTTAGGAATTTATTAAAAGGAATGGCACGTTTTGCAGAATCCTTTGGGTAGATAGGAAAGAAATGTCTGTGTTGTGCAACTAGCACCTGCTTTACAAACCATGCCCTTTTACTCCGGATTAACAAACCTGGCCATCTAACCCAGTGTTTAAATGTTATTTCGAATCCTGTCTCAGATGAACTAAATACATTATTTTAGAAGAATGAAATATCTGAATTTCCATCACGGTCTTTCAAGGTGCTACAAAAATATCACCCTGTAGCAGCCCCTTGGATGAATGTATGAAATACTCACACATGCACTAAGACAGAATTTATTGATGTCTGAAGTAAAAAGTTCCCTAAATTTTGGTAACAAGCAGCCTATACGGCTACCAGTTTTTGATCAAACATACCAGAGCCGCAAACTTGGCCAGTGTTCCTATTGTTTTTGTTCATCCTAGCATGCACATAAAGCACTACAAACAGATGTTAAGCTTCATTTCCCTCTCCTCACACACTGGTAAAGCTACTGAGAACATGGTTAATGCGGCTCACCCCAAAGGACATTCATTCACCAAACCCACCCTGTTACTCCAAAGCTAGTTTGTGTCAGGGGACTATCTATACTGTAACAATAATTCCTGCCATTCCACTTACGGCCCAACCAGCCAAAGAACAGACTCAAATATAATTTCCACCAACCCGAGAATAATGTGGAGTAGGCAAAATAACAACCACCACCAAAAAATCTCTCCTGCCTAGGAAATGAGCCCCAAAATTCCTGCTGAGATCCTCAAAGGAGACCAGCTAGTCCTGCATTATTCCATAGGAAGGGTGGGGGAACAGTCTGCAAAAAAACTTGCTGAGCGGAAACCACACCAGCTTAAACAGCGGGGGGGGGGGGAACTCTCACCAATTGGCTGCCTAGCATGAGGTACAAAACAAGCTTCACCTTATAGGTGTCTTATGGTGTATTCAAAAAGGTGGCTGTCTCAAAACCTCACCACAGGACAATGTGCTGTGGACTGTCTTCTACCTTAGATTTGTTTAGTTTCCTTGAATCCGGGAAAGTGTTGCCTGGCTTCCCAATGTGGCCTCCTGCTGGCAGCTGTCCTTGATGGCTGCCACTCTAAGAGGTGGGGAGGGGGGAGGGAGAGAAAATTTTAAAAAACCTTCTGCATCATGTGCACTGCTACGTCACCTCCGGGGAAAACCTGGAAATTACTTAGGGTAGCTCTAGGAATCCCTGGTTACTTACCATAGAGTGTTCTAGTGATTCCTAGAGCTATCCTACATCTTTTCCAAGTTTTCCCTGGATGTGATATAGCAGTGCGTACTTACAAGGATTTTTTTTCCCTTTCTCCTTCATGCAATCTCAAGGATGAATAAGCTCTGGCAGTTACATATATGGAATAGGTTGTATTCTGGCTTTTAATATTGTGTTTTATTTGCCTGTAAAATTTTAACCAAATAACTACTTTTATAAACTCAGTAATGTAATTACATATTATATATTACAGATTCTCCTTAAGAAGCTTCTTGGGGGAAATGCATAGGGAAATTCTATTCTGAATAATTTTCTAAAAATCTTTGTTGCTTAGGGTTGCCAGGTCCCCACTCACCTTCGGTGGGAGGTTTCTGTGTCAATCTTGTGTGAGCGCCTAAGAGTTTGAGTGGTCTAAGGCTCTCGCGAGGCAGCAGCTCCGGTTGTAAACCGGATGTGCCGCGTCAGCACACACATGCACAATTGCCCGCTGGCCCTCAGCTGGCTGGCGGACAGAGGCACACATTACCAAGGGTTTGCCTGCCACCAGCAGGCACCTGGCAACCCTAATGTTGCTCCATTGGCCTCGGCCTTATTTTTATCTTCCATATTAGTACACACAACATTGTCCCCCACCCCATGTACCCACTCCCAAATCTCCTTCCAGTTGCCAAGCATGGTGAGGCACAGCCTCGCAGCCCTAACCCAAGCTACAATGTTAATAGCCAAGTATTTGCACAAATAATTCACAGCTTGTTGGGTACAGATCGCTTGATTTAACAGAAAGCCTGAAGCAGCGTTCAGAGTTTTTTTTATTGTTTGTTTTGATTTCTGAACGAATGCCTGAATAACATTCTTTAAATGCTGTTATTGCCATGATAAGATGTCTGCTTCATTCAAAACAAGAATCAGTAAAAATTATTTATTCCATGAAAGAAAAACAAATTATTAACTATGAACATCAGGATTTGCCTCCACATCTTTATTTATCCAGTGTCTTTTAAAAGTAATGTTACCTGTTCATTTTTCAAGCCATTGTTTATCTTCAATACCTAGGGTTTTCTGTACTGAATAAGCCCCATTGAAGTTAATTAGACTTATTTTTAACTAAGCATGGTTAAGATCATATGGCACTACTAACTCTGTCCTGAACTCCTACAGGACATAAGTTCCCACCATCACCAGTATATTGTCAATCTGTGTTACAAACATTTTCTTAATTTGGGGGGAGTGAGGGATCTTAAAAGCAGTTTAATGTGTACACACAAGTGTGTGTAAGGGGTAAGTGGTAGTGTTAAGAATATTTTTATAAATCCCATTAAATGCATGTCCATCCCAAATGATGCAGTCGTCCCTTTCCCACATAAGTGAACATGATAGATGCTGAAAACTGATCCCCAGTTTCATTTTTAAAAGATACCCCCTTCAAAATGCAAAGATTTAGTTTTGGAACATAAAGTCCTGTATTAGAATTTTAACATAGCTCTGTTCATAAAACAATCTGGGTGTCCTGGGGTATTCTCAGAAGTGTTACCAAACATTTTATGGAATTTATTTTCTTTATAATGTGCCTACTAATTCAGTTTAGGATACACACACACTGCTAATATTTCACACTAGTAGATTTAGTACACACTGTCCATTTATGCATGGTCGCTTTAACTTCCTTTATTCCCCGTTTCAGCCAGGATCAAAGTAACCTGGGTTGGGGGAAACTGTATGCATTGGCTGGAATGATCAGGGACGAAACTGTGTGCTAATGGAGGCATGAATACAGAAAAGCAGTCTCCCAAGTTCAAATCAAGTCCCACCTCTTTAAATGCTGCTCTGTAATTGGCTGACTTGCAGTACTCACCCTGAGAAGATTTCCTTCCCCCCAGACCCAACTGCCGCATAAAAAAGCATTTTAAGAACAAAAAACGGAGCAATCTGAAAGAAGGGGGGAATCAAAGCCTTTCTTTTGCTCAGCAAGAGCTCCAAGGTAGCAGGAAGCAGGAAACATTTGAATCCTTGCCTCTTTACACATTGCTTTGTGATTGGCAGTGAGAGAAGCCAATCTTCTGTGCTTCCCCTGTTTGGCTATCTGCATGCTGCCTTGAAGAGGGGTTTGGAAAAGGGTGGGGTGAAGCTCAACCCGAGAACAGAGTATGCATGCTCTGTGACTCCGGAATGAGCCAGGAACAACGGTTTAATTAAGGCCAGAAGAGGAAAGGGAAAAGTCGGGTTCGTTTTGCGTTGAAACAGCGTTGAGCTTCCAAGGAATGAGGTAACGTGCATACTGAAAAGTTTGATCCTGGCTGAAACAGGGAATAAAGGAGGGTAAAGCGACCATGCATAAGTGACCACTGTAGACTTTGAAATGCTGCTTGAATCTCAAATGTGGGCAGTGTTCCAGAAAACTGCACAATTTTTATTTCTATAGCACATTTTCCTCCCAGGCTGCTGTATGCTGTGATAAGAAAATCCTTTTTGATTTTCCTCATTACCTTTTAGCTGTTCTTCATGTGAAACGTCGCAAGGAATGAAGATGGTTCTCTGTGTATCAAACTGCTTGTCCAAGTTATTTTTGCTTTCCCTACCTACTTCTGCATTGTTATCCACAAGGCCTACCTATGCAAAAGAGATAAGCAGTGATAATTAATACTAGATGTCTAAGAGAGGAGTGTCACAATGGCTACACTGTTAAAAGAAACTCTCTTAATTCCTTTACCCAATTTCTCTCTGATATCCAACAAATTATTTCTTTCCCTTTTTATAGGAATTTGGGTGCTGTTTCTAATCAGTTCAGTTCTGAGTTCTACATCTGGGCAACAAAAATGAGAAACACACGTACTGGATGGGGGATACACAGTGTGTGTGAACAAGCAGCAGTGTGTGTGAACAAGATCTTGGGATACTGGTGGACTATAAATTAAATATGATCAGCCAGTATGATGCAGAAGCAAAAAAGGCTAATATGACCTTGGGGTTTATCAACAGAGGCATAGCATTGAAACTGCAAGATTTGCATAGTCCCACTGTTTACCGCATTGGCCAGGGTGCACCTGGAGTATTGGGTGCAATTCTGGAGGCCTCACTTCAAAAGGGATGTGGACAGAATGGAGCAGGTGCAGAGCGATGAGGATGATCAGGGGCCTGAAGACCAAGCCCTATGAGGAAAGACGGAGGGACTTGTGAATGTTGAGGGATTGTGAATGTTGAGGGATTGTGAATGTTGAGGTTGAGGGAGGCATGATTGCTCTTTTTAAGTATTTGTGGGGATGTCACTTAGAGGAGGGCAGGGAGCTGTTCCTGTTGGCAGCAGAGGATAGGACTCACAATAATGGGTTTAAATTACAGGTGGAAAGGTACCAGCTGGATATTAGGGAAAATGTTTTTACAGTAAGAGTTGTTCAGCAGTGGAATTGGCTGCCTAGGGAGGCAGTGAGCTCCCCCTCACTGGCAGTCTTCAAGCAGTGGTTGGTTGAATACTTGTCAGTGATGCTTTAGGCTGATCCTGCATTGCTAAGGGGGTTGGACTAGACAGCCTGTATGACCCTTTCCAACTCTATGATTCTATGAAATCAGAGGAAAAGTAGGGAGGTTCAGCTAATTTTCAGAATTTCACTCTGCAGATGTCTTCCCAAACATTCCTATCCTCCTGCTAGAGCAACCATCCTGTAATGTGTAACATAAAACAACTGCAAGGGCTGCAGTTACAAAAGTGTACACTAATATATCTACAAAGAGAAATAAAAAACAAATGAAAAAGAAATGCTCTCTTAAAAGAGGGGGGAAGAGAATAATCAACGGCTTTATGGAAAAAAGTAAAATTCGGAAAAAGTAATACCTGTTCCCATAAAAATGCTTACCATAGCATAGGAGGGAAAAGAAATAACCAGTATGTCCACCCTAGGCTGGATGGACATATAAAAACCACATATGTGTATATATTACAGCTTTTTATTAGAGAACGAGTATAGAAATCACATAAACAATTCTAAGGTATGCAGTTTGGCTGTAATCTAGCTTCTGTATGGTCAGTTTCTGTTTTGCCTGTTTTATCTGGCATACTAGCCGCAAATAAAATTTATTTCAGCAAATCTGAGCACAAATCCAACTAAATTTAAAAGGAAAGGTGATGTACCTACCTTTATTTCGCCACAACTCAATGCCCCTTGAAAGTACTTAATTTTGCCAGTGTTTTAGTAGTGTTAGTGTTTGTGTGTGTGTTAAGCGCCGTCAAGTCACTTCCAACTAATGGAGACCCTATGAATAAATGGGCAATTTCACACAGCCCAAATAATGCACTTTCAATCCACTTTCACTGCACCTTAACAATCATTTGCAAGTGGATTTTGCCAGTTCACACGGTAAAATCCCCCTTCAAAGTGCATTGAAAGTGCATTATTTGGGCTGTGTGAAAGTGCCCAATGTCCTTCAAAATGTCCTATCTTTGACAGTCTGACAGTGTTTTTATAGGTACAGTAAATACAGTTACATAGATTTGCACGAACCCAATCTTCATACATACCATAATTCTATCTGTGTCTACATGCTCACTATATAATTTGTGTAGTATGATAAAGCCACAAGCCTGGTGTGCGTCTTACATACATACCTTCTATATTTGTTTCCAGGGGACAGATATGTAAACAGGCGTCACGTGGCCCCAGTTTGTAAGCCTTCTGGGGACAGGGCCGGTGCTACCACTAGGTGGTCGCCTAGGGCGCAGACCTCAGAGGGGCGCAGAACTGGCCCGAGGGGCACCGTTTTCAACAGATGCGTTTCTTGGGGGGGGGGGGGAAATGCAACTGACAATTTAGGTTTTTTTTTAATTTTAAGATAATTATATCCCATAGCGCTGTTGTGGTACTTACGTTATGTACTATATAATTAATTATAATTAATAATGAATTATATAATTAATTATATGGAATTACATGCCATGGCGTGTAATTTTGGAGGGCTTTCATTCACAGGGTCGCCATGAGTCGGAAGCGACTTGACGGCACTTCACACACACACACCACACACACACACACCATCACACTGTTGTGGTACTTCTCTTAAAATTTAAAAAAAAAGTCTTATAAAAAGTTGTATTCACAGTGGGTCGCCGTGCTAGTCTGTCTGCAGGAGTAGAAAAGGGCAAGAGTCCAGTCGCACCTGAAAGACTAACAAAAATATTTTCTGGTAGGGTAGGAGCTCATACCCTACCAGAAAATATTTTTGTTAGTCTTTCAGGTGCGACTGGACTCTTGCCCTTTTCTACTCCTGCAGACAGACTAACACGGCTAAAAAGTTTTACGTTTTTATTTTTCTACAGGACATCTGTTGGTTGGCAATGGGGGGGGGGGCAAGTAGCTAACCTTGCCTAGGGCGCAAAAATGACTGCCTTGCCTGGGGATGAAGGCAAATGCCCTGGGCTCTATTCCAGGAAAGGTAACGGGGGGCGGGGCGGGGGGACTTGCTAGCCTTCAGGGTGTCAGAAGAGGCTTGGGGATCTCTTGGAAAGAGACCCTATTCCGATCCCCCTCCCCGTCCCCGCGCCCTTCCGCAGCGAAGGGGGAAAGGCGGGTCGCGGGAGGGGCTGCGGCGGGGACGCGCGCCCCCCTCCCCCCCCTCCCGTCCCCTGCAGCCGCACGCGCTCGCGCTCTCCCCCGCTTACCTTGCAGCCCTTTTCCAGGAGCGCGTGGGCGCAGGCGTTGCCGATGCCCTGGGCTGCCCCAGTCACCAGCGCCACTTTGTCCTTCAGGTGCATGGTCCCCGCTCCTTTTTCGCTCAGCTGCCTCTCGCCGCCCCCTCTTCGGGCAAGAGGGGGGTTGTGACGACTCGCCTGGTCTGCCCCACCGCTCGGGAAAGGAGGGACGGAGCGCCCCAGCCAAAACACCGACAGAGGCGAACTCGCGGTCACCTGCGCCGAAAGTTGCCTCCCGCCCTTTGGCCCTCCCTCGCTCCCTCTCTCTCCTCCTCTCCCCTCCTCTCCCCTCCGCTCCCCCTTCAGAGGCGCCGGCAGCGCGAAGCCCGCCGCTGGGCTGTCCCGGCGGACGGTTTGCGGGCGCGCTCGCCGCGGAGCCTTCGGAGAGGTGACGCGCCGCCGACGGAGCGGTGCGCGGAGGAGCCGTCGGGCGCAGAGGTCCCAACGGCGCCTGGAGGGAGCCCGAGGCCGGCGGCGCGGCTTCTCGTGCCCCCCCCCCCGATAAGCAGACAAAAGCCAGGCTGCACTGTTCATAGGCGAGCCTCGGGAACACCTCCTCCTCGTCGCCCTCCTCCTCCGAGGGGTGCGAAAAGAAGTTACAGCCTTCTTTAAAAAATAAATAACTTTTATTTTTTTTCTTTCTTATTTATTTAAAAAAATTAATATTTTTTGTTTTTTGTTTTATTTATTTTTTCTTTCTTATTTATTTAAAAAATAATTTTTTTATTTTTTTGTTTTATTTTTTATTTTTTGTTATCTATTTAAAAATAAATATTTTTTATTTTATTTTTTATGTTTTCTTTCGCATTTATTTTAAAAAATAAATAAATTTTATTTTTTTATTAAAAATAAATACTCTTTCTTTCTTCCTTCCTTCCTTCCTTCCTTCCTTCCTTCCTTCCTTCCTTCCTTCCTTTCTCTTTCTTTCTTTCTTTCTTTCTTTCTTTCTTCCTTCCTTCCTTCCTTCCTTCCTTCCTTCCTTCCTTCCTTCCTTTCCTTTCCTTTCCTTTCCTTTCCTTTCCTTTTCTTTTCTTTTCTTTTCTTTTCTTTCGCAGTTCCTCAAGTTAGCCCACGTTTTCCCTTGGCCCCGTCTTAGTGAACACAGGACCAAGATGGGAAAGTAACACACACACACAAGTCTTTATCGGCACATAAAAAAAGAAAGAACAGACGTCTGGGTAAAACCGAGTACCAATAAATAAAATTGGATAAAACCATCCCCAATCAGCCATTCAGGAAAGCTGCACGTCCTCCACCGTACCTGGTTGCTAGCCGTAAGAACCTTGCCACTGATTCAATTATTTTTGGGTTTTGTGTGGTCGTAAGATGTGTGTGTGTAAAGTGCCGTCAAGTTGCAGACGACTTATGGAGACCCCTTTTTGGGGTTTTCGTGGCAAGAGACGAACAGAGGTGGTTTGCCAGTGCCTTCCTCTGCATAGCAACCCTGGCATTCCTTGGTGGTCTCCCATCCAGTGGCAGACCTACATTTTTGGGGCCCTGAGGCTTGAACTGTTATGGGGCCTCCTTCGCAACCAGCAACAATAGGGCAACATCCAACAAGGTCCAAAGGGCCGTGCTGCCCTGGCAAGGACCTTGAGGCCAAAGTGTTGGAGAACAGGGTGGTGGGGTGGAGTCCTTGAAAATGGGCCATACAGTGATGAAATGAACCCACAGAACTATGAAGCCGTGCACCAACGAAGGATTTGAGGATCCCGCTGTAAGCCAGTGCTTGCAATTTGGCTAACACCGCTGCCAAAATGTAGGCTGTGAATAGATTCTGGCGAGCTCAGTGAGCCCTTACAGCTGGGGGGTTCGAGAGCTGCAAACCCCCTAGAAAATTTTGAAATTTGACCAATTACAGGGACATTTTCAGGCCATATGAAATGGGTATTAGAGCATATTCTAAAGTCAATATTAAGAACTTCCACCCATTGGCTTATGATTCTGTCACTAAAAAACTCCATCGGTTTTGTTGAGAAATTAACTCATTAAAAAAAGTTGCTTCAGGGGGCCCCTCCAGGATTAGGGGCCCTGAAGCTTAAGCTTCATTAGTTTCACAGTAGATCCGCCTCTGCTCCCATCCAAATACTAACCAGGGCTGACCCTGCTTAGCTTCCGAGATCTGATGAGATCGGGCTGTACCATGCTGCCTTCCCTCTGGTCATAAGATTAGGATGTCCTTATTCCACCAGAGAGCCATTCCCTGTTTACGAACAGTGGGATCGTCTACAAGCATAAAAGCAACAATTGAAAAGGATACGCACAAGGGATTCAGTTTCAGGAGGCTGAAGTTGGTTCCTTATTCCCAGTTCGTTCCAACGAACTGGGAATAAGGAACCAACTTCAGCCTCCTTTCAGTTTCACCATTCCCACAGGAGCAAACTCTGTTCGCAAAAGGGATTTTATTAAATCTTCCATATAGCAAGGCGGAGGGTAGTGCATTAAGGAATTATTTCTTTGGCAGTTCCTAAAGTTAACACATGTTTTTTTTTTCCTTGGCCCCGTTTTAGTGAACACAGGACAAAGATGGGGAAGTACCAAAAGCAAAGTCCTAGAAGGAATCAAAAGTCTACTGAGAAACAAAGTCCCAAATGGGGAGGGAAGAGGAAGGGATGCTGGGTGGGGGTAATTTCTTTTCAGGGACCATCAAACAAATGCTCATTAATACTAGTTGGGTGTTTTAAAAATAAAAATTATTACAGCATTAAAAAGAAACAATATAATCCAAACATCAACCAAAACATATAGGAATATAAAACACATAAAACATATTAAACATATAATATTTCAAACAAGCAATCGCTTTATGATTACTAGTTGTGTAGGAGAGCCAGCATGGTGCAGTGGTTAAGAGCTGTGGTTTGGAGCGGTGGAGTCTGATCTGGAGAACAGGGTTTGATTCCCCCCTCCTCCACATGAGCAGCGGAGGCTAATCTGGAGAACTGGATTTGTTTCCCCACTCCTACACATGAAGCCAGCTGGGTGACCTTGGGCTAGTCACAGCTCTCTCAGCCCCACCCACCTCACAGGGTGTCTGTTGTGGGGAGGGGAAGGGAAGGTGATTGTAAGCCGGTTTGAGTCTCCCTTCAGTGGTAGAGAAAGTCAGCACATAAAACCCAACTCTTCTTCTTTTTGTCATAGTGTCTTCACATACACAAGCCTTGATCTACAGAGCCACCATTTTACAAATGATGTTCTGCACATACTTAATCAAACAACCTTGTAAATATAATAAAATGTGTAAAAAAATACATTTTAATCGCCACTGCCAAGCTTGGAAATTCATTTGCTGAAGCAAAGTGAGTTTTAGAACAGCAACAGAGCGGCGTGATAGATTGAAATGTTCTCCCAATGTTTCTTAATGTTACTTTTTTTTGGCATCGAATAAAATGAGTGCCTTTTTCTCCATATAAATGAACCTGTTTGTCTTTTGAGTAAACAGCAGAAGGGCATGGTTGACAGATGATTGCACTGGAGGATAAGCAGGTGAATGAGCACCTGATGGTACAGCTGTTATTATTAGGTCCTGTAATTGTGTTGTCTGAATTGATATGAGAACAAAGCTGGCATCTGATTTGTCATATCTGAAAGGTAGCCAAAGAAGATTTATGCACTGGGTTTCACTTCCCTGTAATTCAGTATATCAGCCTCACATTCTTTGGAAGCCTTTTTTTGTCTTTAAAAGCATTTTAATTTTTTTCTGATCTGGAATGTATTTTTATTTTATGACACAAAACTATCCTCAACTGATGTACTTTTCATATTTAGTAAGTTTTCATTGAAATGATTTGTTTTACTATAGTCAAAACTAAGCTGCTTGTTTTTATCCATCCCCCCCTTCTTGTTGGTTTAAATGGGAAGCATGCTGCACCTGTAACTTTTTTTCTTCAATTCATTTGAGATGCAATTATCTAGAATTTCTACCTCAAGGGATCCTCTCTAACAAAGCATCCCTCTGTAGAGTGGGCAGAGGGAAAATTTGGCATCACAAGCCAAGAAAGCAGGCAGCAAGGCAGAGCGGACACAGATGCTTCCATTTGACAACTTAAGAAAGGAAGCATGGGAAAGAGGACGCACAGATAATCTACAATAAGAAAAAAAAGCCATCATGAAGGCATTACATTTAGCAAGAACATGGCAGACATGCAGGGAATGGGATCAGGCCAGGTACCTTGCAGCAGTACCACCCAATACCTCTCTTCGCTCTGTCACATGTTTGTAGTGGCCTGTGGCTAAATGCAAATAAAACCATTCATTCACTTTGTGACAAAGCCAGCTTAGTTTTTCCCCCCCTCCTTCCCTTTCCTTAAGAATGAAACTGTGTATATTACATGTAGTTTTATGATTCTCCTAACCAAGATACAATTTTATAATGTAATGGAGCCATATCACCATTACTTATTGCAGAGAAAATATGCATTGAGAGAAGATGGCAGATACTGCTGTCATTCTGCCAGCCTGAGGCATTTCCCAGGATTGCAGAAAATTCTGAAACAAAAACTGGTGGTGGGGGGGGGGGGTTAAAATGCTCCCCAAACAGAATACCACCAAAGATCTCTTGAAATGTCACATGATCAAGGTTGACATTGTGGGGTTCCCTAGAACATTGTGGGGTTCACCAGAACAGGAGAATTTTGGCCTGGAAAGACAATGGATGCAGTAATTGGGATGTGTGAAGGGAGTGAAAAGTGGGGGGGTGGGGGTGGGGGTGGACAAAGGGGAGCAAAAAGTGCTGAGAGGGTGAGGAGGGGGTAGAAAAGTGGTGAAGGGACAGAGAAGGAGGGAGTGAAAAGAGGTATGGGGACGAAAAGAGGTGAGAAGGTGGTGGAGGAAGTAGAGGTGGGTGAGGCAAGGTGGGTGGGAAAGGTGATAACAAGCAGCAAGCAGGGGTAGGGACAAGAGGTAACAAAAAGCAGCTAGGGGGCAGTGGGAAACAGATGGAATTTCCTTCCCCTGTTAATCTCACGGGCCACTGCTTGTAATTGTGTGTTACTGAATATAGTAATTTGAGTTAATGAAAATTATCTGTAAAACTGAAGAAGAAGAAGAAGACTTGGTTTTTATATGCCGACTTTTTCTACCACTTAAGACAGAATCAAACTGGCTTAAAATCACCTTCCCTTCCCCTTCCCACAACATACACCCTGTGAGGTGGGTGGGGCTGAGACAGTGTGACTAGCCCAAGGTCACCCAGCTGGCTTCATGGGTAGGAGTGGGGAAACAAATCCAGTTCACCAGATTAGCGTCTGTCGCTCATGTGGAGGAGTGGGGAATCAAACCCAATTCTCCAGATCAGAATCCACTCCAAACCACCGCTCTTAACCACTACACCATACTGAGAGGAATAAAGACGATCAAAGCCAATATTTAAGACTTATTGCGTTTCCCACTGACTAAAACTATCCCCACCCCAGGTTATAAAACATTTTATTTGCATATTTTAAAAATTGTGCATTCCAAGAATTAAAATCATTTGAACAACAACAACAAAATGGCACTTGGTTAAACTGCATTTTATAGCTCACAGGACCTTGGTTCTGCTTTGCTTGTATTCGTGTGTCACTAGATTACTGTAGTCCCACGCAGGATCTTCTTTCAGGAAACATGCAAGCTCTTTTGTGCCACTAGGACCAAAGCTAAACAGGCAGATGGAAAGGGCAGCACATTTGTGGAGCATCAGTAGTTTTCTCTATTCTTTTTTGGGGGAGGGGGGATGTGAAAGGGGAAGTGCAGTCGTTTAAACTTTATCCCACTTCTTTGCATCGTATCAAGTTAAAACAGCTGAAAGAAGTAAAATAAGAAGGCAGTGCTTGTGGAATATACAGTGCATAATTTGGAAGGGCTGGATTCATTACAATTCTCTTCCTTGCTTCTCCTGTTCAATTGTTTCTTTTGAAGGCAGTGGGTTCCTCTCTTGCGGTTCTCTCTTCTTCAGTGCAGACTTATCAAATGTCTCGATTTCAGCCATATCAGGTTTGCCAGACATATTTGCCGATTAATCCACGATGCTTCACACAGACAAAGCTCTGACCTTTGCAGCAGTTGCTCCGGACGGTAGTATACCACAGACTAAAAATCTGGTTGCCAATTTATGGTGACATGGACAAGCTTCCAGGTTACTGAGGACTTCAATAATGACTTCAGCAACATAACAAACATTTTATAAATAACCACTTTTACTTTCTGCAAGACAAACAACTCAAAAGAGCAAATACTCTAACAATGTGTTGACATTTCTTGTTTTGGGGTCAGCACAGAGACTATGGTTAAATCAAATCTTCTCTCTTGTCAAACAATGGAAATTATGACTAGATTGTTTTCATTATTTCATTTTCCGCCTTCTAGGTAGATCTCCATATTCATATTATATCTGTTAAAATTACATTTCAAGAAGTGTTTCTGTTTGTGAGTTTTACCAATTGAAGAAGAAAATGTAATAGCAGTGCTGGAGCAGGCCTATGTGGGCTATGAATGACATTATTATTGTCCAGTTTAAAAGGGTAAACATTTGTCCACTATATATAGCTGTCAAGTCGCAGCCAACTTACGGCAACTCGGTAGGCTTTCCAAGGCAGGAGATGTTCAGAGGTGGTTTGGTCTTGCCTACCTCTGCATAGAAACCCTAGTTTCCTTGGTACACTCCCATCCAGATACTGACCAGAGCTGACTCTGCTTAGCTTCTGAGATCTGATGAGATCAGGCTAACCTGTGCTATCCAGGTGAGTGCTGTGCAATGTATGGGGAGGGAAAATGGAATTGACATCCTTTTGTCAATCTTAAAATGGCTTCCCTAGTAAGGGTGATCATCAACCAAAAGGGAGACTGCAGCCAAGAAATCAGAAGGAGATTGAGACTGGGAAGGGCAGCCATAAAGGAGCTAGAAAAGATTCTGAAGTGTAAGGATGTGTTACTGGCCACGAAGATTAGGTTAATTAATGCCATCGTATTCCCTATTACTATGTATGGGTGTGAAAGCTGGACAATGAAGAAAGCTGACAGGAAGAAAGTAGACTCCTTTGAAATGTGGTGTTGGAGGAAAGTGTTACGGATACCGTGGACTGCCAAAAAGAAACAAATCAGTTGGTTATAGATCAAATCAAGCCTGAACTGACCCTAGAAGCTAAAATGACTAAACTGAGGCTATCGTATTTTGGTCACATTATGAAAAGGCAAGAGTCACTAGAAAAGACAGTCATGCTAGGAAAAGTTGAGGGCAGCAGGAAAAGAGGAAGACCCAACAAGAGATGGATGGACTCAATAAAGGAAGCCATGGCCCTCATTTTGCAAGATCTGAGCAAGACTGTCAAGGATAGGACATTTTGGAGGACATTGATTCATAGGGTCGTCATGAGTCAGAAGCGACTTGATGGCACTTAACACACACACACACACACACACACACAGAGAGAGAGAGAGAGAGAGAGAGTAAGGGTGAACCTGTAACCTTTTCTCCAGTTTTTCTTGGACATATTGAAATAGCTTGAAACAACTGTTGAGAAACTGACAGAACAATCCTAAGCCTGCCCATGTGGCACTGCCATATCTAGTAAGTATCCTATGTTCCCTCAGCAAACATGTTTTTAAAAAGATCCACCTCCGAGGAGATGAGAGCACAGCAACTGCACTGAAGCCTATGGCAATACCATCAACATCCACCAATCACAGAGTGATGCCAGTGCCACTTCCATGTCAGCTGTGGATGGAAGCAGCCAACCAAAACTCAATGCCATTATGCCTCCCTGACAGCACTATGTTTTTTACCCTGTCATAGACACAAAGAACACACAGCACCCTACACCATGTGGAGGATTGTAGTATGCCCAGTAAAAGATCTGACACTACCAGGGCCGGTGCCAGTCATTTTTGTGCCCTAGGCGAGGCTAACTACTTGTGCCCCCCATTGCTAACCAATATTTTTAAAAAAATGATGTCTTGAAGAAAAAATAAAAGCACAACACTTTTTAATAAGATGTTATAATTAATTGTATTCCATAGCACTGTTATGGTACTTAAAATAAAAAATATATAAATTGTCAGTTGCATTGTTTTTCAAGAAACTAATCTGTTTAAAACTGTGCTCCTCAGGCCAGTTCTGTGCCCCTCTGAGGTCTGCGCCCTAGGCGACCGCCTACTTTGCCTAATGGTAGCACCGACCCTGGAAACTACCATACTGTGGTGAGCTTCACAGGTTGGGGTTTGAATTCTTTCCTGCAAGTAATACACTTTTGACTGGCCAACACACAGGAGAGGAGGTATGGTCACACCAACCATATTACACCGTCTTCTTCATAGCTCATTTAGGAGAGAGAAACCACAGAGAAAGTCAATAGCTTAACCAATGCAGGAGTTCTTGTCTGGGGTGGGGAGGGAAAAGCAGGTGGGTTTTTTTGCAAAGTAAGGGGAGCTCAGACAATGGAACCAGTAACAAGCAAATTCACAGTTGTATCTTCACAGAAGGCTTTACTCTTATCTTGCCGGTCATTTAATGGAGCAATACATTAATGTGAGGGTTTTAAATTTCACTAATGGGGAATCTGGGAGTAAGGCAAAGCTCGCCTTTTGGCCAGCAACAAGCAAATAAAAAAACAAATTGAAAGGAAGAATATTTCTTTGACTACATACCCAACTGGGCACACAGGAAACCGGCACATCAGAGGATACCAAAGAGGCAAGTCTAGCAAATTTACTGTAGCATAACATTTTACGGGCCATATTGCAGATGTCCTAACTTAAGTGGTTAGATATATATGCCTCAAGTAGAGAGAAGGGCGGGGAGATGTTCTCTTACAAAGGTTAAGCAATGCAAGAGTTAGCAAAAGATACATCACAGTATTATGCAGAGCACAAATGAATACAGAGTGCAATCAAATGAACACATCATTTGTGTAAATTGTTCATGTTAAGAATCACTAGGAAGTGGAGGTTTCTGACTCAAAGGGTTCAGCCTTCATGAGAACATGCAAAGACATGACTTCCAGCATAGGTGCATAATCCATAAAGCTATTACAGATCTGAAATCTTCAGTAAAGGAACTGAGAGAAGGATTCAGGGTATAATGACATATTCAACACATTGAGATGCATGAGCACTGTCCCAATCAATACATATTTTACCCTTGCAGAGAGCCATTATACTATACAGCACATGTCAAAACAGGAGTCTCTGGAGGTGTCTCTATTTAAAGAGATAAACTGCTCCCCTTAGAAACAGGGTATATATTATAGTATATGCCAAGAGACATTGGTAGAAGAAGAGTTGGTTTTTATATGCCAACTTTCTCTACCACTTAAGGGAGACCCAAACCGGTTTACAATCACCTTCCTTTTCCCTCCCCACAACAGACACCCTGTGAGGTAGGTGGGGCTGAGAGAGCTCTAACAAAGCTGTAACTTGCCCAAGGTCACCCAGCTGGCTTCGTGTGTAGGAGTGGGGAAACAAATCCAGTTCACCAGGTTAGCCTCCACGGCTCATGTGGAGGAGCAGGGAATCAAACCCGGTTCTCCAGATCTGAGTCCACCGGTAGATAGAACTGGGGTGTTCATTTCATGCTCAGATTAACTGAAGCTTTGACATTTTATTTATTTGTTTTATTTATATCCCGCCTTTCACTCCAATGGGGACCCGAAGTGGCTTACATAATTATCTTCTCCATTTTATCCTTACAACAATCCTGTGAGGTAGGTTAGGCTGAGAGTGTGTGGCAAGATCACCTAGCAAGTGTCCAAGGTATGAGTGGGGATTCGAACCTGGATTTTCCAGATCCTCATTTGACACTTTAACCACTACACCACACTGGCATCGCTGAAAACTCACATAGACCTTATTTTCTCTGACAGTCAGTTTTTCTGAATCACTCCATGCGACCCAGTTGTAAACTCTTAACTCTGAGTTATCTTATTCTTATCAGTTGGTACAATATCGATTACATATCTATCCCACCCATTTAGGGGTAGCACACATAGTTTCCTCCTCCATTGTACCCTCTCAACAACCTTGTGAGGTAGCCAGTGAGTGGTTAGAGAGATGGACTAGGGCAGGGAAACTTCAGTTCAAATCCCTATTCTTCCACGAAATTTACTAGGTGACCTTGGATTAGTCACTCATGACTTAACCTAACTCACAGGGTTGTTGTGAGGATACATTGGAGGCAGGGAGGATAAGTGCCACCTTGAGCTCCTTGGAAAAAGCATTATTGTGTGTGCTCTGCACACGTGTACGCTAAAGCCATATAATGTGTAAGTAAGCCCTCATTCCAACACTGGACTCAAAGTCACACCAAATAACAAAGTGCAAGAAAGAAATCTCTCCTTTGCTGTGACTCACTCCTAGCCTACCAGGAGCTGTTGACTTGGTTTTAACAAACAAGGTGGCCCTTATGAAGGAAGAAAGGTGGGGGTATACATTTTGGAAAAAAACAAATGCTTGGCTAGAAAGAAAACACACCGAGAAAGATACGCCTAAAACCGGATTGAGACCACCACACATCTTTTAAAAACCAGCGGCAGAATGATGGGGCTCCCGAGCAAGTCTGGACAAGTAATGATAGAGAATAACAAGGATTGTTTAGCTGAGGTGACGTCTATGCAGACAAAATAATATTCAAGCATGTTACAGCACAAAACACTACGAAGCCTGCAATCGGACAGGCCAGGTAGGCTTCAGACCTGCATACGAACTGGGGGTGGGGGCTTGGGGTTTCAGGAGGGAAACTTGCCAGAGGGCAGCTGCGCACGGCTCCAGGCAGAGGTTTCTGGCAATGATCCGAGGAGATCCAGAGTGGAATAGCACATGGAGCAGGAGTGGGTTTGATAAACAAGGCAAACTACGTAATGCACAGTTCAGAAGCTCCCGATATAGGCGCTAAGGAATAATAACATTCAGATTTCCCAGGCTTGGAAAGAGGAGGGGAGATTTCAGGTAAAGTCGGAGCAAACCTCTGACTTGGTTAGGGGAGGCTTTGGAGTAGAGTGAAGAGGGGTTTAAGTTGATGGATGAATAGACTCTAAACAGGCCTTGCTTTTTGCATTGTAGAAGATATTTTGTTTTGTTTGTTTATATTGACTGATATTCTATATATTACCACCACATCAGAATATTCCACAACCTTCAGAATGGTATGGCCTGCATAAATATGAGCAAGATGGTGTGTGTGTGTGTGTGGGGGGGGGGCTGTGGGTCAGTAGTAGAGCATTTTCTTGGCATGCAGAAGGTCCCATGTTCAATCCCTGGCATCGCCAGCTAAAATGATCAGGTGGTAGGTGCTGTGAAAGAACTGAGGCCCTGGAGAGCTGCTGCCAGTCATAGTAGACAGTGGCCTTTTATGCAGGGACATTTCCCTCCGGTCACCCCCACGACTGCTTTGGGGTTTCCTTTTGATTATGCATGCCTTTTCAACCTGTCAGAGGTCGCCTCGCTCTCCTCACGCATTTTGCTTGCATTTTCCAGGTGCTGTTTTAGCCAAAATCTGGAAAATGCAAGCAAAACGCGTGGGGAGAGCAAGGTGATCTCTGACGGGCAGAAAAGGCGTAAATAATCAAAAGGAAGCCCCCAAGCAGTCAGCGGGGGTGACCGCAGGGAAACGTCCCTGCATAAAAGGCCAGTATGGACTAATGATATGATTCAGTATAAAGCAGTGTCATATATATATGTTCATATCTCATTTCTCAAGATGAAGGATGATAAATGACTTTCAACTGAGACGTTTGGTAACATTTGTGTATATTTGGCATGGGGATAAAACAAAATCTGAGAGACAGAATCTTCATTCCCAAAATGTAATAAATGCAGTGCAGGAAATTAAGTCTATTTTTTAAAAAACAAAATATGGTATTTTATCAAACTGCTATTCTTTTCTGCTTAATTTAATTGATAATGGCATCAAGATTTGTCTGCATATACAAGGTTAGACTGAATGACGGAACAATGATAGATGAATACAGCATTATTTTTGTGGAATGTTGTCATTCTCGTGAGTGACTGTATGTCCCCAAATTGGGGGAAATAAGCCTGAGAAAACTGCTATTACTTTTCTATTAAGTTCTTTGTTGTATAAGCATGTCACTCCTTAGGATATTAGTGGTGACAATGCTTGTAGAAGAATTGCTGCAGGGATAATTCAGAAAGTCAGATGTAGAAGTTCTCGTTGCAGCTGTGAATGCAGCTGGAATGGATAGTTCATACAGCAGTTTGCCCCACACTTGATTCAGCTCCTATGGCCTCCCCCCCACACCATCGGAGGTCTTTTTTCAGGGAACATTCAAAAATGTGCATGTTTCCATCTACATGGCATGCAGGCATGCTTTTACAGTGATATTTCCCTAAAGATTTAGCAAACCAGGTTTGGGAAAGATCAGATAAAGCTCTGGAGAGTGGACAATTAGGGATGATGTTGTATCGATGCTCAAAAAACAAAACAAAACTGTTGCAGTTTGGATGCCAAATAGGGTTGTGCAAAAAAAAAAAAAATCAGTAAACTTCGGGTTTGAGTTTATTGGGCCCGATTTTGGGGGGGGGGGTAAACTTGGAATAATCCAAATACCCATACAAGTAATTTTTGGTATTTGGCTTATTACCGGGTTTACCCCCCCGCCCCCACAAAAATCAGGTCCATTATAGCCTATGGGGATTTTTTTCGAAGCTCCTGTGGGGGCATTTTTGGAGGTAGAGTCACCAAATTTGCAGCGTGGCTACAAGGGACGTTCCTTAGACTGACATCAAACTATGGTGAACATTGGGACAGAGGATCCAATTTTATGGGCCCGCAAAGGGGTCACCCCCATCCTCCAGGCATTTGAGCCGAGCTTTCCATCGGTTTTCAGGTTCAGAAGTTCAGTGTTGCCAAGGGCTGGCAGAAAGAGCCGTTTGGCAGACTGGCACCTTAAAGTCTGGGGGGCTCCCTTCGTATCTGGGGCACATAGCAGGATGTCCATGCAAATTAGTTGGAGAGTATATCCCTCTGGAGGGGACTGGGTTAGCCCCGTCTTTTAAATATGCTTGATGTAGATCAGCCCATCTCATAGTTGGTCAGACCAAGTTGGCTCTGATTACATGACCCCTACCTCAAAAGTGCCCCAACTATGGGGCCCTATCAAAACCAGTCAAAGGATAGAAAAATGGGAGAAAGCACAGAGCCATGTATCTGAGCAAAGGCATAAACGATCGCCTATTCAGCTTCGGGCATATTCCCAGGTTTTGGAATTCGGTTGAACCAAAACCCAAATATTGCTGAAACAGCCATACTCCAGATTCATTGATCCTGGAACTTCTCACCACTCAGGGCAGTGGGGCGTGCAAAAGAATATATGTAGTGTATGTACATATGATTCAGATGATTGTTGCAAGGTTGGTTTCTGATCAATTTGCATGGGTTGGGCCTAAAGAGACTGGAGCCAAGCCTATAGTAAAGGAATGAGGTTCTGTAACTACTATGGATGTTTTCTCAATGGGGTGTAATTGAAAAAGATGACTGATCTAATGCTCTGCTGAGCACTTATCAGAGCATGGAGGAAGTGATCTTTCAGCTGAAGGTAGAGAGCAGCTTTGAGTTTCATGGAGACAGAGAGAGAAGCAGACAGACTGCTGTGAATTGTTTGAAGCCAGCACTGAATTAAGACATGCTGAAGCCCTAAACTATGTCAAATTGAAGAGGTGCCATAGCATGACCAAAAAAAGTGTATTTCTAACCAGCTATGTGCAGCTTGAAATTTAGTAATGCTTCCCCACACCCTTAAATGGCCCTTAAATGTAGCTTACTTAGCTTGTGTGTAAATCTAGCTCTGACTAAATCACCTTAGAGGGGTACAGTATTTTTCTCTTTCTCTCTCTCGGGATTTGATGTTGTGCAGCGGATATGCTGCCATATCACAGGGTTGCCAGGCCTCCCACTGATCATTTCCACTGCTGGAACTCTGTGCTGGTATGTCACTTCTGGGTACAAGCAGAAGTGGCTGTGGGTAGCTCTAGAAATCACCAGAAACTCTATGGTAAAATCATAGAGTTTCTGGTGAACCTAGAGCAACTCATGGCCACTTCCAGGCTGTATCCAAAAGTGACATACGGTAGTGAGGGAAACATCACATGCCCCCCCCCCCCGTCTCAGCCGCCATCACTCCTGCTGGTTGCCAGGCTTGGCTTGGCAACTCTATTTGTCTATGATCTACTTGTATATGTACAAGTGGGGGGCTGCAAAACCTGTGGAGAAAATCCCATCTCCCCCCATCACAGCCCCAGACCTCCTTTCCTCCCAGCCCCACTCTCTTGCCAAATGGGGGACAGTGAAACTCATGGGGGAGGGGAAAATCCCATCTGTCCCCTCCCATCATTTACCTTACAGCAGTGGGGGGCACTGCCACCGGCTCCCAGGCTCTGCCATGTTGTTCCTGGGCTCCCCAGCCTTTCCCCCGAAGGACAACACTGCCAGGACTGTTATGGCTCCTTGGTAGGGTTGCCAGGTCCCTCTTCACTTCTGGCAGGGTTTTTGGGGGGCAGTGCCTGAGGAGGGTAGAGTTTGGGGAGGGGAGGGACTTCAATGCCATAGAGTCCAATTGCCAAAGCGACCATTTTCTCCAGGTGATCTGATCTCTATCAGCTGGAGATCAGTTGTAATAGCAGGAGATCTCCAGCTATTACCTGGAGGTTGGCAACCTTACTCCCCGGCCTTCCCCCACACCTGAGTGCAATATTGCTGGGACTGCTGTGGCTCCTGGCTTCCCTTCCCAGGGTGACACTGTTGGGCCCAGAGCTGCTCTTGGCATTTTCCAACGCCAGCAGTTCAAAAGATAAGAGTGTTGTCTGAGCATGTGCAGGCAACACTATTTTTTTTAAATAGGAGAATTTAACCCCCCATTTTTTATTTTTTCTGCAGATCTGGGGGGGGAAGTCTGCAGAGAAACCTGTTGGGGTGAGTGTGCCCCCTATCTGTGGATTTAGGTATCCACAGGCAGGGGGCACATGTAGAAATTAAATATATAGATAAGTAAAGGAAATGTTATTCCCCCTAAAGTCTCTGAAACTCTCTCCTCTAAAGGAACGAACCCAAGTAAATGCTGCCCCAGGAACATCTCACTATTCTGAAAAGTGGAAAATGTGCAACAATATGCTAGGAATTGCATAATTTTAGGGTTGCCAACCTTCAGGTGGGGCCTGGAGCTCTGCTGGAATTAGAACTGACTACAGTTCGCCTGGAGGAAATGGCATCTTCAGAGGGCGGACTCAATGGCATCACATCCCTGCTGAGCTCTCTCCCCTCCCCAAACTCCTTGCACAGCCCCCCAATCTCCAGGAATTTCCCAACCAAGACTTGGCAACCTTAGATACTTTTTTTCAGTGTTAGAGGCACCACTTGAAGACTTCATTAGGATAGATGTTTCTTATAAGAGAGATTATGTTTGCATAAACTATCCTACTGGCAAGGCTACAGAGAAAGATGGAACACGAGCTTGGAGCATTTCTGAGACTGAACATTTTTATCATTAATTAAAAGGAGCAAGATAATGTTGACTTTGAACACAGAAACAAAAAAGAGCACACTTACTTTGTTGTGCTGCCCTAATTTATGCGTTAAAGGAGCAAGAAATCACCTTTAGCAAGTCCTATGTGGAAAGCCTTTATTACTGCACAAAATCTTGGTATGAAACACATAGAAAGGAAACTCTGTATGAGATGCTGAAAATTATACTCCCGAGGCATTTTATGTACAAAATAATATGGACAAGAGATTCTTGGAGAACCTGTTGAGTGGAAATGCTGTCAGATTTTGGCTGCAGGATGATACTTTGAAGGGAAATTGACAAAAATTGTCTGAATGAACTAATTTGCTAATCACATACTCAGAAGAGGAGTTTAGCATGGTTATAGAAATGGTTATATAGAGTTCATCTTGGGAAAGATCTGTGTGTGCAGCCGAGGCCTCTTTTTGTCTACTTTAAGTAATGCCAGTGCGAAAGGAAACATTTTTCTAATTCACGCTGTTGCCAAAATTCACAAAGTGCACTGTGTTTCTTTGGAAACATGTGTAACTATAGCTTCAACAGGCCAACATCAATGGCAGAATTGCAGAACACTGCCTACACTTTACCCTGAGAAGCAATTTCAGTTCCATAAATCAAATTGCCATGCTTGGTGGAAGAGGCTGACATGATGTCAACTGGTACTTCCTTGCAAAATGTTCTGTTGCAAAACATGTTCCAAACAAGTCCTGAAGAGTCATCTGGGGCACATATGTTGTGTGGGAATGGCATGAGGAACACCCTGAGGAACAGCATAGTGCTTCCTATAACAAGGCCAGAGTCAGAGCTGCCATATCTACAGCCAAGTACAAAGTCTCTTTGCCAGCCAAATGTACAA
Source organism: Euleptes europaea (assembly GCF_029931775.1). Taxonomy (NCBI): domain Eukaryota; kingdom Metazoa; phylum Chordata; class Lepidosauria; order Squamata; family Sphaerodactylidae; genus Euleptes; species Euleptes europaea. The sequence goes on from NC_079320.1 coordinate 54,729,974, forward strand.
TTAGAACAAATGAGGGATTTTTTGTATGCATAGAGTCAATGTGCTGATATATGCTCCAGACTCAACATCAGATGAGACAACTAGGGTAAATGGAAAGAAGAATCCAAATAGCACCATAGCATGCAACACTGGAAGCTCTGCAGACATGCTGTTAGAGGCAAGTCAACACAGCTGGCTGCACTGATTATGAAATAGTAATAAATTATACATTTTCTTTGATATTTGACATGATACCAACCTGACCAGGCTAGCCCCAGGCTAGCCTGATCTTTTCAGATCTCAGAAGCTAAGCAGTGTTGACCCTGGCAAGTACTTGGTTGGGAAACCTCCAAAGAATACCAGGGTTGTGACACAGACTCAAGCAATGGCAATCCACCTCTGAACATCTCTTGCCTTGAAACCCCCACCAGGGGTAGCCATAAGTCTCCAACCTGCTGCAGGGGCATGGCCCCACCAACCATCTGAATTGCTGCATTGGGTTCATTGCTAGGGCCAGAAGACCCGCCCAGCTCTGAACACCAAAATATTGGCACAAGATCAATCACAATGTTACACCTTATAAGCATTTCCTTGGAAGGGAGCCCTCATTTACTTCCATTGAACTGCCATATTCTTGTGGGTTTACTATCTTGGCGTGAACAGGCCAAGGCTTGTAAAAAAAGAATGTTACTCAATGGGCGCTAATTGCAAGAAGATGGCCCCCTAATTGTTAACTTGATTCAGGTACTTGTGAGAGCTTGGAAGGGAGACATATGCTACTGTGAAATTCTAGTGATTCCCAGCTTTTGCATTAGGTTCAGCAATCCTATGTAGAGTTATGTCAGTGTAACTTTGCTGATCCCAATGGACTTACTGTAGCAACTCTGCATAGGATTGCATTGCAAACGTGCACTATTTTAAAAATGTTGTCACAACATTCTTAACTTGGAGCACTTTTCCTCCTGTGGTTGATTTTAGAGAAGAAAAACTAGCTAGGTCAGCAGACTGGGAAGAACCTTTTTATTAATATTGTAATATGTAGCTGACAGTGTCTAAAGAAGACAATCTTATCTGACGTTTTTCTGCAAAGGATGGAATCATGCTTCCTGATTTCCAGTGAAACTGAAGACTGAACTCTGACTGGCTTGAGAAGATACTATGAATCATAAGCCAAACTAATGAAAACACTCAACAATAACAAGAGGACTATGTGTTAATATTTCCACAGACATCCAGCCGGCTGTTCATGTATTGGATCTTTAGAGGAAGTCAACTTTTCTTACTGAAAAAATATAGAATTATTGAACAAACTGGAGAGGTGGTAAATAAAGTTTTAAATACATTTGTAAAGTAAGGTGAGAAGGAACCCAATGGATCATTCTAGCCCAAATCCTAGTCCTGAAGATAAGATCTCCCTTTACTCCCAGAAACCTATCCAATCTTATTTTGAAAAGCACCAGGATAAGAGATTGCTTAGGTTCTGCTTTTAATTACATTTTTAAAAAATCCAAATTCTACCCTCTACTTTTAAAATCATTGTTTCCTGTTTTGTCCCAAGTCCCGAGCTATCTTCTTCTGGACTATCTTGGCTGAAAGGGGTTTCAGTAATAGTTTGGTTTAGGCATTATTTGTATTACATAGGAGTAGATAAGGGCCTTTTTTTTTACCCATGTTGTGAAAAAATATTTAAGGAGTCACCTTGGCTTTACACTTGGCATTTCTTATACTAATGTCTTGAAGAAGATAACATGGACATTTCTTTATGATCTCCATAATTACGTAAATATTAAAGCTATTATATGATTTGAAAAAATAATTTTCAAAATACTATTTGTATGAATTGTACTGTATCAGATATAAACATATATACAATAAATATTGGTAATAACTTAGTTATTTCAACACACAGTATTGCTTTACATTAAATAGTTTTTCTGTGTATTTTCAACTGTATATAGTTATATACAGTATATTGTATGGGAGGGAAATCCCATCTGTTGTCTTTCTGCCCCCTTACTGCTTACACTCCCTTCCCCTGGGCTTTTCTGCATACTCATTTTCCTTGCTTGTAAATTCCTGTTTCTTGGGGGGGGGTCAGTTCTGCTTATGTTTTGCTCCCTCTAGTGGTCAATTCGATATTACATCAATTTATGTCTGGCATAAAAACCTGCAGTTTAAATCTGCAGGGTATTGTACTGGACCTAAACTGATGTAATATCAAATCAAGCACTAGAGTGAGCAAAACACGTGTGGAACAGAATCTCGCCCCTCCCCAAGAAACAGGAATTTACAAGTGAGGAAAATGAGAATGCAGAAAAGTACCCTGCCCCCTTACCACTTCTTGGTCCCTTTCCCCACCCCATCACTTTTCACTTTCTTTTCCTGCTCTCCATTACTTCTGACAATCACAGAGAGACCACATGTTCTATGCTATTGAAAAGGGGACAGAAGAACAATCTCAAATATCCTGCTTGTAGGGAAAGAAGGGAGTCTACTTCTGAACATGAGCAGTTTGTGAACAGTTTTACAGTACAAACTTAAGATGCCCTCCTGAGTAATCATCATAATAAGAATAGATAAGAAATTGTCTTCTGTTGATGTTACTGCAAAAAGTAAAGCCTTGAATCATGTGGCTGTCCCCTGAAATATCTGTATCACAAAGATGATATATAATTGTGCTCAGTATTCCTGTTCATCTCAATTGCAATATTGGGTGCCTCTGATTTGGAGATATAAGTAAGGGAAAAAATAAAAGAAAAGTTCAGTACTTTAAATCCCTGTGGGCAAGAAGTCAAAAGAGGCATGCATTTTCATAATTGCTCTACAGAAGAAAGAAGAATGTAAACGGTAAAAGGAAATACTAAGCCAAGTATTTCCAGGAAAACATTATGCAAGTCATGAGTAATGACGAAACAACTGTATTCACAAACACGGTGAGATAACAGAAGATGGTTTAATTTAGAAGGTCCCTCATCATGTGGCATCAACAATAAGTTTAGTCACCCACGCAACAGAAGGTTTTCATAGCAATTGGTTTGTTTTACATTGACCGCTGGCCAGTTGTTACAGATTTCAGCATACAATACATCAATCCAGATACCACCCCCACTCATTTCTCAGCCTGAAGCAGCAGACCAGACCATCGATCTTTAAAACTGAGCATTTTTTTATTGGCTTTATTGACTTTGTGTATTAATTTTAGACTTTGGGGGGTATTTTTTGGCGGGAAATGCAGAACAGAATTGTTTAAATATGCAAACATTCTTTAATGTGATATTAAAACTACATCACAGTCTCTGAATCATCTTAGGGAATCTCAGTGAAACCCTGGATGTGCTTTGTCAGAGACGCATTAATTGCAACAGTGCACACCAGGGATCTCCAAATAAAAAATCCCCAGTGTCTTTGCTTTGCAGGCACCTATGAGCCTCAGGGAAGCCAGGGTGGTGCTTTCACTGTGATCTTAAAATTGCAGAATTATGGAAGTGTGCCTGAAATTTGGTTTTTGGGATGTCTGAAAACATTTGCCATGGACTTGCCATGGGCACATGGGTGGACTCAATCACAACATCTTTTAAAAAAACAACAACACAGTGTCTGTCCCTGTAGGCATTGGAGACTTTTTTTTAAAAAAAGCAAAGTTGTTGGTCAGATTGCTCTTTGGAAGCCTCGTGAAACAGAATTTGATCTCATGATCATTCTTGGGTGGGCTGGTACAAAGTTGAAATCTGGTTTCCATTAATACAATGCTCTGTAAAAACAACAACAACAAAAACAACTCTGCCTTACAGGAAACTGGTCAAAAACAGAAGTTTAGAAATTAGGCTTTCCTAAACTTAACTATAAATGATCCACTAATTGCTGTCCCCTCTACTACTAAGTTAGTCCCCAACCACTATTAGACAGAGATAATAGTTAGATTACTTCTTCTTCTTCTTTTTGCCATCAAATCACAGCTGATTTACTGTGACACTGTGGGGTTTTCAAGGCAAGAGATGGTTGGAGATTATTTGCCAATGCCTGCCTCCGCGTCACAACTCTGGTATTCCTTGCAGGTTGCCCATCCAAATACTAACCAGGGCTGACCCTGCTTAACTTCTGAGATCAGGCTAGCCTGGGGTGATCCAGGCCAGGGATTAGATCACTATATATGCACATTACATGATGATTTATTTAAATAATACTTGGAGTTCTCACAAGAACAAGAAAGGGAATTGGTTTCTTTTCTCAGGTGGTTTCTTTCCCCCCTTTTGGTATACGTTTTACGAAAAAAGGGTATCATTAGCATCACATCCCTGGAAGAACCTCTGGGGAGTCTTCTGCTTCTACATTTCATTGCAAGAAAGTGAGTTTTTCATTTAAAAGGAACTCTCCCCTAACGTTCTGTGCAGTGCCTAGCCAGTTATTGTAAGAAGCACTGGTGGATCTTCCACCTCCCCCACCATAAAGGACTGAGGGCAGGGGCAGTGCTACCATTAGGCGAACCAGGCTGTCACCTAGGGCGCAGACCTCAGAGGGGTGCAGAACTGGCCCAAGGGGCACCGCTTTTAAACAAATTAGTTTCTTGAAAAAAATGCAACTGGCAATTTTTATTTTTTTATTTTGAGGTAAGTACCTCAACTGTGCTATGGAACAGAATTAATTATAACATCTTATAAAACATTTTGTGCTTTTATTTTTTCTACAAGACATCTGTTTTTCAAAATTGGTTAGCAATTGGGGGGGGGGCGCAAGTAGTTAGCCTTGCCTAGGGCGCAAAAATGACTGGCACCAGCCCTGACTGAGGGTGATGTTCCGCTTTGGCAAAATTCTCTTTACAGCAGCAGCCTCCTTCCCCAAGAGTCCATTAGGCACCCCTGCCCGCTGCACTATCCATTCACAAGTGATTCTTCTGCATGAGGATATAGAGCTTTCCAGGGGGAGAGAGATGAGGAGAGACTGCTTGCCCTTCCTCCTTCTTTAAATGAACTGGGTGGAGTGAGCACACTGTAAGAGAACACTACTTCTCACACTTCACATGTTTTGAAAATAATGCCATTCTAACTGGTACGCAAGCAAGATTGCCAATAACCTCTTTGACATGATGATTCATTTGCATTAGCTCAGAAAGTGTGATGTCAGGTTTTCTCTATCACAGCTGTCAAATCACAACTGTCAAATCAGCCAAGGGGAAATACACAGTTCTTTCTCTTGCCTTTTTTTTTTAATTGCTAGAAATCTGGACATATTCCAGATTTCTTAAGGCTTCTTGTGTTTTTGTGTGCTAAAGGCTTCTTGTGTTTTCTTTATACTTCCAGGTTCTCATGTCTTATCTGGATGAGTAAGGTACGATGTAGTCCTAAACTGAGCTACATCCTTCTGAGTTTGGTTATGGTGGTGCATGCAATCCCTTTGTACATCAAACCACCATATTCTCAGGAAGTGTCATTGCAAGCGAAATCTTCTTTAAGGATTCTGCCTTGGTCTTAAATCACCTGATGCGACTGGAAGTTGCCATTCAGTAACCACCATCCAGGAGAACATTCTGGCTTTTTCTTGCAAATTTGGTTAATGGAAAGATGTCACAAACATATCAAACATTATAGCTGCTGCTACTGCTGAAATTGCTGCAGTGGCAGGTAGACATTATTCACAATCCATGTTTAATGCAGCGTGTAAAAGCATATAAAAGCAGTATGACTGCTGCACTGCTTGTATGAAGTCATTTGCTTGCAAAAGCATAGACATTAAGATAAGACAAGGAAAGGCCACATGACCTCGGCTGAACTTGGGAGGTTGTTCAGGAAAAACAGGATCTAAATTCCAAGAAGGTTACACACTTACATAGAGAAATCTCTTCTCTTAGCCTCTGCGGCTTTGCCAAAGTGGCGTGTTGTCACATGCAATTGGAAGACAATCTTGTGTAGGCCAGAGATGGGAAGGAAGTGGCTGTCAAGCCTTTAAATCTCAAACAGCATTTACTAACTAAAACCTTAGACGGCATCCTTCTTTTGTTTGTTTGTTTGTTTGTTTGTTTGTTTGTTTCCAGCACTTTACCAGTTAGGGCCAAAGGCCAAGTTGTGCACAACAGCAAGCACCTTTAATCCTCTGTTTTCCCTTTTAAAATAAAAAACAGCCTTCAAGGCTAGAAGTTTTAATGAGGAATAGCAGGGGAAAGGAGAAAGGACTGCACTGCTTTACACTGACTCCAGCCCAACTCTCCAAGCCCAAAGATTGTTTTTTCTTCTTCCAGATATAGAGGTCTGAATGCCCAGATATAGAAGACTGGAAGAGTGAATCAGTAGAGTATGCCGTGATGTCAAAACTGACAAACTTAGTGAATTAGAAGGCCAATTAAAGAATTTCAAGATAAATGGAAACTCTATTACATATATTCTTCTCAAAACATGGACTGAGGGGAAGATGCTACCTGAGAGAGATATGTGATTTGAGAGATAAAATTTTAAATTAAGTAAGATTATCTCTTTTGTATAATGCTCAGATATTACAGATAAGAGAATTCAAACAAGAGGTAGTTCAGGATTATATAAACAACAAGTTAATAATACATTTGTATTATGGTTATAATTTATTAAGAAATTAAGGGGAAGTAATTTGGGTTAATTAAGGATATTAAATATAGTTGTCAAATATATTGGTTTAAGCATGTGAGATCAACTTTATGGGTTAGTGGTAATCTCAGTGTTATTTACTAACTGGAAAGAAATAGCTGTTGTGTTTGCCAATAGCCACGAGGCAGCCTCTCCACGGGAAGAAAAGCCTCAAACCTGGCTCACTGCAAATGAAAACCTTAGCTCTTCCAGGGGGAAGGCTTGCAGCCAATGATTAGGCAAAGAATGTTGAGCTTTCTTATTTTGTTGAGTCTTGTAGATGGTTTGTCTTCTGTCCAGGCAGAAAAGTGGCTATGTTTGTTGTAAGTCAGCCCTTCAAGCTAACTGGAATGGAATAGCTGTTGTGTTTGCCAATAGCCATGAGGCAGCCTCTCTGCTGGAAGAAGAGTCTTGAGCCCGGCTCACTCCAAGTGAAAAACTTAGCTCTCCCAAAGGGAAGGCTTTCAGCCAATAATTAGGAACAGAATTTTGAGCTTTCTTATTTCCTTGAGTCTTGTAGATGGTTTGTCTTCTGGCCAAACAGTAAAGTGGCTCACAGAATGCAGCGGCCCCCAAAAAGAGGAGTCAAGCAAAGAGTAGACCCAGAGACTCACTGCCCATCAACAATTTCTCAGACATTAACTTTATTTCTTTTGAGAGAACCAGCGTGGTGTAGTGGTTAAGAGCAGTGGTTTGGAACAGTGGACTCTAATCTGGAGAACCGGGTTTGATTCCCCACTCCTCTACATGCGTAGTGGATGCTAATCTGGTGAACTGGGTTGGTTTCCCCACTCCTACACAAGAAGCCAGCAGGGTAACCTTGGGGTAGTCACAGCTCTCTTAGAGCTCTCTGAGCCCCACTTACCTCACAGGGCGTCTGTTGTGGGGAGGGGAAGGGAAGGTGATTGTAAGCCAGTTTGATTCTCCCTTAAGTGATAGAGAAGGTTGGCATATAAAAATCATCTCTTCTTCTTCTTGATGGATCTGAAGACTTACCTTTGTTGGAGGGCCTTGAGCTAGTTTAATAGAAAATGGTGTGTTAGGGGGAGTGGCACTTTTGGAACTCTGCATTTTACGGACTTTTCATTGTGTTTTATTGTATTTTATGGCATTGTAACTGCCCACATATTTATAAATAAGCAATCTGCCTTAGTTTGTGCCCTTCAAGGTTACACAGTTCTAGATGGTGGCCAACATGTCTAATATTTCCTACTTCTAAGGGAAGGCTTTATTTTCAGAATCAGTCAAGGATGCACAAGGAGGAGATGCATAACGTAAGCCACATGGTAAGAAAACATATCCACATTACTGAGAACATTTCAGGAGTCATGCACTGTGTAAATAGGGTTGCCAAGTGCCCAGCGGGCACATGCAGATGCTCTGGGAATCTCGGAGAAAACTCTTATGGAAACCATAGAGTTTTGCCCAAGATCGCTAGAGCATCCACGTCACTTGCGCCAGGCACCGCACACTACAGCCCCAGCCCCAGAAAGCTCCCACCGGTGGAGCTACTGGGCCTGGCAAGCCTATGTGTAAAGTACTGGCAATGCTCTCCCTCTGTGCTTCTGTGATGCCAACTCTTTTTCTAGTAGAAGTTGTTCATGTGACCTTTCTGTCTGATGATACTTTGATGATTTGTTTCTGAGGCTGTTACACAGAGGACACAAAATGAGGGAAAGAGTAAAACTGTGGTGAAACTTGATGTCAAGGACATTTTCTGATCATGTGATGGTTGCCAGTATCAACCGGTGTAAATGTGATGAAAACATATTTGCTTTTTACAGGTGTAGTCAGAGTCCTTTGTACAGAAGTAATGCAATAAACCTGGCTAATAAATCAAAAGTAAAAGGGAAAATCTCAAAGTGCAAATATTTACATTTTTATATTGGAGATACCTATTAGTTGGAACACCCTTACTAATACATGGCTACTGTTGCAGATTATAACAAATCTCTCTTAGGAAGAACATGTACATTCAGCACACAACCTTTTGTGAACTTTTTAATTCATGTTTGTGGTTGTCATTTGGGATTTGTTCTCCAGGACAAGGATACCTAGGCTGTCCTCTGAGCGATATGTTAAATAAGTGTTCATCTTTTATGGTCATGATCTGGAAATTTGCAAGTCACAGATTACTAAGAATGTTGTTTCCTGACTTATCTTGTTTTTAAAAATTTGAAGAAAACATATTAGTTAGTTTTGTTAAATTGCATTATTTCTGTTCACTGCCAATTTAATTTATCATATAGCCAACTCCAACAAAACAAACAAAAGTTGCTTCCATTTTTAAAATGTGTGCCTTAAGTTCACTTTTGAGATTCTTCAGTTTACTTTTAGTGCTCTTCATCTGTGAGATCTAGAACCAAAGGCTAGGTGAGTATTCCAGAGTAGTGGAAAGTTGAGCATACTCTATTTCTGTCCCAAAAGCTTCCTCCAACACTAAGGCTGCATTTTGTCTTCACAAACAAACCTCTGTTAAGAAAATGACTCAAGTCATTGTGCTCACATATGCTCTCTCCACTCCCTCCTCTCCTCTCCTCTCCTCTCCTTGTACACAGCACTAACAAAACAAATCAAGAAGTCTTCAATAAACAAAAGGTTGCTGCATCTTCCACACTGGATGCTTTAACAAATTTCAAATTATTCCAGTGTGGTTTATAATTCTGGTTTTCAAAAAAGAACCAAACCAAACTTTATTAAAGGCCCAATTTGGACTTCACAAGAAATGGAAGTTTTCATAGTTTGTAATTTTGGGGCTGTGCATGCATAAAAGTGAAGAGAAAGAGTAAGGAGGAGGGAGCACCTGAGTGCCAATTTATGAGCTAGTTGGATGATGACAGAACTTTGAGTAAGATGTTGAGTGGGAGTTTTGTGCCTCCCAGATTCATGCCTACCCTTTTCTCCTTGAGATCGTGGTGTGTGGGCTGAAGAAGCTACAACCTTCACCTCCACCCTGTTTTCTCTCTCGAAAACCACCCCACAGAGGTGCTTTATTTGTGAAATCACATTGCTTATATAGCTACATGTAAGTTTTAGAACAAAGCCAACAGTGGCTCCAAGGGCCAGTTTAAGGAGGAGAAAAGTGTGGAAAGGACTTTTGCCCATGGAGACCAGCCACAAGAAGAAAAGGGCATGTGTGAGTCTGGAAAGCATGAAACTCCCACTGAGTGCCTGATTCAAAGTCCTTCTGTCATCTCCCAACAAACATGAGGACTTTGTAATGTGTAAATTGGTCCATTCTTGTCACAATCCAATCTCAGTTTTTGACATCTAAAGAATGTGCTTTGTCAATTTCTCCTCTACTATAAATGTTCAAAGGGATGTGGTACAGTACAATAGCCTGATCTCATCAGATCTCAGAAATTAATCTGGGTCAGTACTTGGATGGGAGACCACCAAGAAAGACTTTGCTGAAGAAGGCACTGGCAAACCACCTCTGCTTCTCACTTGCCTAGAAAACCATATAGGGTCGCCATAAGCCAGCTGTGACTTGACAGCACTTTACACACAGAGAAATGTTCAAAAATGAAATTTACAAAGCTCATCGCCAATGAGGGGATACAACACAAACCCCAGATTAAAATATATAAATATAAAGTTTCACAAGTGGTGAGGAATCGTAACTTTACACAAGTATCCCTGAGTGAGTCCTATCAAGGAGCAAAGGACCCTAAGATATTATAGAAAGCAGGATTTCCATGTCAGGTTTTTAATAACAAGTCATTATAAAAGTAGCATGAGAACTGATAAGAGCCAGGCCCCCAGCTTTCATCGGTGTTATCAGTGCATTGCTTGCAAGAGCTCCAGAGTAAACTAAAGCTAGGAAAATAAAACAATCTGGACAGCATGACTTGGATGTATCGAAGAAGCCATTTATCATGTGTTTTTCCAGCAGTTGACGGTTCATGCCTATTTTACAATTGTTTCCTGAGAAGGTGGATTTGTTCTCATTTTACTTTGTTATGAATAAAAATATAGTCGTTTGGTGGATAATATAATAGCATAATCAGGCAAATAGGCTTCTGCAAGGGAAAATTATAGCACTCAGGAAAGGTTATGCCAAAAATAATTAAAATTGCCTGACACTTCATTTTTAGACTGTATTGAGCTTATCCGGTGTAAAGTGGCTAGAGGGTAAGAGTAGGATCTGGAAAAGCCAGGTTCGAATCCCCACTCTGCCATGAAAATTTGTGGGTGACCTTGGGACTGTCATATGCTCTTACTCTGACCTACCTCACAGAGTCGTTGTAATGATAAAATGGAGGAATAGAGATTGATGTAAGTCATTTTGGGTACCCTTTGGGGGAAAAGTGGGTTTTATCAATATAGAGTAAATAAACAAATTAATAATTTTAGTTGAGGTCAGGACCGTTTCCACATGAAGTATTTCCCATGACTCTCTGGTCCTTTCAATCTTCAGGCTTTGCTCTGTTGTCCACACGTCTCCTGGCTGCTTTCGCTGCACATTCGGCGATTGAGGGGGGACTCTGCATTTTTCTGGATTTGCCTTTTCCCTGAATTGTTTTTCTCATTGATTTCTACTCACTGGCATTTGGGTGGGGAATCCTTAAATCTGTGGATATGTAGTTCTGCCCATTTCCCGAGCATCACCAGTACGTCAGGCAGACCGTGGCCTTTCATGCTTGGCTGTTTCCTTCCTGGTCACCCTCCGACGACTTCGGGTCTTTCTTTTGATTATGTATGCCGGTTCCGACCATCAAGGGTCACCTCTCTCTCCCCCTGTGTTTCCCCATGTTTTGCTCGCATTTTAAAATTCAAGATCAAACAGGTCTCTGAAAACGTGGGCAAACACAGGGGGAGAACGAGGCGACCTTTGACAGTTGAAAATGGCATGCATAACCAAAACAAAGACCTGGGTGACCATAAGGGAAACCGCCAAACATCAAAGGCCCATGTCTACATATCCCCTCCCTCCCTGAAAGTTGTATTGTTTAGGTTTCTTAAAAAAAAAACTTATTGTCATTGTGTTATTCCACTGATTTTGCCAACCCATTTTCATAGCAGTACAGGCTTAATCACGAAGCTGCAGCTTATGATCTTGATGCAGGGAAAGGTTGCTGTGAGACATATGTGCAGAAAAGGTCCAGATGTAATCAAAGAATTATCATTGTACGCAGTGGACTTTGGGGAAACTTGTATTCATGAATGAAATGTGTCAAAGTAGCTGTTTAGAAATAAATTGTATACTTGATTACAGACAGTTGTGGCAGTACATTCCTCGAAATCTTGAGTTAGACCCATCTCTATAGAAATGTATACAGTTCTGAATGGTACCCAAGAAACAATACAGAAAACCTAAGGTTAAAGCCATGACATACATTCATTATGTTCAAAGCTACTGAATTCTAGAAGACATGATTCAGAGATGTGGAATGCTCTGGAGGATGGTATGATTCCTATCTGGAGTTTACAACACTAGGAATGATGACATAGTGTCGATAAGACTAAACTGTGAAATGTACTCACCACATGTCTGACATCTGTACAAGTTTTCTTCAAGGATCAGATATGGAGGAACCTCTTTCTATAGCTTCACACCACTGAATTTCTAAATTTTCACAGAACGGATTGGTCAGCCCTTGTGCCAGTCATGAAAGCTTCTAATATGCCAAATCATTGTTAATTTTAATAGATTTTCTTAAAAATTACACAGTTAACAAATACTAGAGTGTTTGTGGGCTTCCTAGAGGCACCTGGTTGGCCACTGTGTGAACAGACTGCTGGACTTGATGGGCCTTGGTCTGATCCAGCAGGGCCTTTCTTATGTTCTTAGAGTGCATAAAATTTGGGGGGGGGGGTTATCAAATAATGTAGACAGCCTATGCGAAGCGTCAAGTTTTGGATTTCAAATGAAGACTGTAAGTGTGTCAGTTAAGAAGTAAATATGTAGACAACACTGACCTCTTTAGAGAAAGGGCAGGATTAAAATGTTCTAAAACCAATCACTCAAATCAACGTTGTCCCCTGGCACCTAAAATAGTGAGGCTAGACTGCAGCTAATCAGCGGTGTGTGTGAATTTCAAAGGCATGGTGCCACTGTGGATAAGGCCTGGGAATTGTCTACATCCCCTTTGGAGATGGGAATCCCACAGGGGAGGTCCTGATGGGCAGGTTCATACGGGAGTAAGCAGTCCTTTCTGCATCCTCCTGGTCCCAAACTATTTAGCTCTTTAAAGGCAAGAACCGGGTCTGGAACAAATGTGCAAGTAGTGGTGTGGTATAGTTTTTAGAATGTCAGACTAAAAGTTGGGAGACACCTGTGTTCAAACCCTCAATGCACCATGAAGCTCACTGGACCATGTCACACCCTACAGGTTGGTTCTTCCTTAGCTCCCCAAGCAGTGATATATATCCAACAATTCTTCAGTCATGTCTGGACTGAGCTTCAGTTTATTGGTTTTCATCCAGCTGCATACTGCTTCCAGGCACAGGTTCAAAACACCCACTGTCTTATCTGACTCAGTCAGAGAGAGAAAAAGTAGAGCTGTCACTGGCACAAAGGCCTTATCACAATCACTTTATAGTGCAATAAAAGTAAATTTAAAGCAGCTACTGAATCATTAAGTCATGTTGACTTGGCTTTACAAGGAACTGCTGGTTTGCAACCACAGCTCCATCTCCTGAGGTTGCTTCCTTTCCCACCCAGTCACCAGACCTCTTCCTCCTCCCAATTTGAAAGTGGTCAGAGGGAGAGAAATGATTGCACAAGTGGAATAAAGAAAGACCTTTAAGCTTGCCTTCTGTGGCAGAAAGGGAGGCAGATAGGGCAGCAAGAAGAACATTGTCCCTCTCACTGGTAATAAAATGGGAGAACAGCATTACAGGGCCTGTGCATGGCCACATCTAAATCTAGAATTGGACAGTGTACTTTTCATCAGAGGGTCCTAGAGGTCAGGAGCCAAAGTGACCAACTTTAGTTGGTGCCACCACTAAAGAGGAAGCTAGAGTCAAAAAAGAGCTTGAATTGGACGTTGAGCATTAGGAAGATACTGCTTTGCTTATTTAAAGGTCAGTCTAAAGCATAGGGTTGCCAGGTCCCTCTTCACCACTGGTGAGAGGTTTTTGGGCTGGAGCCTGAGGAGGGCGGGGTTTGGGGAGGGGAGGGTATTCAATGCCATAGAGACTAATTGCCAGAATGGCCATTTTCTCTAGGTGAACTGATCTCCATCGGCCGGAGATCAATTGTAATAGCAGGAGATCTCCAGCCTGGAGGATGGTAGCCCTACTAAAGCAGGGGTATCAAACATAAGGCCTGGGGTACAGATCCAGCCCCTTGCCAGGTCTTATCCTGCCCACGAGCCAGCCAAAGCAGCCACCCCCCTCCACACTCTGAATCTAGGCTGGTAAGGCATGGCCTGGCCCAACCAAGTGACATATCATATCCAGCCCTCAGAACAATTGAGTTGGACACCCTGGGTTTCCTACTCCCTGCCCATCACAAGGGTAGTGGTTGCACATTCCTCTTATTCCCATTTGAGGACAGACTATATATTGGGGTTTCCAACCTTTTTGAGTAATTGGGCACCTTTGGAATTCTGACACAGGATGGTGGGCACAACCACAAAATGGCTCTCGCAGGAGGTGCAGCCAACCAAAAAATATCAGGGAGTAAGGTTATGCATATTTCTAATAGCCTCTCTTCCCATTTCAAGCAGAAGTTGTGTTTAACAAGACACCTTTTAAAATTATTATATTGTTTTAAAATATCTTCTTGCATGTAGACCGGGGTGATGAACTCAATTGTTACAAGTGCCGGATATGACATAAATGTCACTTGGTTGGGCCAGGCCAGCCCAGATCGAGAGGGGGTGGCTGCCTCATGGGCGGGATAAGAGCTCTTAAGGAGCCAGATCCAGCCCCGGGCCTTATGTTTAACACCCTTGATGTAGACCCACCTTATTTTCAGTCATAGAGTCAAGACCTTTGTGCTGTGGTGGCAGTGGCTGCCAAAGCAACATTAAAAAAAAAAAAATCTGCAAGCCAATTAGATCTCCAATGGCCAATCAGAAGCCCTGCTGGCAAAAGCCCTGTCTGCCCCCAACTTTTTAAAAACACTTGGCAGGCACCAGGAATGCTGTTGGCTGGTGTCATGGTGCCCAAGGTGCTCCTGCTAGACTCAGCAATGTAGTCTGAGCAGAGTTACACCCTTCTAAATCCATTGCAGTCAATGTGCTCAGAAGGGTGTGACTCTGTTTAGGATTACACTGCACATCGCTCATTAAACTAGATCTTAACCAGGCACTTTGGTCAACACAAGTTTAGTGTCTGGATACCTATTTCTAAGCCTTGATCAATACTGCTGAGAGAGACAGGGAATCTGGCAGGAGTTTCTATTCTATACACCTTTCTTTCTTAATTAACTTTTTAAAAAAAATAAAAATTGGTTCAAAGTTTCTGACTGCAGCTGCATTTTTTAAATATTAGAATGCTTGAGACTCATATCTGTTTTGTGTGATAGTTTTAGAGAATGAAAGCCAATAAAGCCTGTTACATCTTGAACAAACCAGTATATGCGACTTTACTTGACTCCTACAGTTTAGTGCAGTACTGATAATATTTACTAAAGTAAGCCTGAGATAACAGTGTGTATATTGGCCTAAATGTGCTTAAATCAGCAAAGTCCTGAATGGAAGATAGCCACATCCCATTTTGACTGAAGGTCATTTTGCTGGAGGCCATGCTTCCAGTTGAACTTTCCTGTACAATGAGCAACTGATTTGGGCTGCAATCCAAAGAACGATTTCCAGGGAGAAAACCCAATTGAATAAAACGGGACATACTTCTGAGCAGACTTGTTTAGGATTGCTCCCTGACTGAACAGAATGGTATATATTTTGAACAAATGTTATCTTCAGAAGTTAAAATAGTTCTATGTATTCTCCTCCAACAAATAGTACTCAAAATATTGGGAGGGGGAGAAATAAGAAAATACTATTATTTCATTCCCCCATACACAACACCATTGTGAAGTGGGTCAGTGTTATTTTTGTCTCATGGGATGCTCCAGGATTTGCAGAAATTCTACGGGAAAACGCGGGTGGGCGCCCCTAGTTTGCCACCATTTTCTCTTACTGGCCTTTCAGATGTCAGCAGGAAATGTCAAGGTTTGCCGAGAGGTCTCACTATAGTGGGAAACCTGGCAAGCCTAACGTGGTGCATTCATTCCTGCCTTAGGGTTCTCCTGGCTTTTCCCTGATCTTTCCCAAACCTGCTTTGCTGCAAAGTTTTGGAAAAGATCACAGCAGAGTGTGCATGGGTTCCATATGGGTGGAAAGGTTTGCAGTTACCCAGGCCTGCCCACATGGCTGCCATTTTCCCTTCCCCTGTCCTCAAAGGAGCCATTTCCTCTCCAGGGGACTTTAAAAAAAAAAAATCAACAATTGAATAGCATTACATTGTCATACCA
Source organism: Euleptes europaea (assembly GCF_029931775.1). Classification (NCBI taxonomy): domain Eukaryota; kingdom Metazoa; phylum Chordata; class Lepidosauria; order Squamata; family Sphaerodactylidae; genus Euleptes; species Euleptes europaea. The sequence goes on from NC_079320.1 coordinate 54,745,970, forward strand.
ATACAACAATCTGTGAATTGGTTTTCTAAATTCCCAGCATCCATTAAAAAAAAAGTATCTAGCCCCTAGGGTTGCCAACCTCCGGGTACTAGTTGGAGATCTCCTGCTATTGCAACTGATCTCCAACTGATAGAGATCAGTTCACCTGGAGAAAATGGCTGCTTTGGTAATTGGACTCTATGGCACTGGAGTCCCTCCCCTCCCCAAACCCTGCCCTCCTCATTCTCCACCCCAAAAACCTCCTGCTGGTGACAAAGACAAACCTGGCAACCCTACCTGCCCCATTTGTTACTGTGATGGTCCAACAGGGAAGAATATCCCAAAATCAACAATAGGGAAACGAATCTGTCTTGGAGTTTTATGAAGTCCCTTCTAGTTTAAAAAATAATTCTGATTTATTATATATTTTAAACATGAAGCAGTTCCTTGCTACCCATGTGGGTTGAAAATGTGAAGTATCAGTGCATCAAACAAATAATTAATATGACTCAAGAAGCAAGAGTGCACCATCAAACACATGAGAGATGCCACAATGATGATTACTGGATACAAATATTGCACAATAGTATGTTTTCAGAACTCTAAGGTCTTTTATGCATGGGTTGGATCTCCTTGCTTGGACCTGGGTTCATCACACAATAAAGTAACCCGGGTTGGGGGAAACTGTATGCATTGGCTTGAATGATCAGGGACAAAACTGTGTGCTAATCGAACCATGAATACAGAAAAAACAGTCTCCCAAACTCAAATCAAGTCCCACCCCTTTAAATGCTGCTCTGTAATTGGCTTACTTCACAGTGCTCCCCGTGAGAGAAGATTTCCTTCCCCCCAAATCCAACTGCCGCATAAAAAAGCATTTTAAGAACAAAAAAACAAAAAACGGAGCTACCTGAAAGAGAAGGGGGGGGGGGGAAGAGAAATCCAAGCCTAATTTTAAAAAAGCCTTTCTTTTGCTCAGAAAGAGCTTCGAGGTAGCAGGAAGCAGGAAGCACTTGAATCCCTGCCTCTTTACACACTGCTTTGTGATTGGCTGTGAGAGAAGCCAATCTTCTGTTTTCCCCTGTTTAACCATTGGCATTCTGCTTTGAGGAGGGGGTTGGAAAAGGGTGGGGTGTGATGGCTCGGGGAAGCTCAACCCGAGAACGGGGTATGCACGCTCTGTGACTCCGGAATGAGCCAGGATGAACAGTTTAATTCGAGCCAGAAGAGGAATGGGAAAAGCTGGGTTCGTTTTTCATCGAAACAGTGTTGAGCTTCCAAGGAATGAGATATCATGCATACTGAAAAATTTGATCCTGGCTAAAACAAGGAACATAGGAGGTCAAAGCGACCATGCATAAAACACCTAAGAAAAAATGAAATAAAGTGAGGGACAGAGGGGAAAATGTAAAAGCGTGTTGGAGAAGCTTCACAGTATGTAGTTTGCAATGAGGAAGATGGTTTACATAATGTATTGTAATGCTGTGCAAGACAGATTGTGACATAGAGAGAGAGAGAGAGAAAGAAAGAAAGAAAGAAAGAAAGAAAGAAAGAAAGAAAGAAAGAAAGAAAGAAAGAAAGAAAGAAAGAAAGAAAGAAAGAAAGAAAAGATTCTTGACTCTATGAAAAATTAAATTGTGGAATTCACTCCCAGTGGAGGTAGGGATGGCCACAAGCATAGGTGATTTTTAAAAGGGGGTTAGATGGATGTATCAGTGGCTACCAGCCATGGTTACTGAAGGGTGCCTCCTCCTACAGAGGCAGCAAACCACTGAATAGCAGTCCTAGGAGTTATATAAGGGAAGGCTTTGGTCTCTATGCCCTGTTTATTGGCCCTCCAGGGAAACTAGGTGGCTGTTTTGTGAAACGGGATGCAGGACTAGATGGACCACTGGTCAGATCCAGCAGGGCTCTTCTTATGTTGAAAGAAAGAAAGAAAGAAAGAAAGAAAGAAAGAAAGAAAGAAAGAAAGAAAGAAAGAAAGAAAGAAAGAAAGAAAGGCCAGAGAATTTTTACAGATGGCTGTAGAGTTCCCTTACTGAGGCATATTTCCACTGATCTAATTCCTGTGGCTATGTGGTTAATTTAACTATTCTTTTTCTAACCATACAAATCACATTAAGATGATAAAAAATTTGATCTCTGCATGGTTCTGATGCAGCAATGTATTGTAGGATACCAGTGAAATAAAATCATCAGATCCAAATTTAGTTTGATTAGGTTAGAACCAGAGGCAGGGTCTATCTACCCGACCAGATAGCTCTGTTTTAGGGCAATCAAAACAAAGTTTTCCTCCGCTATTGTAACACTTGGTTCCTTCCGTTATTACTCACAATCCAGATGTTGAAAAAGACTCTAGTAACTTGTCTCAGCAAGCCAATTCTTAATCTTTACGTTAGCTGATGTGGATTGACTCTTAGGGACGAGCTGCCAATATTCAGTGTAATAAATCTGTCCATAGAGAGTAAAGTAATATATGGAATCTTTTGCACATTTCATACGGGAATGCATTCTTAAACAGACTGAATTAGCAACAGTGATAAAGAGTATTTGGTTAGTGCAGGGGTTTATTGGCTTTGGATAGTCTGTTCCTTTTTTTCTTCCATTTTCAATATGCAAATATTAGGATTAGCCTTTCAACGCTGACCTCATTTCCAAAAGGGCCTTGGGAGGATTCTTGACTCTTTTAAGAAGGCTATTTAGAGCCAAAGGGCGTAGGCCATCAAACACAGCTGCCACACCATTAAAAACAGTTCATGATAGCCAAATGTTGGGAAGGGCCTCCTGGGTTAGGCAACTGGTAGCCTGGGAGCTTGAAGTGGCCTCCAGGAGTTTCTTGTTTGATCCACAGCTTTTCTTTCTGGGTTCCTTCCTGGGTTGCTAACCTACAGGTACTAGCTGGAGATCTCCTGCTATTACAACTGATCTCCAGCTGATAGAGATCAGTTCACCTGGGAAAATTGGCCACTTTGGCCATTGGACTCCATGGCATTGAAGTCCCTCCCCAAACCTCGCCCTCCTCAGGCTCCGCCCCAAAAACCTCCCGCCGGTGGCAAGAGGGACCTAGCAACCCTAGTCCCTTCCTGTTGCTGTATACCACTTTCATTCATGAATGAAATAGACCGGCAGAAATGATGCAGAAGGAGAGCAACGAGATTGAGGCTTTGCTACAGTTTACACTAGCAGAAAGAAAGTCCTTTGTGCCTTGGTATGAGTGCCAAGATGCATGAGTACAGTTTGGTCACAACAAGTCAAAGTAGATTAAAGCCATTTATGCATGGCTGTTGCCTCGCAGTCACCCCACCGACTATTTCAGGGCTTGGCTTTGATTATGCTTGCATTTTCCGACCGTCGGAGGTCGCCTTGCTCTCCCCGCATTTTCTGGATTTGTGTTTAGACAGCAAATGCAGAAAATGCAGGGAATATGCGCAGAAATGCACAGGGAGAGTGAGGTGAGCTCTGATGGTCGGGAAATGCAAGCATAATCAAAGCAAAGCCCCGAAGTAGTAATGGGGGGTGACCGCAAGGAAACAGCCATGCATAAATGGCCTAAGAGTTCTTTGCCAAAGTCAAGTACAAGGACAGTGAGTCAGTGACTAGAGCCAGCCTTAATGTCTCAACTCAATGCAAAATGCAATTCTTGTTAAACATTAATTGTTGACTATCCGTGTTTTTTATGAAATCTGCCTAGTTTTCTAGAACTCAGTTTGTCCCATCTGCACTGCTATACCTATTGTATTTATTATATTTACTTTGCTTTATAGTTCACCTTTCTTACTGAGACTCAAGACAGGATAAACAAACAAACAAAAAACCCATTGTAGACTGAAACCAGAAGAAAATGAATGAACAATGCAATAGGATTACAGAATTACAGAATTAGGGAACAATGCAAGCAGTTAGGGCTGTTGAAAAAAAATCAGGAAAGTTCGGCTTCGGCAAAATTCAGCCCATTTAAATTCGGACAGTGCCGAAGTCCAAACTCCCCCGCTTCGGATCCCTGAAATTCGGGCGAGATCCGGAGTTCGGGGGAAAATTTGCCCCCCCGCAGGCCTTCACGGGGCTTCCATGAAGGTGCGCAGGGGGCTCTTTAAACAGATCTGCGCCTTCCATCTGGAAGGCGCAGATCTGTTTTAAGGCCCCCCCGCACGCCTTCAGGGAAGCCCCCTGAAGGCGCAAGGGGGCAGAGGGGTTTAAAGACCCCCCGCCTTTCTTCCCGGGAATCCCAGGAAGGCGGGCGGTGGGTTGTCAAGCCCCTCTGTGCTGTCTGCGCAGGCAGCGCAGAGGGGTTTAAAGACCCCCATGCCCCTCTTCCCGGGAGTCCCGGGAAGGCGGTGGGTGGGTTGTCAAGCCCCTCTGCACTGTCTGCGCAGGCAGTGCAGAGGGGTTTAAAGACCCCCCCGCCCACCTTCCCGGGAAGAGGGGCGGGGGTCTTTAAACCCCTCTGTGCTGCTTGCGCAGACAGCGCAGAGGGGCTTGACAACCCACCGCCCGCCTTCCCGCAGATGTTTCCCCCCCGTGCGCACCTTCAGGGGGGTTCCCTGAAGGTGCGCGGGGGGGCCTTTAAACAGATCTGTGCCTAACAGCTGTTAGATCTGTTTAAAGCCCCCCCCCGTGCCTTCAGCGAAGCCCTATGAAGGCGCACGGGGGGGGGGGGGAGCCTGACGGCTGCGCCGAACCCTGAATTTATTTGCCGAACACCCCGAAGTCGGGGAATTCGGCTCCCCGGTTTCCCGCCTTTTTAAAATTTGTTCGTCCCGAACCGGAAACCGCCGAATCGGGGGAAATTCGGCGGTTTTTCAGTTCGGGACAAACTGAATCGACAGCCCTACAAGCAGTAAACAATTTAAAGCAAGGCATAATATAAACCAGGGGTGGGGAACCTTTTTCCTGCCAAGGGCCATTCGCACATTTATAACATCTTTCGGGGGCCATACCAGGTGTAGATCTCCCATGGGGGGGAGAGGCTAGGGTTTCCAGGTCTCCAGCCACCACCTGGAGGTTGGCAACCCCAGGGGAGGCCACCCAGAGAAGGCTTGCAGGGCGCCCCCACTCCCCCCTCCCAGGTGGGAGGGCAGCCAGCGGTGGGCCCCAGAAAACAAGGCGCCAGGGGGGGCACAGCCCACAGTCGATTGGCAAGGGAGGAAGGGAGGAAGGAAAACAGAGAAAGAGGAAAAGGGAGGGAGGGAAAAAGAGAGAAAGGGAGAAAGAAATGGAGAGAGGGGGAGAAAGAAAGAAAAGGACGGAGGGAAAGAAAAAAAAGGACGGAGGGAGACAAAGAAAGAGACAGAAAAAGAGGGAGGAAGAGAGGGAGAGAAAGGAGAAAGAGTGACAGAAAAAGAGGAAGAGAGAAAAGCCTCCCCCCACACACACACACACCCGCGCATGCCGGCCTGTGCGACAGGGCCCCAGCCACCCCACCTCCCCCGCCCACACACACACACTCGGCAGCGCACAGAGCACCAAGCAACCGGGCCCCAGTCTCCGTGCACTCCCCTCCCCAGAGCTCCGCGGCAGGGTTCCCGCGGCAGGGTTCCCGGAGCTCCCGAGGGCCACAAAAAATGTCCTTGGGGGCCGCATACGGCCCCCGGGCCTGAGGTTCCCCACTCCTGATATAAACAATGCAGAAGGTGGATTACAAGGTATAAAATAATGCAGCAAAACAGGCTATGCCTACAATAATAATTTGAAATCATTTAGAAGATTTCACTTACCTTTCCTTATGGGTATTGGATTGAACCCAGCCAGCCTTTTCACTCAATTTAACCCAGTTCCCCTAATTACTATAGCTTTCATTCCACATGGCTTTTGTACATGCATGCCCCATGATTCCTAACATGCCATTTTTTGATGGTCACCCCCCTTCCTTTTTACCAGCCAGAAATGCTCGTTGGATACAACTAGGGTTGCCAACCTCTAGGTACTAGCTGGAGATCTCCTGCTATTATAACAGATCTCCAGCCGATAGTGATCAGTTCACCTGGAGAAAATGGCCGCTTTGACAATTGGACTCTATGGCGAAGTCCCCAAACCCCACCCATCTCATGCTCCACCCCAAAAAACTCCCACTTGTGGCGAAGAGGGACTTGGCAACCCTAGAGCCAACCCATTGTCTCTTTTCTTGCTTGTTTGCACTTCATTCACAATCACACTTTATCATGGATTTTATAATCTGTAGTTCTTGCATTAATATATTTCTCATAATGTAACTTAAGGCTTAATGACACTTAATGCAGCATTAAGACTACAGAGCCCATGACTCCATGTGATAGTCAGTAAAATATACTTACACTAAACCTAAGCTGCTAATGTCAGTGGTATTTCTCCCAAAAAGGGGTAGCTGTGGCCACAGTGCCTTTGTTCCTTTCTTAGTTCTGTTCTGTGGGTGGAGGGCATGGTGACCTCAGGGAGGCATGTCAATATCATTCTATACTCATTGGCTGCTTCCATAAATGGTATGTTGGCATGGTGTGGCATTATTGGTGGGTGTAGGTGATATTGCTGTGGAGCCCAGTGCAGCTGCTACGCTCTCTGCTCTTTGGAGATGAGACGGGGCTCTTCATTTCTGAAACAGTTGAAAGATGGTCCTTCTTTAGGGTTGCCAACCTCCAGATACTAGCTGGAGATCTCCTGATATTACAACTCATCTCCAGCCAATAGAGATGAGTTCCCCTGGAGAAAATGGCCGCTTTGGCAATTGGACTCTATGGCATTGAGGTCCCTCCCCTCCCCAAACCCTGCCCTCCTCAGGCTCTGCCCCAAAATCCTCCTGCTGGTGGTGAAGAGGGACCTGAATTCTTTCAGTCACCCTTTCAGAAGGCCACAAAACATTCCTGCCTAATTCCAGTGCCACCAGCTGCTTTATCATGCTGTTTGATCAAAGTGGGAAGGTGAGTTTATAAAAGAAAATCCCAGATCCTGAGAGGTGGAGTTTGTTTCAATGCATGCAATTCCTGATTGGTCAGGCCAGGCTTCCAAAGGTGTTCACCCAAACTTTGGTATCTTCCTTTCTTGGAAAAGAGGAAACAGGCAGAACCAATCTCTATGTTTTGCGCAATAGGAAATGAACTTCATTTAAAAACAAAAACAAAACTACATCATAACAGCCATCTCTCAGTAAGCTTGCAAACCCTACTTTCTTCCCTGCCACGCCTAGGTCTCATCCTGGCATAGAAACCCTGCTTGTACTCAGTGGTATTACAAGGTGTGAAGTATATGCCACTGACATATAGTTGATTGACTTTAAAGGTTACACCTTTCTGAAGAGATCTTAAAGGATCTTCTGTAATTCCCTTGTATTGTTTAAGTAATCATCTTTTCTTTTTCATTCGAGTTATACTGTCACATGGAACGTCTGGTACAAATGTGGATTTTTTTTTGTTGCTGTTCTTGAATATCATGTTTTTATTTGGAAAAACCCCATAATGCACAGATATCTTAAAGATTTTGTCCTTCCCTCTAGGTAATTTGAGAAACACCCTGATCCTACTCATCTAATGCATTCTTTTGAGATCTTGAACTTAGCTTATAAGGATGTACAGATATGGGAAGACCGGCTTTCTTGCTTTCTGTATGTTTATTCAAGCTGCTCTGTTCCAAGGGTTGCATAAAATATTGCCAACTCAGAGAGTTAGCTATTTGGTTCTCAAATCTGTCAGGTGCTAAAACCCTGTTTGAATGTCAATTAGCAATTGAAACCAGTAAAATAGCTTTGATATTGACGTTTGAGTTCGTGATGTTCTTGCATATCTGATAATCTCTGGTCTATAAACTCAGTTTACACATTGTGCATTTGGCAATGTGAACAAAATGAACCTTGAATGTATCAGGGTCACGCTGAAGGATGAGTTGTCCAGTCAGGTTCTTTCTTCTCCAAGGTCAGTTGCTGAAACTGAAGGACTGAGATGGAAACAAGCGCAAGGTCTGGCTCCATTGACCAGACAAAGGCAGACAGACAAGTGCCTGATATCAGTAATACACACTGGCCCATTCAGAGCCTTCTTATTACCTGCCAGTTACTGAAGATACTGCTGCACATATTGAATGGGATCCTACCAGCTTTTCTGCTAGCAAAACAGGGAAGAAGGGTCTTTTTGACCAACAAAAAGACTATGTCAGGAATTGTGTGACCCATGTGGACAACAGCCATGTGTGACATGGGCTGCAATGGAAAAGCTGGTAGGATCCAACACATCGTTAGCAGTAGAATAGAGGTTTTAGGCCTGCTACACACAACCACGATGATTTTCTAAGCTAAATCAGAGTCTCAGATCCTAAACTTTTTTATTTAAACCTAGAGAACCCTGTGAGACACTAGAATAATTGAATATTAGTAGCTATATTTGTCTTATACACTGACAGTTTGAAGCCTATCCACATAGGGTTGGATCTAGTGAATTTCTACTGTCCTTCCTTCAGCAAAATGAGTCTCCAACAAAAAGTCTTTTTCCAGTGGAAGGTACCTCATTAAGCAGAATAAAGTTATTGGATCCAATCCACTGGTCCCGTCCCCCCAGCCCCGCTCTGATACTCTGATTCAGACTATCCATCACTGTGAGCTGAAATGGGAACACAGAAAGTATCTGTGCTCAGAACATAGGGACATAGGAATTATTTGTGCTAAGAAAGAAAGTAAAACAAAACAGATCAGGTAATAGGTGATAGAAAGAACTCAGTATGAGTTCCTGAAGAGCTGCTGTAGACAATACTGCCCTTGACAGACCAATAATCTGATTCATTGTAAGACAACATGTGTTCACAGTTTGCAAGCAGTTTGACCATGTTTGTTGGTATTGTTCAAGTATTCAATCAGTCAGGCAGTGAATGTAAGGTATCATTTTTTTAAAAGTCTTACCTTTTGGTGCCTGTATACCTCTGTGAATTCAAGGTTATTTTGTGCATGTGCATTTTCACCAGCATTTATAGGAGGTATAGTTTCCTGCTCACATCATGAATGGCCATGTCCCATGGTAGAATCAATCTCTCTTACTGCTTAGATGCAAAATTCCTCTCAAGGCAAAGAAATTAAACTCCACCACCACAGTTACTTCACAGGTGCAACACTATTTGACATCTTTTTGAGGTGGTTGATGAACAGGTGAACAGAATGGCTGTTCAGCTCTCATTGATCATGACTATTGAGGAAGGTATATTCAATGATCAAACATGTTCACTATGAAATTCATGGAAGGAAGATGTGAACCATCTTTGAACCATCTTAGAGTATGTAGTCGTGGTAATCTTATAAATAACCTCCAAATTTCTTAGATTGTGATGAGTGATGGTGCCGTAATTAACTAGCTTTCTCTCTTTTATGATTGGTCTCTGGAAGAGAATCGATGCAACCTGGCTGCATAATACAAGTGGACCTGTTCTGTTACAGCTAACACCAGAGGAAGGGGGCAGGGGCAAGAATGACAATAGTCATCTGTGAGTTTCCCCCCTCTGAAGATTTCTGGGATAGACAGTATTTGGCCTTGATTACTTATTACCATCCCACTAGCTCATGTGGGCTGTCTTACTTAACTGGAGGAATTGGTCTCTAGGATTATTCTCCTGGAGGACTTCAATATCCATTCTAAGTCTGCCTTTTCTGGATAAGTGATTCCTTTTCTATCTGACTTCAGCCCAAGTTGCCTAGACTGGAAATGTTTGACACACCTATTGGATACAGTTGCATGGATCATTTGGGATTTCTCTCCCTGATTAATGCAGACAAGATTCTCAGACTGTGAAGTCCACCACCAGCAAATTAAATCTTTGTACGTCTTTGCGGATTAAAGTTGTCAGAAAGAACCGTATGTACCCTAAACAGAATAATCAACACCGTCTGATAAGAGAGAAGTTTTCTTCAGACTGTCAATGAGGCAACGAGAAGGTCATTGCACATATATATCAGTGCATGCACATGAACACTAAAGCCATATGATATACATCACCTGCCACTTAAGCAGAGATGCTTGAGTGCCCACTGATTCATCTCACCTTCTGTTCACCAGTCATGAGCACACAGCTGATTTTTCCTCAAGCAGTTTAATTGTTTGAGAGCAGCTCAACCTGTTTGGTTGGTTCCACTCCACATTTTCAAATGATATAACCATGAGGATTCTATGCATGCATGATGATTCACAACCCAGTGGGAGCCCTAATTCCCTCTGCCACAGACCTTTCATGGCTTCATGCTACTCCACAGCCAATTGTTTAAATAGAGTGAGTGTGATTAGTTAGTTAGATATAAATTATGTTTTACCATTTGGCTTTTGTCCACATTTTTGATGTTACTTCACACATAGGGAGGGGCCATGGCTCAGTGGCAGAGCATCTGCTTGGCATGCAGAAGGTCCCAATCCCCGGTATCTCCAGTTAAAGGGACGAGGCAGGTAGGTTATGCGAAAGACCTCTGCCTGAGACCCTGGAGAGCCGCTGCCGGTCAGAGTAGACAGTACTGACGTTGATGGACCCAGGGTCTGATTCAGTATAAGGGAGCTTCATGTGTTCATGTACATTTTTGCACAACCTTGTGGGAGTTGTTTGCTCTGCCTGGTGTCATTTAATTATTGGACTTGACTATCCTTGACTGTGGGGGGAAATGGAGTTCACCTACTATGCAGGTGCAAATGCAACTGCAAAGCAAAATGAAATGCAACTACAGCAGCAACAGCTACTGTAACATTACAAAGCTTATCTGGCACATTACTTGAGTCAGAAAACATTGAGACAAAGAGATCTGAGGCTCGGCTCACAAGTGACTGCAACTGTCAAAAATGATATGGTCTCCTGTGCTGCAATGTTTGCTGCAAAGTTCTCAGCATCCCTATACTTAACATACTGCAGCTGCCATGATATATTCAATTGTAGGATAATTGCATTTTTAACCGAGAAAAAGAGTTGGTTTTTATACCTCAATTTTCTCTACCTTTTTAAGGAGACTCCAAAACCAAAAACCTTTTAATGGCATAACATATACAAGTCAAATAATAAAAATATTGCATAAAAGGCCAAGTTATATTACAATCGTGGAACAACGTTCATCTCTGAATTTTGTCATATCACACTTTTATGACACTCTGAAAGAATTTGGCCACTTTCATCATTATAATGGAAGAACTATTGTTCAGGAGAAAGGACACCTTGGCAGAATCAGAAAATCCTGTCTTGTTTGCCAAGATGGGAGTTGAAAGTTTGGATCAAATTTCTGCATAGAAAGAACAGTAAAGAAGCATATGTGAGATAGTTTCAATGCAACTCCTCCCACAGGGACAAATCCTGGCTGAGTGAGGTAGTTTTTGAAATCTCCTGTACAAAGCTGCAGATGGCAAGACATTAAATCTCATAAGGGAGAAGGCTTTGCGTTGCTGCGGAGCTTGCAGAATGAAGAAATACAGGGCTAGGAGGCTTACAATTAACTTCCCTTCCTCTCCCTACAACAGACACCTCGTGAGGCAGGTGAGGCTGACAGTTCTGAGAGAACTATGACTAGCCCAAGGTCACCCTGCAGGCTGCATGTGAAGGAGTGGGGGAACCTACCCGGTTCACCAGATTAGAGTCCGCCGCTCATGTGGAGGAGTGGGGAATCAAACCCCATTCTCCAGATTAGAGTCCACCACTGTTAACCACTACACCATGCTGGCTCTCTAAAGAGCTGACCAAAAGAACTGACCACCTTGGCTTTTAAATCAGTGCAGGCCATTGCAGACTAAAGGAGCACCACATATAGCAGGATAGAAAAAGTCTTAAGCAGCCTGTAATAGTTGTGTCAAAAGCTGTGGAAATGGACAATGAAGTAGTAAGCAGAGGCATACCCTTCTAAATCCATTGAAGTCAATGAGGTTAGAAGGGTGTCATATTTAGGGGTGCAATGATCCTGGGTTGTTACAAGTATGTCAAATGTTGGAGATATGCTTGCATTTGTCCTGAAACTCAAATGTGTAAGACCCATTCTACCAGATGATGAAAGAGAGCCACCTTGTGGCTTTCTGGTAGTGGTATTGACAAGTAAAGTATACTAGGAATAAAGAAGGTAATTTTCAAAAATCCATAAAGAACATTTCATCCAATGGTTTTCAGGTAACACCTCTGACCGTGTGCAGATAATGAACATGAATCTAAGATCACATATCTATTGTTGTTACTATGATGGTTTTTAATTAACATTTGCTTTTACAGCAGGCCACCAGGTTCCAGAGAAATAGGACATGAAATGACACCTGAATACATGAATACATAAAATGGCACGTGAAATGATCCAAAGGTTCCCAGTAAGGTGTTATGTTCTTTTCAGTGGCCATTTATATTAGACAAAAACCAGACCACAACTACTTTAGTCTGAGTTGTATTTTATCCTAGTTGGTTACATTGATCATCAGTGACCTATTCCTAATTTTCACAGGTGTACACAAAAAAGGCAAATAAGTGTTGTGACTGCCAGTAGTCCTCCTTGCCCCACTGGAACCATTAAATCTAATAAAGTTTTCCAAAGATACATATTCCAGTGAAAGAGAGATTCCGCTATTTCTGGTGGGCGATTTGGGGGATGGGAACATGATGTGGGGCGGGGGACACTGTCACGAGCATGATGAAGTCACTTACAGGGAAAACCTGGAAGTGATTGGTAGTAGTTCCAGGAACTGGCAGAATATGGTTTTACCATAGAGTTTCCAACAATGACTAGAGCTACCGCCATCGCGTGCCCCATTTCCGTGGAAGTGATGCCATCACACTTGCAATATTGCCCCCACATCAATGAGAGTTCAGGGCAAGGGAATCCCTACCCTGACTGGGGGCTTGGCAGCCCTAGTCCTCACCCAGCAGTGGGGTGTGAAGCCTGACAAAGAGGGCCGCAAGCCTCTGTAAACCTTTTAATGATTAGGAAATGCTCTGTATTTTCAACTGGGTCCCCATACCAAGTAAATCTTGACTTGCAGGTCACTGTATCAAAAAGGGTGGAGAGCACTCACTCTACGTAGGGCTGTCCTTGAGACTGACACAAAAGCTCCTGCTGGTACAGGGACCTCGCTACAGGCTCATATTACGCCAGCGCTTAAATGGCTGCACTGACTCCAGCTGGAATATCGGGTCAGATTCAAGATGCTGGTTATTATCTTTAAAGCCTTACACAGTCTGGGACCTTCATATCTGCGGGACCGCCTCTCCTGGCATGTTCCCCGGAGGACTCTTGTTCAACTACCACCAACTTTTGGGTGGTCCCCCAGCCCGAAGAATATTCGGCTGGCCTCGACCAGGACCAGGGCTTTTTTGGCCCTGGCCCCTGCCAGGTGAAATAGTCTCTCTAGTGAGACCAGGACCTTGTGGGATCTGAAAGAGTTCTGCAGGGCCTGTAAAACAGAGCTATTCTTCCAGGCTTATGGTTGAGGCCAGCTAAGGTTTCCTATATATGATAGCGGACCTACCTAACCCTCCCCGCTGTTATACCTCCCTGTATCGAACTGGGATTTTAGTTCCATCTGCTCGCCTAGTTGTAATATATATTTTACATGTTAGAGGTGCCTTAAGTAAATTTAAAATATCTGTTCTTGTAGGTTATCCGGGCTGTGTAACCGTGGTCTTGGAATTTTCTTTCCTGACGTTTCGCCAGCAGCTGTGGCAGGATTCTTCAGAGTAGTAACACTCTATATACTACTCTGAAGATGCCTGCCACAGCTGCTGGCGAAACGTCAGGAAAGAAAATTCCAAGACCACAGTTACACAGCCCGGATAACCTACAAGAACCAATGAACTCTGACCGTGAAAGCCTTCAACAATATTTTAAAATATCTGGTTTATAGAATTTTATAGGGCTATTTTAAATGTTGTTTTAATGATTTTTATTGACTAAATGCAATACTATTTTACTGTAAGCCACTCTGAGCCTGGTTTTGGCTGGGAGAGCGGGGTATTAAATTGAAATAATAAATAAATAAATAAATAAATAAATACTGGTTTATATAATGTATATATGATATATTGGTTGTGTTATTACACGTTGTGGGTCTAGGGTTGCCCATCTCCAGATGGGGCCTAGAGATCTCCTGGAATTACAACTGATCTCCAGACTACACATGTCGTAAAACAGGAGAAATAGAGAATGTAGGTCATGTTTTATTCAGATGTGTCTTTTATGAGGAAATGCACCAGAAATTGATTTTCCCACTTATTAATACAACCGATTTTAGCTCAGAGGTGGAGAAACTGAAATACCTCTTGTGGGAAGGCGATCGTAATAGATTGTTACAGGTAGCTAAATTCTGTTCGGTGGCAATTAAAATTTGTTCAGAAAAGGTGGGTAGAGTCAATAATTTTAAATCCTGTTATTAAAAATGTTGGCCATTTTTTTAAGGAGAGAATATTTTATCTGGGTTTTTAGTAATTGCTCATTTTCTATTTATAGTGTTTTTAATGTATGTTTGATCTCTTTTGCTGACAATAGCTGTATTAATAAACTGAACAGAACTGAACTGAACTGAACTGACTACACATGTCAGTTCCCCTAAAGAAAATGGCTGCTTTGGAGGGTGGACCGTATGGCCTTATACTCTGCCGAGGTCCCTCTCCAGCCTTAAATATCCAGGAATTTCCTAACCTTCAGTTGGCAATCCTAAAGTCCTAGTTTCCTGTGTGTGTGTGTATGTTAAGTGTCGTCAAGTTGCTTCCGACTCATGGCGACCCTATGAATGAAAGTCCTCCAAAATGTCCTATCTTTGACAGCCTTGCTCAGATCTTGCAAACTGAAGGCTGTGGCTTCCTTGATTGAGTCAATCCATCTCTTGTTGGGTCTTCCTCTTTTCCTGCTGCCCTCAACTTTTCCTAGCATGACTGGTTTTTCCGGTGACTCTTGTCGTCTCATGGCGTGACCAAAATTTCCTAGGGGAAAGTTTCTTTAGAACATTTTAAAGGACGTACACTGGCAGGCACTGTAGACCTTCTCTTTGTTCTGTCGACCCATGCAGTTGGCCCCTCTCATCTCTTTCACTCTCTGTCTGAACTGCTTATAAAACTCAGTTATAAAACTGAGCCGCAAGCTCAGCAACTGGGGCACGGCCCCTTTCACCCTGCATATGGAAATGAGCAGTTCTGTGGTGCCTGCCTGACAGCTTCAAAGAGTCATGATTGGTTCCAAGGATAATATAACCAGGAAGGTAATAGAGAGGAGAAGAGGCAGACCCGCTTGCTATTCATTCATGACAATTGTTTTAGAAAACATTCAAGGTCCTTATAATGGGCAAGAGAGGAGAAATAAACTTGTCTTAAAATAGTCTTCGAATGATTTTATAGAAACTTGAATTTGTTCTTGGAATCAAGCCTTCTATGGGCTCAAATGCTACTTTTCTCATATTTTAAATCAGCAGTTGGTCTAAATTTTTCAATGAACAAATATTTAGATGGATGCACACACATTCACACTGTAATTTTATATAATGGCAAATAAATATTTCTGCACTCTGGTATAGAGTTTTTTTTGGGGGGATTAAATGCAATGCTGATATGAAGTTCACCATTAAATATTATTAAATGTAGGATAAGTGAAAATGAATTTTGCAATCTACTCACATAATGAGAAATATAAACGTGCCATGCATGAATAGTTGTTAGGATAAAATGAGGATGAACTAGGTTGCCTCCTATAATAGGGAGACATGAGAAAGGAAATAAGACCATCTACTAAGAAGTCTAGAGAGTCTTCCCCATTGATCAAAAATGCAGCTGCCCTCTATTCCTGGTTCATTAACTTTTTGTAGAACATGCAGAAGTATCTTGCTTCTCAGGGCTTTTTTATGATTCACGTGAGGCTAAGCTTTCATCCGATTGGGCTGTGTGTTCATTTTTTA
The DNA here is from genome assembly GCF_029931775.1 of Euleptes europaea. NCBI lineage: Eukaryota > Metazoa > Chordata > Lepidosauria > Squamata > Sphaerodactylidae > Euleptes > Euleptes europaea. The sequence continues at coordinate 54,761,773 of NC_079320.1, forward strand.
AAACATTTTTTGAAAACTGGCCATAGGCTGCCTTGAATGCAAGAAGGGCACAGCAGAAAGTTTTAAATAAATTAATCTTCATTCCACTCCTAACGCTGACTTTCTGCTGAGGTCAAGAATGGCTTTCCATGGGTGCAAAAGACTGCAGTAGGAAATGGATGGCAGGAAATTTACAGAATGCTAGAGGTGTTAATGAGGAATGATGACTTACAGATGACACCTTCACAAGCCTTGCAAGAGTTCCAGGGATCCCGGTCACTGTAGCTGACAGGAAAACATGGGCTTGGGAGCCAGTGTGGTGTAGTGGTTAAGAGCAGTGGTTAGGAGCAGTGGACACTGATCTGGAGAATTAGAATTGTTTCCCCACTCCTACACATAAAGCCAGCTGGGTGACCTTGGGCTAGTCACAGCTCTTAGAGCTCTCTCAGCTCCGCCTACCTCACAGGGTATCTGTTGTGGGGAGGGGAAGGGAAGGTGATTGTAAGCCTGTTTGATTCTTCCTTAAATGGTAGAGAAAGTCGGCACATAAAAACTAACTCTTCTTCTTCATTACAGCAACTTGTACCTGGGGATAACAATGTGTTTGCTCCAAAGAATCCATACAAGGAGTATATTGTTTGATTCTTTTGCTATCTTTACAGATACATACAGATTTTCCTTTCATGAAGTCTGGAGTTTAAAATAAATATACAACTTTACCAGGTCCTAATAAAATAATTCCCACTCTTCCATCCTTCGGGGTAGCTCCAACAAATGTCTCTGCTGGTGAAAAAGGGAGTCCCCTTTGACCGTCAAACTGTCAGACCAGCATGGTATAATTGTTAAGAGTGGCAGACTCTAATTTGAAGAACCAGGTTTGATTCCCTGTTCCTCCACATGAAGCATGCTGGGTGACCTTGGGCTAGTCACAGTTCTCTATGGGAACTTTCTCAGCCCCACCTACCTCTCAAGGTGTGGGGAGAGGAAGGGAAGGTGATGGTGAGCTGCTTTGAGACTCCTTAAAAATAGAGAAAATTGGGCTATAAAAACCAACTCTTCTTCTTCCTGAGGAACATTGGGACATGCATGGGCAAAAGCCATGTAGGTCAGGAGCTGTAATAAGGAGGGGTAATTAGGCAAGATTGAGGGTAAAAACTGGCTGGATCCAATCTCTAGCAAGCTTCTACAGCCTACATTGTTCACAGGATCTTCTTTACCTGAACCATGTTTGATCCTTTATCGCCAGCAAAAGCAATATCCCTTTCTTCATTCCAGTTTGTTTTCTATTAACCACTCGACTTTCTGAAGTCAACACTTAAGTTTCAGTAACGGGTGCAGCAGAATCTTGAAAAATGGTAGCTTTTATTCTCATTTTAGAACAAAGATCTCTACAGTCAACATGAATACCATAGTCTGGACACATTTTTTAACCCTCCCATCAGCAAAGCATGTTAGTTGGAATGCCAAATATAAGATTAATACAAGAAAGGAAAGGAGTTTTATCAAACTCATGCATGATGACACTTTTCATTGGATTTTACTGAAAAGAAATACTTCTAGACACAAACTGGCAATTGTTGCTGTCCAGACACACAACCCAAGGATGATATGTTTAAAAATCACAAACATGTATTTAACACACAATTATATCCATTTTTTTCTCTCTTTTTTTGCTGCAGCCTTTTTTAAGGAAGCTTGGCTCACTATCACACAAGCTACTGTATATAATGTTTAAATTTCATGGTGAAAGCTTATGGCGCAGTTTCTTTTTATGCCGCTCACAAATAGATAGCCACAGAATGTTGAAATTGACTTTAGTCCATTGATACCATTCTGTCAGGTATTGCCATTACAAATTCAAGGAATGTCTCTTGGATATTTCAGAGATGATAGTGAAGAAAGTGCAATAATATTTAAGCATGGCAAAAATACAGGATGAACTAGCATTGAAGAGCCTCGGACCCAAATGTTTCCCTCAGTCATAAACTTTTCAAACCGATAATTGTTTAGGGACCACTGGATGCAACTTACCATTTTGCCTCAGAGTATCATTTTTGGTAACCATTAAGAAAAACAACATACACACACTAGAGTTGCCAACCTCCAAGTACTAGCTGGAAATCTCCCACTATTACAACTGATCTCCAGCCGATAGAGATCAGTTCACCTGGAGAAAATGGCCGCTTTGGGCATTGGACTCTATGGCATTGAAGCCCCTCCCCTCCCCAAACCCTGCCCTCCTCAGGCTTTGCCCCAAAAACCTCCTGCTGGTGGCAAAGAGGGACCTGGCAACCCTAACACATGCACACACAGAGTCCTCCCCAAACCTGCAAATGCGCTTTTTAAAAATTTCCTAAGCAGCTTAATTTGAGGTTAGATATCAATAAAATAAAAAATTCCAAGCAGCTTAATTTGAAATTAGACATCAGTACTCTATACAAAAGAACAACAACACAAAAAAAAAACATTATGGCTGTTTAATATAATTTTCTTTTGTCAAATGAGTCATGGACTTCCACACAGTAATGCAGATTAAAATGTTTGATTGAATTACAGGGATGACTATTAAAAGAACTAATTTCAAGCTTATTTCAGAGAGCTATAAATGACATCCACATAACTCCCACTTTCGTCGTACTGCGAGCAGAATCTTTTCCTGTCAAGAGTTAATTTGTGCTCTGAGTGTATCACTTAACTGCATTCACGATTGAATTGGGCCTTCACGATTATATTAAGCATCTTTTCCATCTCACTTAAAAATACTATAAAGTAAAAAATACATTTTTTTTAAATGTTAAGGGGGGTTTTCCCTTCTTTTTTTTTAGCTGCCACAGCTAAAAGAATGGTTATTCTATCCATTCTGTAACACCAGTGACGTATAGTGAAATAATACCCCCCTTAATTAAAGTGCACGTTTATATTGTCTCTATAGAAGTCAGCCTAGGAGTATGCAGAGAAAATATGTGCTTCTAATAAAGATTTGCAATCAGTATTTTCAAAAATATAATAAATTATATTTATTATCAAAGACAGCTCAGTAAAAGAATATATGTACGATTAAATTAGAGCTGAACAAGGGTCTTTGATGAACTCTCTCCAAGTCCACTGAAATAAGTAGTACCAGCCATCGACATTCCTTAAACCATATTCATAGATACTGATTACACCAGTTGGTTAGCGTTTGCCTCTTCAATGTAACCTCTTCCGTGCTTGGAAGCATCACAGAAAACACGAAGCAAGGACACATTAACTAACTGCGATAATCAACTGTACAGCCTTGCTACATCTTGCATCTAAATGTGTAGTAAGCTGACAAGCAGTGAGCAGCTTTAAATTCAGGAAAGTTATCATTGTGGGATGCTATTGCAAACCAGCAGAGATCGCAATGCACTTATTTCTCATTCCTCTATTAAAATTCTCAGTGGTGTGATCCAAAGCTGTGTGTATCTTTAAAAAATACACGAAAGAAGCAGGCCCCATGCTTAAGAATTTCAGAGCACAGCATACCCAAATTTCTTCCTCCCCCACTAATTTCTGTGTAAAACTCTTCCTAAATTGCCCATTTCTGGCAAGTCTGTCATACAGAGGGAAATGGTGACCAATGCTGCCCCATGTAGCAAGTTTTAATGTTGGGGAGGCTATGATCCGGTCCAAATGGGATGCCAATGCGTTTTATACCTGTGCTGCAAGGAGAATTGAGAAGATGCTACTCCTTCAATGGAAGAAAAAGTACGGTTCAGTGTCTCCCTACCATATAATAGCTAAAGGAGATTTCTTTTAGAAACAACCAGGAGTTAACATTTTATGGAACTCCAGCAATGATAACACACTTTCCATTGTACAGTACTGCACAGTCACATACATGTATGGTCACATACATGTTTGTGGGCTTCCTAGAGGCACCGGGTTGGCCACTGTGTGAACAGACTGCTGGACCTGATGGACCTTGTCTGATCCAGCAGGGCCTTTCTTATGTTCTTATACCCATACAAATCACTCTGAAAGTATCCCACAGCAACATGATCCCCCTGAGCCCTGATACTGCCATTGATTCTAACAGAACTGAATGTATATCTTCATGCGTGGTTGGGTTGCCTTTCAAAAAACAGTTGGATTTACTTTCTCACCCTAAATATTTGCCCTGGTCTATCTCTTGCAATATCTGCAGGAGTTGAACACTACTTGCCACCATTTTAAGCACTCATTGGCTGAGGCAGCAAAATTTAATATTGTAGCAAAAATACATTGTGTTATTCATTTTAAAAAATGAAACAGAAGTCAAGAAAAGAAGAGAAGTTCAACTGGAGTAGGGAACTTTTGTATATGTATGTTAAACATACAACAGTAGGGATAGCTGCTTGAGGTGACCGTGGTGACCCCTTCAGTCATATAAGTCAGGGCTGAATCATTTGTGCAAAAAACATTGCCCTATATTAAAGGATTCTGACTTAGATAGCAGAGTTGATGTCAAGATATCTTCATATGAGGTAAAAGCCTGTTTGGGGCTATCCCCTGTCCCCCAAATGACATGGAAGAATTCAAGGTCTAAGCCAGCATTCATTTCCAACAACCACCATCTAGAAGTCTCTACTCTTGTCAACAAGGCCCTCACAGGGTCATAAACAAGCCATGCTGAAATGAACAGAGCTGGTACAGTCAGCACCCCACAGAGCCAAACCATGGGGTATTTTCTAGTATCCTGTCCTGAACATAGTGGAAACACCTTCCTAACTTGTCACCACTTCACAAAAGTCATTCAGGGTTTTCATAAAGATGGATTATATCTGCTAGTCAAAAGAAACTTCAATTTGCCTGACAGGGCCTGTAACACCATTCCCATGGTTATTTGTGATGAGTTGTCATATGCCTGCTGGTATTTGGACATTTTAAAATAGGCACTACTGGATTGCTGGTTGTTGTTTTGTTTTTTTGTGGCATGAGACAACACCAAGACTCTATTTACCATTCTATATTGCAAATGAGTGAGATGAATTAAACGCCCCTGTAGATGTCTAACTATTGTTAATTATTTGTTTATCCCTTAACTTATCCCTTTGCATACACTATACATTCAGTGTAAAAAACTGCGAGCAAAGTTAAGTTCGGTTAAACTTTCAGTGAAACATTCCCTAGCTGTTGCCTAATCCAGTTTGATAAAGCACACTCTCGTAAAACATTTAAATGTCTTTTAAATGCCATCCTGAATCTTGAAGGGGAGGTAGTTACAGCATGCTCAGGGATGGTGCCACCGCACCACCTCCTGAGTGGCTTGGTGGCCCGGCTCAGAAGGGGAAAATGTATTTCCCCCTAAAACCCCATGTAACAGCCCCAATGAGTTACATGGGGCTGCACCTCCCTTTTTGCAGGTTTGCGCCTGCAAAAGGGGGTGTACCCAGAGCAAGAGGGCTTAGGGAGCTGATTAAAGTCATCTGCACCCCCGGGAACACCCGCTTTGGTGCCAGCAAGAGCCCCTGTGCTGGAGAAATGCTGCCAGTGAAACTCCGCCGGGATCCCTGCCTCGCACTGCCCTGCTGCTCCCTGGCACCGGTGTAACTGGTCCTGTGCCAGAGTTAGTGCCCCCTTAATTGGCACAAGTGGCACCTAATGCCAGCACAGGGGTCACACCGGCTCCAAAGCCCATCTCCCCCCCCTGAGGATTGTGCTGCCCTCTGTAGTTTACACCCTTGTAAGCATTTAAAAGGCTTACATTTGGTAGGATCATGGTTAGACTCAATTTTATTTCTGGTTTTATCTTCAGAATTTTAAAAAAAGAAATAGGAAAAAAAAGAATTAAAACAGTGTATTTAGAATAATCCAACAAAGTAATTTTGTAAGAAGAAACAAAAGATATTGTGTAATTTCTGGAATGAGTTTCCATAATCATAATGTCCTGTAACATGATGTACTGTATAGTTTACTAAAAAATACTGGATTTGCTTTCAGACAAAATATTTTTATTTTATTTAACATTATTTTCTAATGTCATCTTTTGGCTGAGGTCAACTGAGCTGAGTAAAATTAATGGGACTTGCAGACTGGCGTTAAGTACGTTTACCTGGGAATCTCATTGACTTAAAGGGGGCATACTTCCTAGTAAGCATGAACATTCAGCAGGTAATTGTGCATTCATAATATTCCATAATTTCAATCATTTTAAAAATGTATGTCATCTTCTCTGGGTGCATCCTACTTGTGCCCCTCCTCTGAGCTTTAAAGGTGACACCAAAGTGACCATAACCATCTACCTCGCATCCTATCATTTAGGTTTAGTGCCAAGCATCTGTCCAGTGTTTCATTAAGCCAGCAGAAGGTCCATTTCTGCTGTCACTTGTGATATATGATGTGATAAGATACTTACCTACCTTGAATACTCTTGGAAATGCTAACACTTGGCCAAAGTACACTTATCTGTATCATAACATACTGCTCAGTCCAGAGTGCCACCGAAGCAGTACTATAAACATAATGGAGTTGGTTTGTGGATTTCTGCTATTGGATCTTTGTGAAGGATTTCGTATGAAATCATACATCTGAAATGCTCCTGTGTTTGTTATAAAAGCCATTGGCAGTGCTCCGTAAAGGGAAACCACCAGTAGTTACATTTCCAGAATCAAGGCCCAAGGCAACTTTTAAAAAGATTTAAAATTGTAATAGCATCTCTGTTAGTATGGCACTTATCTGAAGACATTTGGGACTCCCTTTTGATCAATTTAAAAATACCATTGAATTAAAAATTTCAGTAAGGAATTTCAAAGAAATATTATACCATCACATAACAGTATGTATAAATACGTTGGCAGTATAGTTTTAGTTAAAGGGTTTGTTTTTGTTTCTACTTAGAAAAAAATGGTTACTTTTAGTTAGTATGAAGTAAAAACTCTGTTGTACCAGATACCATATCTTCATTGAGTGTCATTCTTGTATTCCATTGTGACTTTGCATAGCAAGTCAAATATGATTCTTTTTTCTCCATGCCCTTTATGAGCCCGTCAGTATTTGTAACATTGTAATAGAAAATCAGAATGGTTAAGCACTGGAAATCTCTAGCACTTAACTTCATTACTGGTGAATGTCTTCATGCCTAATGATTTTGTAGATAACCCAGTAAAAAATGTTGAATATCAGAAAGGCTAATGGGAAGCAGGCTCTGGAGATGGTATCAATCTTCTTGGCCCGATCAATGAATACCTTCCTCATTTCTTCAGCACTTTTTGGTACAACTTGAACTGGATTATTTGGCCCCTTGGGAGCCACACCATCCTTTGCTTGTATACATGGTGGCCCCATTCCATAGCCCGTGAAGCTGAACCGATTTCCTCTTATATCATCATCCTGGGGGAGGGGGGGGACGACAAAAATGAAAAATCAGAATCTTCATGCCAAATGTATTAAAAATTGCTACTATGTATGATTTTTAAATTATAACTTGCTATTGTAAACTCCGTAATTTCAGTAACCAAACTGCATTGCTGTTTAATTTGTTTACTTCCATTTGGGTCACCATTTTGCAGTTCTAAAGTTGTCATCAGCACCCAATTATCTGAGATATTATAATGTTTATTCTTGATTTATGACTGTCATCTACACAAGGAGCATTGTATTGTGAAGTTTAGGGTACGTTCATACAAGGATGGTAGAACTGCACAATACATTGGTCGGATGAATATTTTAATTGTCTGTTGCATTGGTAGAACAGTACGTTATCATTGTTTCCCCCCATGTTATTCTGTTGAGTTGTGAACTTGCATCCAGGTAAGCAGTAACTGGGCTGCTGGAGGGGTATGGAATTATAGCTGATCATATACTTGATGGCTTATTAGAGTTTTCAAAAAAAATCGAGCGCATGGTTGCTGCTGGCAATATCAATTGCCAAAAATAGTCACAATCAGAAAGGGAACCCTTTCTGCTCTCTTAGAAAGTCAAATCTTGCAAGAACATCAAAAGCCATGGGATATAAATGAAAAGGTTTGAAAGCCTAGTGAATTATGGGGGATGTTTTACTGAAACAGCCAAGAGTAACGTTTGAATGAAATATGACTTTTCATATTTTGGTGAGAGGGAATACAGCTTATGAAATATTCTCTCCCTTCAAAAAGGCCTTTAACAGAATGCTGCGAAATTCAGTTCTGTTCCAGTTTTAAAATGGGGGCTTGGAGAAGGCTTTTGTTTGGAGAAGCTGTTGTAAGGGGTTATCTGTTTGATTACTATAAATGGGTCAAATGGCTATGATGCAGCAGTCTTCCTGAATCTAAGCAGCTTTAGGCCTGGCCAGTGCTTAGGTTTGCCAGCTCCAGGTTGGGAAATACTTGGAGATTTGGGGGGTGGGGTTTGGGGAGGGGAGAGACTTCAATGGGGTATAATGCCACAGAGTCCACCTTCCAAAGTGGCCATTTTCTCCAGGTGATCTTTGTCTCCTGGTGATCAGTTGTAATAGCGGGAGATCTCCACCTATCATCTGGAGGCTGGCAACCCTACCAGTGCCTGGACAGAAGACATCTAGGAAATCGTATGGATGCTGCTTTGAGTTCCTTGGGGGGGAAAAGAGAAATAATTGCAACTAATATATAGCATGTTTGGCCTAAAATAATGCCTGATGGGAGTCAAGGCCTATGACAACAACATGTCAACAGTCTTTAATAGCTGAAAGTTTCCAAATGGGAGGTAATTGTCAGGAGATTGTCTCCTGTTAGCTCCTTTTTTCTCAAACCCATCAGAGACCATTTGGTGGGAGACCATAGGGTTTACAATAACCTGGAGAAACAATGTCCTGCCTCTTTAACAGGGGCTTAATGTGGCATTATTTACTAGGTGATGTTATTTACCTGTGTGCTATGAAAAGCTTCAGTGGCCTTAGGCTTGCCTAAGGGGACTAGAACAACTGTCCTATGGGGAGCGGTTAAGACGCTTAGGGCTGTTTAGCTTGGAAAGAAGGCGGCTGAGGGGAGACATGATAGAGGTCTATAAAATTATGCATGGTTTGGAGAGAGTGGACAGGGAGATGTTTTTCTCCCTCTCCCATAATACTAGAACATGGGGTCATCTGCTAAAGCTGGAGGGTTCAAAACAGATAAAAGGAAGTATTTTTTCACACAACGCATAGTTAAATTGTGGAACTCCCTGCCCCAGGATGTGGTGATGGCTGCCAGCTTGGAGGGCTTTAAGAGGGGAGTGGACACATTCATGGAGGAAAGGGGTATTAATGGTTATTAGTTAGAATGGATACTGGTCATGCTGCATACCTATTCTCTCTAGTATCAGAGGAGCATGCCTATTATTTTGGGTGTGGTGGAACACAGGCAGGATGGTGCTGCTGCACTCGTCTTGTTTGTGGCTTCCTAGAGGCACCTGGTTGGCTACTGTGTGAACAGACTGCTGGACTTGATGGGCCTTGGTCTGATCCAGCAGGGCCTTTCTTATGTTCTTGCCAGGTCCCGTAGCTCCACCGGCATGAGCTTTCTGGGGCCATGGCTGTGGTGCACAATGCACGTGCGTGGCTGGCGCGATGCTCCTACGTCACTTCCCAGGTTTACCTGGAAGCGACGTGGACGCTCTAGCAATCTTGGCTAAAACTCTATGGTTTCCATAGAGTTTTATCCAAGATTGCCAGAGCGTCCGCATCACTGGGCAGCCCAGTGGATTGGCGGGATTTTACCCGCCACCACTGGGCACTTGGCAACCCTGAGTGGCCTGCTTCCACACATGAAGCCTCTGTTAAAAGGCTTTCTTTTTTTCCCCTCCAGATTTTTTCTCCAGATTGTTGGCAACCCTAGGCTGGTGTATAAATATATGAGAATAAATAGCAATTTGGTAGACTTTGGAAGAGACAGAAAGGGAGGAAGACAGATAGATATAAGTTGCCTGAAAGTTAAGCACTTTGGGTGCACTGCAGTCACTGTTTCTTTAGGGAATTTTATAGGCAGTAGAAAATCTGCTATCTGTAGGTGTTCTTCCTGCCTCCACCTCTACTCCTATTTTTGTAAATCAAGCCAAATTACATTGTAAGTTTCCAGTATTTTATCCTTGACACTATGAGAGAAGAATTCTGGCTTTTTTCTGTCTAGTTCAGATCCCTTAAGACTTTCATTGTTGCTGTTGGCTGGTGCTTCCGTTCAATCCTTTCTCAGAATGTAAAATAATATATTTGCACAATTTATAATATGGTTCATGTGCCTTTCCTGCTCAGGTAACTTGATCCACAAACGTTGGGGTCACTTTCCATAGAAAGCATAACTTCTAAACTGTAGTGATAGAATTTATAATTTATAGAAATTCCCTTATATTTATCAGTGCAAAAAAAAATTGTAACTCGTAAACTTGCCCTAAAATCACATTATCGTAGTTCTAGAACAAGGCTTATTAACTGCTGTTCATGATGCTTTACTTGCTCGATATTAAAGTAGTTTCATGCCATTTGTCATTCTGGTAGTCCATCTGTGGACTCCGAAATATTACATGAATGCCACTGGTAGGTTTATTTTGCTTCTCCTGGCCATGATTTTCTCTCTCTTTTTCTATATAGTTCAACAAAATATGTTAAAAGTAAAATGCCACTTTAATTTGACAGATAAACTTACACAAGAAAATTTTTCCACCTTATTATGGCATAATGTTTATTTTCTTTCAATGAACCTAGGTGTGATAAGATCTGATATTTAACGTATGAAGGTGCCCTATTTAAAATTAAGCCGGTTTCTTCTGTAAATTTAAGTCCTGTTCTATTACTAATAACAGCCATTTCTTTAAAAAATGGCTTGTGTGTCTTTTCCTCTCTTTGGCCTCAAGTTGTGTAGTTATTTGGTGCCTCAATTGCCGCGAATCGCTTCTGAAACCTGCAGGTGGAGCCAGCCCACTTTGCACAAAACAGGGTGGACTCGATAAAGCATTTGGCACGTTCTGTTCAACGAAATAAAATCTACATTGACTCTGCAGCAGCTCTTGCTGCCCCTAGACATTCAAACAAAACGAAAAGTGAAACTAATGCCAGGAAAGTGAATAAACTGTGGATTCATTACAAAGGAAGGAGAGTTATAAGAATGCAAAATGGCATTAAAACAAAAATGCATATGATTCAAAATGAATTCTGTTTTGAAAATAAATGTTGCTTTTACTTGATAGCTTGTTAAATAGGGTTGCCAACCTCCAGGTACTAGCTTGAGATCTCCTGCTATTACAACTGATCTCCAGCTGATATAGATCAGTTCACCTGGAGAAAATGGCCGCTTTGGCATTTGGACTCTATGACATTGAAATCCCTCCCCAAACCCAGGCTCTGCCCCAAAATCCTCCCGGCAGTGGCAAAGAGGGACCTGGAAACCCTACTGTTAAATCATATATTTGTTGCAACTAACCGTGACCAATGATTTTTCAGATTCTAGTTTGGGAATGATAGAACAGGAATTACAAGTAGCAAACATATTGCTCTTCTTATATAGAAATAGCATCCATGTTGCATCCAGCACCATTGCATAATATTGTCTATCATCTTACCATGTCTCTGTAGCAAGCACCTTTCTTAATTTAGTGGCATCAGTAAAGATGCCAAATATTAAGCCTCATCTTCTATGTATATTCGTTCTCCTCTGGCTAGCTTTTATGACCTCATGTTCCAGCCCATCTGGGCCTTATGCTTATTGGGAAGGAAGATATTGTCAAACTTCAATAAAATATTTTGTGACTAGCCAGTCCAAACCTAATGTACATTTTGTGTTATGATGTCCTATGTTTGATGCCCAAGAAGGAAATCTTTGACTCATGCTCTGTCCTTTTGTACCAGTTAGTGTACCTGGAGAAAATGGCCACTTTGGCCATTCGACTCTATGGAATTGAAGTCCCTCCCCTCCCCAAACCCCACCTCCTCAGTTTCTGCCCCCCAAACCTCCCACTAGTGGTGAAGAGAGACCTGGCAACCGTAGTCCTGCTGCTGCTAAGGAACCCAGAGGCTGGTAGTGGCTGCAGTAACGGTGGAGCCTGTGAGCCACCTCTGGATTTAGCTGTGTTGGGCCTGACCATGGTAGTGGCCGACACTGGGAGGTGCTCTGGACCCGGCTGTGGCAGCAACGGATGCTGGGAGATGCTCTGGGCCTGGCCACAGTAGCAGTGGATGCTGGGAGTTGTTCCAGGCTCAAAGCAGCACCCAGACACTGCCGACACTGCAGCAGGACTCTAAGGTGAGTCATGCTGGACGGTAATGGGTAGGGTTGCCAGCTCTGGGTTGGGAAATACCTGGAGATTTTGGGAGGTGGAGCCTGAGAAGGGTGGGGTTTGGAGAGGGGAGAGACTTCAATGCCATAGCGTCCAATTGCCAAAGCGGCCATTTTATCCAGGGAAACTGATCTCTGTTGCCTGGAGATCAGTTGTAATAGCAGGAGATCTCCTGCTACCACCTGAAGGTTGTCAATCCTACCAATGGGGGAAGATGGGATCCCCCCACGGGTTTCACAGGCCCCTGACTTGTTTTAAATATATATCTCTGAGAGAAGTTCACTTTGCAGAAAACTTAACAAGTAAATGGTTTAATTGGTTCTTGTAGGTTATCCGGGCTGTGTAACCGTGGTCTTGGTTTTTTCTTTCCTGACGTTTTGCCCGCAGCTGTGGCAGGCATCTTCAGAGGAGTAACACTGAAGGACAGTGTCTCTCAGTGTCAAGTGTGTAGGAAGAGTAATATATAGTCATAATGGGGGTTGGGTTTGAGCTGAGTCGTTGTCCTGCAAAGTATTAAAGGTAATGTGCAAATGAGTAATGTAATGTAATGAAATCCAAAGCTAACCTGCATGGCTATTGTGGACTGTAGTCTTTGTTAGTCTGGAGGTTTTCAGGACAGGAAGCCAAGCCTTATTCATTCTTAAACTCTCTTATTTTCTATTTCACACATTAACAGATCACTTCAGGATACAATGGTTCCATATTAACATACCACACCCTCATTTGCACATTATCTTGATACTTACAGGACAATGATTAGCACGTTACCTTTGATACTTTTTGCAGGACAATGATTCAGCTCAACCCAACCCTTTTCTGACCATATATTACTCTTCCTACACACTTGACACTGAGAGACACTGTCCTTCAATGTTACTCCTCTGAAGATGCCTGCCACAGCTGCGGGCGAAACGTTAGGAAAGAAAATACCAAGACCACGGTCACACAGCCCGGATAACCTACAAGAACCAATGAACTCTGATTGTGAAAGCCTTCGACAATATTTTAAATGATTTAAATCTGTACATTTTTCCCCGAAGTGAAATGATCTCTACTTATTTTATTAGAATGATTATATTAGCAGCTCTTTAACAACTGCAGAGGTAGAGGATTCTTTGCATGTCAGTGCTGTCTGTCAGTGTTGTGGTATAAAATAACCAACTATAAAAACCATAAAACCATCAAACAATCCAATCAAAGCATCACCACAAGGTAGAGGTAAAATACATATGTTTTTGTTTTAAAAGCTTACCTGATGATAACATGGTTTCAATTACATTTGACAAGGGGAAACTCTGTGTTTCGGGAGGTGACCAGCCTATAAGAGTCTCACAAATGGGTCAATGGGAAGAGCTTTGGGACAGTAGTGCATTCCCCCCAGTTCAGCTGGACTAGACCGCATTCTCTCCTGTTCTCCCTGATTGGGGACTTTGTGTATCCTCTAAGCAAGTCCCAGTTTGGAATCATCCTGGTACTGCCTGTTTGAACCAAGAGAGTAGCTTCTAATATTAGAACCAAGAGGGTAGCTTCTAATATTAGTGAAAGCAACAGGCAATCATTTCCAGAAGGTTTTAAGGAACATGTGTGTGTCATTTTTAAAAGTAGGCATGATGTGACTGAGCCAGAACAAATTAGATTCCTTTGTTGTACATGTAGAAAGTGCAATTTAGCTTCTTTAAATGAATTTGATCTTTCAAAGAAAGGGATCTGATCACTTACAATGGGAATGTGGGAAAAGATGCTTTTCTGGATTCTGATCACAGGTTAACCTTAATTCTTACATCTCTGCACATCTGAAAATTATCCCTGAGATCTTGTTAAGTGCTCTGGTATTCCATCAGTACAAGATGGAGGACACCATGCTTACTCATCAGCATTCATATTATTTTTCTAGAAATACTTAGATGATAATCCTTAGACAGTTGAAGAAACAACTGAAGAAAATCAAATGGGAACTTCTGTCAAATCCCCTCAGTAATTTTGATTCCAGTAAGAAACAAGATTCCAGAAAGAAACAAGACTTTTCTAATAACAGTCTTACCACATAGAGGTAGCAACGGAAGTTAACAGAGCCCACATGGAAAGACATTAAATCAGACAAATGGACTGGGCCTTTGATAATGACTGGAAACCACATTATAACAAATGGGACATCATCTACATAGTTTACCCTTAAATTTATATTGTAGATTTGAGCCAAAGTCCCGTCTATGAATTCTGCACTTCTCAAGCCATTGCTACGCCGCAATGATTCATTGATTTCATTTCCATCAAGTACTCCCTCATAAAACTTTCATCAAAATGGAAGGTGGACCACAAAGAAAACCAAAGGAAATAAAAGAAAAAAATACATGATTACCATTGAAAAAATGGGAAAAATCAGCCTAGCACAGCCGTCTGTGTGCTCTCTGAATAATCTGTGCTGCTTAGATTTTAAATAAAAAGTAGAATACTTCTGAAAAGCAAATACAGAATATTAAAATGTAGCCTTACAGCAAACTATATGTTGCAGCTCAAGTACAAAATTAGTATGCATGCTTGCTTCTTTTTAAGTGGAAATGTCAACAAGCAAAAGCATTATCTACAGTATCAATTATGAACGCGTATCTCCATGTTCTATTCTGCTATGTCTGTAAGTGTTTTTAAAGGGTAAGTCTCAGATGTTCTCATTTTAAATATGTTTAAATTCAGCTCCTAAGGATAAATATATTTACAATGATTTAGAAAGGCAGAATTCTGATTTAGACCAAAGATGGCTATGTCCTCAAAATAAAAAGGTAACTCATTTTTCCAGTGCTTCCTCAAAAAGATCTGGGTTGAAACCACCATTTGTCTCAACACCCTGTATATTTCTCAAGCTTGCTTTTCTGCTATCACTCATGCATGTCTTCCTAGAGTTTAACTTGCAGATTCCTCATTACTTACCTGCTTTTTGTGGGAACAATGAGAAGTAGGGAGGAAATAATGCAGCACATTATCTAAGCATGCTCGTACCTAAGGCTGTAACCAGCCAGCATGGATCAGTTTTGACTGTTGTGCACCTGACAACATAGCTGGAATGAACTGAATTTTTTAAATGAGCATTGGAAAGCTCCAGTTTAAGGTAAACCATCAGCAGAATATTCACTGACTAATTGTGACTGTTCATATTCCACTCCCCAAAACAATTGTTTTGGATATCCAGTAATTTATATTCAGTAGTGTTTGGCATTCAGTAGTTGATATCTATCAGTACTGGAAAGCTTACAGCATGTAATACTTATTACCTGTTATTTGGCATCTGGAATTTGATATTTAACATTTAATGTATGATAGCCTAGTATAAGTTACGTTACAACATAGGGTTTCGTCCTAACTTAATTTTCTCTTCCTTCTGCAGACCCCCAATTTGTCTCTCATGTTATTTTTTTTTTACTATTTCACATACTGTTTCAGACCTGCGAATAGCTACACACATCATTACCTGTAATGAAGATCTACCTTGAGTAAAGTAGTAAAAGAAGTCAAGTTAGAAGAAAATTGGTTGTTTCCTCACCACTTCAGGGCCTTCATTAGTCCACAAATCATTGGCATAGGTATTTGGGGGCTGGCAGGTTATTAAATATTTTTGTAGGTTAATAAATTCTGTACACTTGTTTGTGAGGCTACGTTATTGGATAGTTAATATTCAGCATAAGAGGTTGGTAGTCTCAGACCTTCGTGGGAAGCAACATATGGGAAGTGACATTTTTGGTTGTATCCAGAAGGGATGCACCATGTCAAAAACCCACTGTTTTGACCCATTTAGATTTTTTTTAATGATCATAAAAGAAAATAAATGCTTAATCAAACAAATTTATTTCCTAATCCTGGAACACTTCCCGGTCCTGCATCCTCCTACTTTCTTCTTTCCTTTTTCTCCATAATTAACAGGAATTTGGGTTGTGCTATATATTGCCCCAGCCACTTGGACATAAAAGCAAGTCCTGAACTCCCATAATGCTTTCTTCCCATGGTTTTCTATCCCATGTTCCTTGCCAAACAATAAGGTGCGACTATCTCTCCTTCCTACAGTGCAGCAATGCTTCCAAAAGCATAGTCCTCCTACTCAGTTTCCTGATCCCTCAGTCTTTTTTTGAGTAGCTCATAGAACAATTTTCATATTACAGCAATACTGTGAAGGCTAGCTATGAGAAAACCCCTCTTCTTAAATCAGAAAGTTAAAAAATGGCACCTGGATTTGGGGAAGGGTTGAGAGGAAGGGTTTGGTAGAAATGAAGTATATAAACACTTGTAGTGTTCAATTGGCCCTAAACAATGTGTTTTCTTTTGCTTATGTATCATGCTAAAGTAGCAAAAATTGATTTTCTGCCCAAGAGGAACTTGTCACTGTAGTAGGCTTAAAACAGAATGCACTAGGGTTGGTAACTCTGTGTTGGGAAAATCCCAGAGATTTGTGGCTGGAATCTAAGAAGGGCGAAGTTTGTGGAGGGAAGGGAGTTCAGCAGGGAAGTGATGCAATAGAATCTACTCTCAAATCTGCCATTTTTCCCCAGGGGAACTGATCTCTATAGTCTGGAGATTACATGTAATTTTGGGAGGACTCCAGGTATAGGGTTGCCAGGTTGCTCCTTGCCACTGGCGGGAAATTTGTGAGAGCATGGCTGGTGGCTGCAATCGATGCATGCGACCTGCTGATGTCACTTCCGGGTTTATCCAGAAGTGACACAGACACTCTAGCAATTGCCTCCAAAACTCTATGGTTTCCATAGAGTTTCAGGGGTGATTACTAGAGCGTCCCCGTCACTTCTGGGTAAACCTGGAAGTGACATCGGTTCACTACATAGGCTATGCACACACCAATCGCTCCCCTCCACTGGCCCTCTTCTGCCCGTCAACCAGCCAAGGGTCGCTGGTAGCCCAGTGGATTGGCGGGCTTTTGCCCACCCCCACTGGGCAATTGGCAAGCCTATCCAGGTACCACCTGAAGGTTGGTAACCCTAGAATGCATCTATCAAGGCCTTTGACTAGACTGCAACAGGGAATTGTTTTAACATGTTTCATATTAGCAGTTGCCAAACATGAAGGGGCAACCTGATAATATTCTCAAATGGTAAAATTAAACTGTGCAGAAAGCTTCCATAGGGTTCTCACCCCACCCCACTTAAATTCCTTTTAATCCTTATTTTGAAGATTTCATTGGGATTTGGGAATTACATAGTCTTTGCACTGACCTTCTGCAAAAGAGAGAATGTCATCCCGATCTCTCATGTTATTTGCACAGCCACTTTTTAAACAGAATGTTATTGTTAGGAAGCAGACAACCCCTGCTTGTGCTGCCTGTATTTCTCTAACCTGCCCTTGTCATATTTACCTTGTTCTTCTTCCTCTTTCGGTGAAATCTCAAAAGTTCCTTATGCTGTCTTGACACAAAATTTACAGCTGCATATTCCAGAAGTGCAGAGAATACAAAAAGCAGGCATACCGCCATCCAGATGTCAATAGCTTTGACGTATGATACCTAAAGCACCAAGTAGAATATTACAGGTATTAGAAACTCAGATGGGAAGTTTTTCGTGTT
This sequence comes from Euleptes europaea, assembly GCF_029931775.1. NCBI lineage: Eukaryota > Metazoa > Chordata > Lepidosauria > Squamata > Sphaerodactylidae > Euleptes > Euleptes europaea. The sequence continues at coordinate 54,779,513 of NC_079320.1, forward strand.
TTGTAATGCCAAGGGATGAGAAAAGTGCTTCCTGAAACAATAGTGAAAGCTAGCTATATAACAGAGGGCATAAGACAATCTAGTTTCCTCATAAATGTAACATTTTATGAAAATGACAACTTTATAGATTTGCTGTGCCATTATGTATAAATATTCAGGATGGTTCACTTCATACTAGTCATTGTGCTAATATGGCATCACACACTATGGTATATAAACCAGCATTTCTCCCATTGGGGAGAAAAGCAGGGTATAAATATATAAATAAATAGCAAATCCCATAATCAGGTACAGGGGAGCAGTATTGTATCCATTGGTACTGCCCCTAATGTAAGCTCATTCATCTGAATATCTACACCTTATGAAAGTCAAAGTATACATGCACAGGCTCTTCCATGCAATTGAAAAAGCTGTGAAAACTTAAATCAAGTGCATGAATTTACACCCAAACAATTGGACATGCATTGGGCTCACTGTACATGATTAGCTGTATTGGAATATAGCAATGTCTAGTGTACAAAGAAGAAGAAAGGAGATTCTGCAGGAGTAAGGTTGCCAGGTCCCTCTTCACAACTGGCGGGACGTTTTTGGGGTGGAGCTTAAGGAGAGTGGGGTTTGGGGAGGGGAGGGACTTCAATGCCGTAGAGTCCAATTGCCAAAGCTGCCATTTTCTCCAGGTGAACTGATCTCTAACGGCTGGAGATTAGTTGTAATAGCAGGAGATCTCCAGCTATACCTGGAAGTTGGCAACCCTATGGAGGAGGCACCAAGCCCTACCTAGGCAGGACTGAAGTGGAAATACCTTCTTTCTAAAGGGACTTCTCCTTTTCTGTCTGCAGAATGTTTTTCTTAGGCTTTTCTTCTAGAACAATCTAGAACTCTCTTCAGCTAGTAAGGCAGCTAGGTTTATCTCTTCCCTTCTGTATCCAGTTTGTCAGTTCCTAATACTTGTTACTTTTAATCAGTTCAATGACCTGACCGCTGCATAGGCACTCTGTAATCCCACTCCACAAAAGTATGATGCATCTTGTAAATGCTTATTAACCCGAAAGGAAGCAAAATTTACTTGGTCTAGGTGGTGAAGTATCTGTAAAAGTTGTTTTGTATAACCAAAAGGGCTTGCATTAATTCAGTTCATTAAACTATCCCCCCCACTCCTGAACATACCTTTTGATACTAAATCCTGGCTTTAATCACTATATTGTATATATTTTTCAGCATTTGAGACCTTTAACATTCTGGTGTGAATACCCATAAACATACACATAAAAACAATTTTCCTGCATGCACATGGTATGTTAACTGTGATATCTCACCACCCCAGATTTTTACAATAGATATTGTGCTATGTGGCCAATTTAGTTCCTCTTTCTGTTCAGAGTCAGACTTGATGCCTATTCTTTATCAGCAGTAAAAAAATTTTTTTACAGAGTACAACACTTAAGACCTCTTTCTATTCTCAGAAATACTTGTCTACTGTTCTGCTGAAGTCAGGGTTTCTTCAAAGTAAAAGGAAACAGAATTTGACCTTACAGTAATAAATCATATAACCGATATCACCCTCTAGTGATGTTTTGCGTTTTATGTCTGCCATCACTTTGAAAACCTCAGGGAATAGTAAGATCTCTATGGACAAATCTGTGAGGTGTAACTGTCAAAAATGTGTTTGGGAGCAATTGAAATAAAAGTACTTTTCACCTCTATATTACGATGATATGAACACACAGAGAGCCACAGGGCTATGTTTGGACACAAAGTAAGATTATGAGACAATGACAGTGTGATCCTATGCAAAAAGGCCTCCCATTTACACACCCAGTGTAGGAAATTACCAGTTCTCTGCCTGAATTCCCCACCCCTGAGGAGTGGGGGAGGGGAAAAGCCTTTATATAGTCACACTCTAGGAATTTCCACTCATCTCAGTGGTAAGGACCATAAAGACTGGGGGAGGCAGCCCAGAGTGTTACCAGAAAGTGATATCACATGTCACCAGAAAGTGATATCACATCCTCACCAAACTCTGCCCCCCAGACACCCCCCCAATCTCCTGGTATTTTCCAAGGCAATGTTGGGAACCCTTTATGCATAATTATTCCAGTCTGGGCTCACTGGTTTTAATGGGCTGAAATGGAAGTAATTTAGCACAGGATTGCACTGTCAGTGACTAAGCTGCCATACTTAGTTAAGAACAATTTAAGTAACAGAAATTTTTATTACTATTTCTTACAACTTTTAGCTTATCAGTAGTTTAAGAATTAAAACATGTAACTACTATACAAAGGTAGATTAAATTGTAATAAAAAGTACACTATCAACTGGTTTTGGTCTTGCCAGCAAACTCCAGCTCATGGAAGAGATCTAACAAGGTTTCTGAAAGATGAAGATGTCACCAAATAGGGACAATCCCTGTTCAGCTAAAAGACATGCCAGTGATATTGTGAGTCCACCCCAGTCTACATTCCTAGTGGATTCTTGAGTCTATGGAGACTTGTAATGGGATGGACCAATTATTGTATGGAATGATGCAAATATTATGGCCATGACAGAAGACTGTTTGCTTCAGGGTAGCCATTTTTGGCTGAGTCTTCATGGCAACTCTAATATGCATGCCAGCCTTCAAAGGTGAGTCATAGTGGAAGGGATTTCTCTAGTAGTGGGCCAACCAACACTACTGCCTCTCTATACATCTTTGATAGAAGGTATCATTAATAAGGCAATGTTCTGATTTTAGAGATTATGCTTGCATATAGAAAGAACGCAGAGTCCATGGAAAAAAAGAAACTAATATACAAGGGCTCCTTGAGAAAAGAAGAGAAGAGATAATCTAAATTAGAATAATGAACAGAAATTTGGCATAATCAGATAATAAACAACACATATTAGGGTTGTCACCTCCAACTTGGGAAATTCCTGAAGATAGAAGGGATGGTTCCTGGGAAGGGTGGGGATTGGGGAGGGAAGTGAGCTCACATCAGTGTGGTGCCATAAAGCCTACCCTCCAAACCTGCCATTCCCTCCAGGGGAACTAATCTCCTTTGTCCGGACACCAGTTGTAATTCTGGGAGAACTCTATGCACCATCTTGAGGTTGATGAACCATGTGATTCATGTACTTCACTAGAACCATAGGATCATAGAATCATAGAGTTGGAAGGGACCACCAGGGTCATCTAGTCCAACCCCCTGCACAATGCAGGAAAGTCACAACTACCTTCCCCCCCAAAAAAAGTTGACAACGCCTTCTCTTTGACCTTTCTCTTTTAATGAGCTCTGATATCCATATGGTGCATGGAAAATGTGTTCAAAGACTGAATTCTACAGCCTAGTAGGCGACAACAAATATAATTAGTCATAAATGATAACAGACAAAATAATGGAAGTTCAACAGTTTTCCTACCTTTGGGAGTGATGCCCGTGACCCTGAACTCTGTGTTGTCATCGTAAGCACAGTTGTTATACCTAAAGCCACTCTGGCTGGAGCTGCATCCATATTGATCCAAAAGGATACCCAGGAGAGTATGACAATCAAGAGACTGGGTATGTACATTTGAATGAGATAATAACCCATCTGCCGTTCAAGGTGGAATCGAACTTCAATACATGTAAACTTGCCTAATTACAACAAAGAAAAATTGTTAATGGAACTATTTGTGCTTTTCTTCATCAGCGGCACCTGATCAAACGAATTACACAGCACTTTGAGAGTTAGAGGTTTTAACCAGTTTATTGATATCCTATCATTCAAAGATTGTATTTTAATCACTGAATATATAGCGCTTTAAGACTCAGAGGTTTTAACTAGGTTATTGGTATCTTACTGTTCAAAGATTGTATTTTAATAATTGAATATAGTATTTAAAAGATTTATGCCAATAAAGGTTTGATTTGATTTGAATTACAGTAATTTCAAAAACCATTTCCAGTATTTCCAATATTTTTCAAAATATACCCTGCCTTTCTGCCCTCATAAGGACCATCACCCTAGATAACAAATTAAACATGCATAATAAATCACATCTAAAAAACCATTAAAATAAACAAAAACAAATAATTTATACCAGAGCTAAAATGCACACAAAGATATAAAAACAACCATTAAAACTTTGGGTAGGAAGGAGGCATCACTGAGGGAATCTCGAATGAAACAAAAAGGTATTCACCTGTTGTCGGAAGTGGTAACAGGAGACAGACAAGTCTCCCTGGTTTCTAGGTTTCTGGTGCCACAACCAAGAAGGCCCTCTCCCAGGTTGCCACCCAGCTAATCTCAAAAGGCCAAATCAAGGCCTCTGAAATGACCGTAGTGGTGGTGTAGGTTTGGAAGGGAATAGGCAACTGTTGATATTGGATTTATCACAATTTAAAATAGAATCACTATGTAGTCATGGCTCAATGCTTTGCATTCACTCTGTTTATTGGGGAAAAAAGATGTTCACAAACACCTCTGATTCATAAGATCTCTCACTGGATTCCATAAAAGATGGCTGTGGTTATCTCTGCTGGAAAGAGAATTCTGGACCAGGGAGACCTGTCCTCTGATCCAGCAAGGCAGTTCTTAACTTTATTATCTGGGCTGCAGTGCACAGGTATTCTGTCATTCAGTCATAAGGTAGTTGTTTTCTTTTCTCATCCCAAAGGTTGGCCCACTCTACCCAATGGAATATGCAAGATTACTTCTCATGCAAAAAGAGAAGAAATGGGCCCTAATTTATTACAGATGTCTTCAAAGACATTTTTATACAGAAGAATCCCTGTTGAGATTTGCATTAGCACAAATGAGACCCAGAATGTTAATTAAATATTAAGGGAAGAGCAACCATGCTTCTCTTAAAACAGAAGGAATGCAAAATTAAAAAAGTAAAATATTGTTTACTATGTGTGAGACAAGAATACACTATTGTTTGGGGGAATTGCACACAAATCCACATTGGGTTCTAGAGATTCCTCCTCTTTTTGCTCTGATAATTTCATTTAATCAAGAAAGGGTTTGGCATATGGCTTGCTCTACAGGTTGATCAACAGTGGCAAATGGACAGCTGTGACTATTCCATTTTCCTATCTAGCCAGCAGCAGTGCATGCATAATATACTTGTGTGTTTTGAGAAACAGGAGAAAAATAAACTGTAAGCTATATGGAAAAAATGATCATCATACTGACAAAGGGTTTGGAAATCAGTCCAATTGCCAAAGGGGCCATTTTCTCCAGGTGATCTAATCTCTATCGGCTGGAGATCAGATGTAATAGCAGGACATCTCCAGCTACTATCTGGAGATTGGCAACCCTACTCATGGGCTGTGACAGCTGTACAGTTAAATTACTGAAGTGTAGAAGAAGAAGAAGAAGAGTTGGTTTTTATATGCCGACTTTCCCTACCACTTAAGGGAGACTCAAACCGGCTTACAATCCCCTTCCCTTCCCCTCCCCACAACAGACACCCTGTGAGGTAGGTGGGGCTGAGAGAGCTCTAACATAGCTGTAACTTGCCCAAGGTCACCCAGCTGGCTTCATGTGTAGGAGTGGGGAAACAAACCCAGTTCACCAGATTAGCCTCTGCCACTAGGGTTGCCAAGGGCCAGGTGGTGGCGAGCAAACCTCCGCCAATCCACCTGGCTGCCCGCTGACCAGGTGAGGGTCAGCGGGCAATCAGTGCAACTGGCGACATGTCACTTCTGCTTTACATCCGGAAGAGCTGCATTGCAAAGGGCCGGTTTCCACTCAAACTCCCAGTTTGAGTGGTAAGGGCCTGTTGCGATGCAGCACTTCCAGGTGTAAAATGTACCACAAGGGTCCGTTTTACACTCAAACTGGGAGTTTGAGTGTAAAATGACCCCTTGTGATGCGTTTTACACCTGGAAATGCTGCATCGCAACAGGCCTTTACCACTCAAACTGGGAGTTTGAGTGGAAACCGGCCCCTTGCAATGCAGCATTTCTGGGTGTAAACAGGAGGTGATGAAGCACTTCTGGGTTCATGCGACCCCCCCACCTCTAAAAACCTCCTGCCTAAGAAGAAGAGGGACCTGGTAAGCCTATCTGCCGTTCATGTGGAGGAGTGGGAAATCAAACCCGGTTCTCCAGATCAGGGTCCACCACTCCAAACCACTGCTCTTAACCACTACACCACACTGGCTCTGTAGGATTAACACCACAATAAAAAGCAACAATTGTCCTGCAGTTGCTAGCAGATTGGATCTGTCTCCTACCTGTGTTGTAATTCTTGGTGCAGTAGCATAAATCTTTCTCTTCTTTCAGGAGGAACTGAGGCAAAGTGAGCCCATCAGCTACCTGCACAGCGCCTTTTTCTTGCCACTCAAAGATAAGATCATTCATTGTGTATCCAACTAGGAAGGAAAGCAAGGCATATAACGCATGTGTAATTCCAATACCAATTGTCTAGCAAAAGTAAGTAAGACGTTAGCATAGAAAGGTTCAAAAATATATTAAGTGCCAAATCTATGTAATTTATGTAGGCCTCATGACAACTTTATCTGTATCATGAATAATTTTTTCCTAATTATGCAAGACATTTAACTGGCAAATAAGCTTTCAGAAGTCACAAATGTTGTACCACTACCATGACCTATGGCATTATTCTGATGTATTGAACTAGCACAGGATGTAGCCTGAGAGGAGCTCATGGATAGGTTCTGCTCTTCTATTAACAACCATCATTTCTAGATAGAGTATGGCAATGCTGCACATACCAGTGAGCATGGGACTGAAATAAAGCATGGCTATGGATCAGGAGCAGTCAACTATGTAGCATCCGGATAACATGAGTCTCCATGAAGCCAGCCGCATTGGTGCAGCACTGCATAGTATTAACCTTTTCTAATATGATTACAATTGATAGGTAGCATAACAAGATGGGCATGCGTGCTTGTCAAGCATAGACTGTCACCTCGGATACAGTTATGCAACTCAATCGATGCATAACAATAGGACTAAGAGCAAAAGAAACTTGTCTAAGTAGGATGTCATTGGGCCAATTTTTCCCCAGTATGTTGTCATGTAGTACAAAGGCACCCAGATCTCAGCGCAAAAGGAGCCAAGGGAGTTACTAATGCAAAGGTTTATTGTTACTTTAACTGCAAACCCTTTCTCTCTTTGAATGATGTCATCCAACCAAAAGCTGGAGGAGATGCTGGAGGGCACTCTTGAAGAAGAAGCAAAGCTGGGGTGTAATGGTCAGCTCAAAAGGTGACTTTTAGTAGATAGAAACTGTTTTCTACATTGATTGTCTTGTTGCCTTCATGAGAGAAGTTTGCATGCATTCTGGGTTTTTTTCTTCCCCCATTCTACAATCTCCGCTTAGCTGTGTGATTTGAGTCTTATAGGAATCTTTGCTGTTAGATTCAACTGTTATCATTGTATGTTGCAATCCACTTACTGATTAACTAATGTTATCATATCTTACAATCCATTGGCTGAAAGACTGAAAGTTTTTTCCAAACTTGTAATCCGCCTTGTGTCCCACTGAGAAAGGCAGACTATAAATGAAAATAGTAAACAATAAGAATAAATAAATGTAGGATCACGTAGGATTCCTAGAGCTATCTGATGTCACTTCTGGTTTTCCCCCGGAAGTGACATCAGGCCACATGCAATACCAGCTTTTAAAAATATTTCTGCCACCGCTGCTTTGGGAAGCAGCAGGCAATCCTAGCGCTTCAGCATGCAAAGCAGGTACTCTAGGACTGCCTCAAATTAGGCCAGAATATTAATGAAATTAAGCACATAGTACTGATATATGAAATGCCCTTAGTAATATCATGTCACTTGTCTAGACTTTCTGAAATATAATTATTTTCCCCATGTTTATATATTAACATACTCTTTAGTAATATCTTCCTTGAAAATTAAGATTGGTTTGGCTTTAACCAAATCTCCAGTCAGTAACAGCACAGGGTCTCTATAAACCACCTTGGTGACTGCAATGCCAGAGAGTTATCATGAAAAATATTTCATGTTATTAGTTTGGATTTCTGTGCTCTTCTGTCTGATTTTTTAAACAGAAATTTGGAATGCAGCCTTAGCTCTTATCAAAATAGATTTGGCCTGTATATAGTTTTACAGCTGTATTCTTCAGTGTGCAATATCAAATAATATGTAACCCTATTATAAATTCATCACTGTTCCCTACAGAGAGTGACCCTCCAACTTATATTTTGTATCACACCTTGTATGCATTCAGATGAAAACCAGCTGTGTGTAAAACAAATTTATCATTTGAAGCATGTAGATTATAGCCAGGAGAAAAATATCCAGAGTATAACTCATTGAACTGACAAGAAACAACTGCTGTGTCAAAATAGATTTTCTTAAATGAGATTCATTCATTTAATATGTACTTTAATTATAATTATCTCCCATAGCTTCTAACTCTTCCTATGATACAATTCATTTAAATGTGGAAAAATTCATGGCAGTTGCTAATATAGTATTCCTTTTATCCTAACCTTTTCTTCCTCTACATTGCTCTGTATACAAATCACCAAGAAAATAATATTAGACCAATACAGTGTGAGGTGGATGTAAATAACAAGGTTGTCAATTTGTCACCTTATCTGTATACTAGCAACTGGTTTCCATGGCTTGCCTTGTACCAGTGTTTACATAGTGTTGCTTTACCAGCAGCTAGTCCTACTTACTAGACAAAAATCTAGCCTTGTGGTAGCATTACAGCAGTACATGCGATAGGATCTTTTCAGAAGTAAATTCCAGTATATACCAACCAAGAATCATGCCACAGGCATTAAAATCAAGAAAGGGACAATTCTAGGATCCCTTAATCAATCAGGTACAAATTACATGGCGGTTTGGGCGGACCAACCTGTGATGTGGGAAATTTCTGAGTTAAGCTTCTACTATTTTTGTTTGTCTTTTAAAGCAACTGTGAGCAAAACTGCTGAATTTGATCACAACTGCAGTGCTGGGGAAAGTCTTTCTTAACCTTCTCCTCACTTTCCTCCTGTTTGATCACTCCCATAAATAAGCTGGTAGCCCCCAGAGAGGATAGTGACATAGGTAGTCAGTACTTAACATTCTCCCCTCTTGTTTCAGTTCGCATTAGAAATGATTGGTAGGAACGAATGACATTTTCGCTATTTTAAATATTTAAGACAGTACAGTCTGTTAACTCAGTTGCTCTAATGCAAGTGTATTATTTAATAAGTCATCTGGCTCTTCTTCTTCTGTAGGACCTCTGCACATGAGTTCTTCCTGCCAGCATTTTTGTCTCAGATTATTTTTAACTCACTGAATTCTCTGCTGTAGGGTAAAAGTTTAATAAAAATAGCAAAAATCGAGAAGAAAATGATCTCTGTTCTGACCTTTGAATGTTCTTCATGGACTTTTTTTTTTTTAATAGAAAATATGCAGAATTAACATGTATGGATATTATAAACTATATAGTGTACAAACGGTGAACTCTCCTACATCTATTGCACTTTTAAAAATTTATTTTCAAATCCCTGACAGGAAAAAGAGGGCTGAATCAATTCTTGTTGTCTATTAGGAAGCTACAGATCACATAAAGCATGATGACAACCATTTAGAGACCTCTGAAATACCACAGCGCACTGTCAAAGGGAGTCTTGTCATCTGACTCTGTGAGATGCTGCACTGGCCAACACAGTCAGCACTTTCACACATGCTGAATAATGCATGTTCAGTGCACTTTCAATGTCCGGGGAGGGGCTGTGGCTCAGTGTTGGAGCATCTGCTTGGCACGCAGAAGGTCCCAGGTTCAATCCCCGGCATCTCCAGTTAAAGGGACTAGGATGTACGAGATGTCTTTTGAACTGTGCCTATTAAAGGTTAATGAATGAATGACTAGGCAAGTAGGTGATGTGAAAGACCTACCTGAGATTCTGGAGAGCTGCTGCCAGTCTGGGTAGACAATACTGACTTTGATGGACCAAGGGCCTGATTCAGTAGAAGGCAGCTTCATATGTTCATGTGTTCACTTTGCTGTTGGATTTTACTGTGTGAAATGGCAAAATCCACTTGTAAATGATTGCTTAAGTGCATTGAAAGTAGATTGAAATTGCATTATTCAGGGTGCGTGCAAGCATCAGTGTGTAGAATGGCAAGCTGGTATCCTGAGGTAGTAGATTTTGGGGGGGGGTTTGCCACTGTCTTACCCCACAGTCACCCTACCCCACTGTTCACCCCCCACCCAGGAGCTGGAGCCACTAAGGCACTTTACCTCCTTGTTCCTCAGGTGTCTTTAAAGACAGTATGGGCAGATTACACCTGCCTAGTCAAGTTTCCTCAACTATCATAAAAGCATGGGACATTTTAATTTTTAAAAAATTAATTTGGAAGCGAATGTATGTCTCTAATTAGAAATATTTAAATCATTTTACAAGTAACTTTAATTTCTTAAAAATATTTTTCAATTGTTATTCTGTATGTTCATCTTAATTGAATTTATACTATTGTATTTTTAAAAACTTTTTATTAGATCTCCTGACAAAGCATATAATGAAACTCAGAGGGATCTATAAGATCTAATAAACTGCTATGCCTTGCACCTTGCTCCTTTTTTGTCCTGAACACATGAACACTGCCTTATACTGAATCAGACCCTTGGACCATCAAAGTCAGTATTGTCTACTCAGACCGGCAGTATAGTCTACTCAGACTGGCAGCAGCTCTCCAAGGCCTCAGGCAGAGGTCTTTCACATCACCTACCTGCCTAGTACCTTTAACTGGAGATGCCGGGCATTGAACCTGACCCTTTCGCATGCCAAGCAGATGCTCTACCACTGAGCAACAGCCCCTCCCCAGTCCTACCTACTGGTGTGGCATTACCTTCTTCCTGTGTACATCAGTGAAAAACCACAAAATAGAATCATGATACAATCGTATGTACCATCACATAAAGGTTTTTTTGTGGGGGGAAGAGTGGGGAGAAGAAGACTTGGTACCCTGCTTTTCTCTACCTTAAAGAGTCTCAAAGAAGCTTACAATCACCTTCCCTTCTCCTCCCCATAACAGACACCTTGTGAGGTAGGTGGGGTTGAGAGAGTTTGGAAAGAACTGTGACTAGCCCAAGGTCACCCAGCAGGCTTCATGGCCAGGAGTGGGGAAACTGTTGGGTATTAGATAGCGAGCTTTGTTACATGTCAGACAGTTAAGGGGTTAATATTGTAACTGACCAAGTGGTCAGTTTTGGTGGCCATTGCGGCCGTGCCCGAGGGTCACGTATACAACTATTTTGCATGTTTAACTGCTTTCGATTTCTTTGTTAGAAGAGAAAGCAGTTGTACACTTTTGCTTCGACTGCTAAGCAGGCAGGATGAGAGGCTCTCCTTTCGCTAAGGATGCCTACTCATAAGTAAGCTTAGTGCCTTGCCAAAGGCTTTTGGCAAGTATAGGAAACATAGAATGTAGACAGAATTATTTGTTTTGTATCCCAGTGATATTTTACCCTACCCTGAGTTAGAGTAAAGATTGTTTAACACAAAGACAAATGCTTTGTGTCTTTTGTGCGTGTGTGTGATCTCAACTCTCTATAGTTCAAGAGGAACGATCCAATCCCTCTGAATTGGTAGCAGAAAGTTAAATACCGGGGATCCCTTTACAGGAATTGGGCCCCGATCCCTAATAGAAACAAACCCAGTTTAACAGATTAGAGTCCTCCGCTCATGTGGAAGAGTGGAGAATCGAACCTGGTTCTCCAGATTAGAGTCCGCCACTCTTGACCACTACACCACGCTGGCAACATGTAATGGATAAGAGGCAGAACCTGGGACTGATTCCCCCCCTCCCCCAGAAGCTTTCTTTAGCAGCATTGGCTTGTGCTTCTGAGACCTTCTGGAGTATCCCTACCCATATCCCTTTTCTCTTCCTGTGCAACAGAAGCAACCTGATTTCTGCTGGTAGCATTCTTCTCATCGGTCTCCAGGTTCCCAAGACAAAAGCAGACTGAGATACTCCCTGACTCCCTTTCTTCTACCTCAAGAATGCTTAGATATCACACTGCAATGAATAACCCATGCAAACAATTCCAAGGAAAAAAACAAGTGGTACAGACTCTTTGCTACAGGGGGAAAACAAAATTGGCCGCTGGGTGGGGTGAAGAATGTTAACAGCTGCTGTTTTATCAACCCAGAGAAAACTGAGAAACATAATACCTAAACAGAGAAAACTACAGGGGGAGGGGGCTGGAGGGGGAACACATAGATAGCAGCCCCAAATCCCCCAAAGAACCCTTACACAAGCTAGCTAGACTTTCCCCTGGCGTTCCACTTACATCAGACCAAACGGTTCTGAATTTCCAATAGATCGATACCCATAACCTGAGCAGTCACTGCCTTGCAAAAGAGCCCCAGGGCTTTCTTTTTCATACAACAATAAAAGACAGATGAACGGGAGAAACATCCATATAACTTTTCCTGGTTAAATCCAGGATTCAGGAGCTGTGCAACGTAGGGTAGAGATAAATTCCTAAGCAATAAAGGAATATGATAATGGGGCTCATGTCAGAAGTTTATAAAATTATGCATGGGGTGGAGAAAGTAAACAGAAAGTATTCTCAGCACTCCCATTAGACTAGAATTTAGGGCCGCCCAATAAAATTGAGAGGCGATAGATTTAGGACAGGCAAAAGGTAGTCTTTGCAATGAGTAATTAAATTGTGGAATTCCTTGCCAGTGGACCTAGTGATGGAATTCCAGAGATTAGAGTGTTGGACTAGGAGCTGGGAAACCCAGGTTTGAATCCCTGCTCTGCCATGGAAGCTTGCCAGGTGGCCCTCAAGCTGTCACAATCCGTCAGCCTAACGTACCTCGCAAGGTGTTGGTTGCAAGGATAAAGTAGAGGAGGGGAGAATGATGTGAAAAGCCACACTGGGTCCCAATCAGGGAGAAAGTTGGATATAAATAAACAATAAACAATGGTGGTATCCACTTTGCGGACCAGATGCTGGACTAATATGAGCTAGCAAGAAGCCTCTTATTTTTTTATGTTATGAATATGACTGTTGTGCATATCTTCTCATCCCTAGTGTTACTGTGCTAGCATCAGCCATTATCATCAGTGTGCCAGTAGTGCATCAAGTCCTGGCACAGACCTCCATTGGACAGAGTGAGGATGTGGTGAGAAGGTACCACGAAGTCTGCTACAGATAGGGTTGCCAACCTCCAGGTACTACACGAAGAAAAGAAGGCTCAGTGCTGTAAGGATGATTGGAGCAACCCAAAACAGCACTATAACACTATAAAGCAAATAAGTGAATTTTATAAAGTGCAAAGTGAATAAATATATACAGCATATACAAAGGGAGTACAAACAGATACAAAATTTACAATAACAATCCAATAAGTATGACATCAAGAGGATGCCAAGGATCCTGATTCAACAGGTAAGTTCAAGTAATCAACCAATTAAGGTATCATTTGATATTAGAATTTTTTGAATCATTCAAATTCTTTTTAGGTTGCAGTTATTGGAACAAAGCCACAGGAAAAAGATGTCAGACGTGTTGTCTAGATCAGGACCACGTTTCGCATATGGCTTCTTCGGTGACCTGTATCTGTGTATCAAAAATGCATGTATACAACTAATAAATCAACATTTATAATAGACATTAAAACATTATTTAATCAATAATAAAAAGACTATGCAAGCATAAATATTCTTACCAATAATAGATATAAGTATAAGTGCCTTAGTAGGTGTTGTCTCATAGGGACCGCAAAGATTTGTATCCAGGTCTCCAAAAGGACAGAATAGTCAAGGAAAGATAAGGATGGTATTTAAAAGTAAACAGGATTTGGCTCTTAAATGATCGCAGCTGTAGCAGACAGGCTCAGAAAAAACTCAGAAAAAAAGGGTTCTTAAAGTGATGCTATCCTAAAAAACAGGAATAATCTAATTCATTGTTTAGACCATTGGGAGACAATGTTCCCATAAGGAAAATAAGTTTAGTCTCCATTTGGTGCAATGTTTTTTGGATATTTTGCGAGTCATAGGGTCGACCACGGAATTGCCATAAAACACAAAAGGAGAAATCCCTATCTCCATGTCCTTTTTCCAAAAAATGGGCAGTGAGCGGGGCTTCTAAATTTCTGGAGCGAATTCTAGAAGAATGTTTAGAGATCCTGATCCTCACGGGACGTATGGTGCTGCCAATGTATTTTAAACCACATTTACATTCCACGCAATAAACAACATTTTTTGAAGCACAATTAAAGAAATTTTTTAGAAAAAAACGGAAACCAGTGGTAGTAGATGTGAGCTCTTTAACTGTAAGGCATAAATTACACACTGAGCACGTACCACAACGATGATGTCCTATTGCTGGCGGCAAAAGTAAAGAAGTGGAAAAAGAAGGCTGGGGAGAAATGTCAGTGTGGACCAGGAAGTCACGCATGGATCGTGGGCGGCGTAATCCGCATAGAGGTGGATTTTTACAGCCAGGTAAGGTTTCTACTAGGTGCCAATGTCTTTTGATTATGTTATTGATCAGATGAGCCTTGGAGCTATGTTGTAAGGACCAAGTAATGTTAGTAGAAGATGTAGGTGGTTTTGATCTTAAAAGTTCCTGTCTGTCTTTCAGATCTGCTCTGGTTTTGGCTGACTGTAAGATGTGGGGTGGATATCCTTTGGCTGACAATGCATTGTTTAAAGAAGCAGCTGTATAGTGATAGTCTGTTGAAAGAGTTGAATTCCGCTTTATTCTTAAAAAATGACTGTAAGGAAGGTTGTTAATTAAGTGTGGTGGATGAAAAGAAGAAAAATCAAGTCCTCCATGCTTAGTTAAGGGTTTGGTATAGGGTTTTACTGCCAGAGTAGACCCAGCAGTAACAAACACTTCCAAATCCAAAAATAGAATGGAAGTCTTACTGAACGTACCAGTAAAAGTAAGGTGAGTATGAAGAGTATTAACCCACTCTAAAAACTGTTTGTAGGCAGCCACTGACTTGAAATTAAAGAACAAATCATCAACAAAACGTTTATAAATAAGAATGTCATCTGAAAAGGGATTGTTTTGGAATATGAACTTTTTTTGGAAGTAAATCATAAGAATATTGGCTATTGAAGGAGCGCAAGCTGCGCCCATACTGACTCCATTAACTTGTAAATAAAATTGATCTTTATACCTAAAGTAATTATGCTCAAATAATATATATATATTGTGTAGTGGTTAGAGCACTGGCCTAAGATCTGGGAAACCTGAGTTCAAAGCTGGGAGGCTCAGATCAGTTTAAAGGGCAGCCCGAGCCTCTCCAGCGGAGCCCGCTGAAGGGGGGCGGGCTGCCCTTTAAACTGATCTGCGCGTCCAGCTGGGAGGCTCAGATCAGTTTAAAGGGCCCCCGCGCGCCTTCAGGGAATCCCTCTGAAGGCGCGCTGGGGCCGAATTTTCCCCCGAACTCCGGATCCCCCCGAATTACCGGGGATCCGAAGCGGGGGAGTTCGGACTTCGGCACGTACCGAACCCACAAGGGTCAAATTCGGCCGAATCCGAACTGTACCGAATTTTTTTTTTTTTGACAGCCCTAGTTCTCTCTTCCAGCTTACCCTATCCCTGGACTCCTGCTGTGGGCCCCGTGAAGGTTGGTTCTTTGGAAGAGAATGTAAAGACATTTTTTTCTGGCAAAATGACTTTGGCAAAATATATGCATCCTACAAGAGAAATATTGCCTTCTCCTAGTTCATAGGAGCAGTGATTTGGTAGAAATCTCAATATTTGGCACATGGTTCTTACTTTCCCACTGGTTCATCGCAACAATCCTAGATTAAGCTGAGAGAGTGACTGTCCCAAGGTCACCAGCAAGCTTCATGCAAGAGTACGGATTTGAACTCAGGTTTCCCAGATCTTAGGCCAGTGCTCTAACCACTACACAATACTAGTTCTAAATATTGTTTATGTGTGTGTGTGGGGGGGGGGGAAAGAAGGACTGCAGACCTTTAAAGACTTCTTCTAATGCTATTGCTCTGTCTTTTCCCATGCTATTTCCCTTGCTATAGCATTCATCTCCCATAGCTTTTATTTCAAACTGCATACCATTTCCCTCCTTTGATTTTATTATGGACACAAAGTACCTTGGACACAGTGGGAGGATCTGTAGTGTTTTGCACGGTAAGTAATTATTCACGAAGATCTCAATTGGATTAGACATTTGCCCTATAGTTCTCCAAGCGACTTCCTTGATTTCTGCTCTCATTATTTTTTTAGAGTTACTATTTAAGGCACAGGTTTTGGAGCAGCTTTGCTTTGCTGATTAAATCTAAGCAGATCACTAAGCATCCTGCTGTGGTTAAGAAATATTGTCATGTTGATTGCACTTATTTTATTACATCCCCACAAGACACCCCAACAGCATGCCTCCAGGAGAGCTTGAAGTACATAAGTCTTCCTGAAGAGCAGAATCCCTCAAGCTAAGTCTGTAACACAGATAATTTAAACATGACCTGAGCACCACTGTGACAAGCAGAAAAACGAGTGGCTAATAGGATTTCTTTTACATTACAGTTCGCTTATTTCCTTCCAGCCTGGAAGGTGATCATCAATGCTACTTAAAATGAACATGGGATCTAACATTTGGCCTTGACCTGGTTGGCCCAGGCTAGCCTGATCTTGTCAGATCTCAGAAGCGAAGAAGGGTCGGCCCTAGTTAGGACTTGGATAGAAGACCACCAGGGAATACCAGGGTTACTATGCAGAGGAAGGCAATGGCAAACTACCTCTTTAGTCTCTTGCCTTGAAAACCCTACTGGGTTGCCATAAGTCAGCTGTGATTTGATGGCACTTTCACACACATCTGTTGCTTGACAATCTTGTGCCTTCTTTACCCAAAGGGCATTATAGATAACTACAGCTATAATCCACTTGAGCTGTAGGTGGGGAGAGGACGCTTTAGTGATTTGGGATTCCTCTCCCTTTACTTATGGGTCTCATTCTAGGAGGAGAAATGGATATTTCCCAATCAAGAGATGAATGTCCAGTCCCAGAATTTAGAGAATGTATTCCCCCCTCATTTGGAAATCACTAGTATTATCTGTTATTATTTATAGTGTGCGTGTGGATATATATAAATCCAGAAGACATGTCAACATGAAACATGATGTGGCTGAATATTCCCTATGGAAGCTCCCAGTGCAATAAATCAGTAGTCTTTAAGTTACCACCAGACTATCTAATATGGACATGAAAAGAATGTATTCACACTTACAGCTTTCCAGCTGCATTATACACGTTTGGACATCCATTGGAAAATTTTTGAGATCCATTGGACAGGAGAGAATTAAAGTCAGTCTGAAAGAATACAAAGTAGCCATTATAAAGCATATTTTGGACAGCATGCATCCCTTCACATTCTAAACTAGTTTATGCACAAACTCTTACCAGCAGAGAACAAAATCTTAGCATTCTGGCAGACATGTATCATTTGATACAAAGAATATAAGCTAAGAATGACATTAGGCATTTGGAAAATGATAGATACGAAAGCAAGCTACTTAACCTAATAAGGAGCAAAACATAAGGTCGTAGTGCCATTAATAGTTACTTGGGAATAAACCTCATCATGAACTTCAGTGGCACTCACCTCTGAGTAAAATTCTTCTTACCACACACTTTTTTCATGTTTTTCACTCAAGGCAATTCATATTTGAGTTTGGCTATATTGTCGAATCCACGCCCTAATCTTGTAACTTCATGTTAGTGGCTAACACTATTACAGCTCATACAACATCCACATGTTGTAACAAGAGCTACTGGGTTTGCCTTCTGCCAGAGGAAATCTCCTAAATGGTCCTTTATTATAAGAAAAGCTGATCCTTTATGGCAAGCAAAGGATAGCTCTGTTATTTTTTATCTGTGGTGGCCAAAACAATTGTATGGAAATACCCATGGGAAATTCACATAAGATTCACTTGCACAATCGGGTTTTCAGCATGTCCCACAAATTGTGGTTTACCATGGCCATTTATTTATTTATTTTAGCTGCTGGGACAAGGTCTGACCTAGGGCTGTTGATTCGGTAAAAACCGAACCGGAAAAATGCAAATTCAGTAAAATTCGGGTTCGGGTTTACCAAGTTTGCAAAATCTGCGAGGTTGGCAAAGCTGGGTTTGCCATTCCTGAAAAAGCCGGATAAAAAGGGACTAGAAGGAACTCTTCTTGCAAGAACCCCCAAGTTTGGTAAAGATTGGGTCAGGGGGTCCGGAGTTATGGGGTCTGGAAGGGGTTGCCCCCATCCTCTTCCATTGAAATGCATTGGCAAAGTGGCTGTGTTCAGATGCTTTAGTGTGATCTTTGCAATGTATATCGATGGAGAAGCCGGGCTTTAAATGGTGAGAAATTTCACCCTGTGCCTCCATAGAGATACAATGTATCTGGATACATTTGCAGTTCACAAGAAGACTCATATGTCTGCACTGGGGTGAGGTGGAGTTATTCTGCTGATATTGCTGGTCCATGTGGAGTATGTGCACATGGAGCAGCAAAATTGGTGAAACACATCACCCCCAGCTTGGTTTTCATGCGAGAAAGCTGCTGGGGGGAGGGGAGAAGAGTTTTTCCTCCCCTGGCAGTGCCTTTCCAAGCCTGTTGCTCCCTTTTTTTGAAGCAGTTCCCCACAGATGCTGTACGGCTGTGGGGAAAACATGAAACGCATGAAAATGCATGGGGAAAGGTAGCGTCTAGTTTGGCTCAAACTTTAAATCCATGTCTGATCAGTGGTAGCTATATAAATACACCTGGAAACTAGCATCTCCTCCAAAGGAATTATGCATCTCATTTTAATTTTTTTTTTTTTTTTTGGAGCCATGACTGAATAGAGATCTGGTGCACAACAAACTTAAGCAATCACCCGATGCCCATGCCCTGTAGGCAGATCTTTCTTCAAAACCTACTGGATTTTACATTCCAACACAGTGTTCTGCTCATGTACTTTTCAATGAATAGAAACTGTAATGGCACCATTGGCCCAGTTACATTTCGTACTTGGTTGAATAACAATTAAAATTATTCCAATTTCTGTCTAATTCAGACCTGCCTGATGTATATTTATTTCAGCTCCCATTAGCCTTATTAATTATCTTGACTCTGCAATGCTGCTATAACATGATGGTGGTTAAGAAGAAATACAATGGGGTATTTTGTGGGCAATCATGGTTAATGTGAGAAAGCACATTGAATCTAGATGCCATTCCTAGAACTGCAACCAAACAGAAGACATTTATTTCGAACAGACTCTCATCTAAAACTTTGGTTCCCTAATACGAAACATTATGGCAAACACTTTATTTTTATTACCATAACTCTGTCCTCCCAAGGTTATGAGTTAGATCCAGCCAGCTTTTTCACTCAACCTCCCCCTGTTCTAATCCAATTACTTTTGTCCATGCAGCTCCCATGATCTCCACCATTTTGGCTTCCCCTTTTCAACAATGAAGAAGCAAGTTGGATTAAACCCTATAGCTGGTATACTGTTGGGAAAACACTGGTTTAGATCCAGTGGTGCCCTTCCAGAAACAATCTTCCATGAACGGAAGGACTGCTTCCATCAGAGGAAGACACTTGATGTTAACAGAAGGAATCCTTCCAACGATGGAAGTTTCCTTTCATTGTAAGGATGCCTTGAGGACCTTAGACTGGAAAGGTCATCTAAAAATGCATGAGATATATACATAAAGAAGGGCACCGTTCGATACAATTCATTGGGAAAAAACCCAATGACACCATTGGGGCTGATTTAAAGATATGACTGAATCTCTCTTCAGTTACTTCACAGACTATTCTTTACAGATGGCTAAAAACACACACACAGAGAGTGTATCATAACCTTACTGTTCCTATATGAAGCCAGATCCTTTTTTTTACAACTTACCTGATAGAATAAAGAACATTTCCATTTTTAAAAATTCGTAGTAACTTGTTGTCTGTCGTTACTTCATGAAAGTTGGCACCCTTTTCATTGGCAAAAAATAAGTCAGGCTTCCAAATAGAATCCAACATGGAGGGATCTAGATCTAAAGAGTCATCTGGATATTCACTATAAGCAAGACGTGGATCATTCCAGCTCTGACGGAGAAAGATGTTCACTCGATAATCCTAGAGGAAAAGCAAAAGTATCCAGTGTTTTATGCAGGATAACTCTTATAGAAGAAGAAAAGTTGGGTTTTATGCAGGATAACTCTTATAGAAGAAGAAAAGTTGGGTTTTATACCCCAATTTTCTCTACCTTTAAGGAGTCTGAAACCGGCTTACAATTGCCTTCTCTTCCTCTCCCTACAACAGACACCTTGTGAGGTAGGTGTGGCTGAGAGAGTTGGGAGAGAACTGTGACTTGCCCAAGGTCACCCAGCAGGCTTCATGTGTAGAAGTGGGGAAACCAACCCAGTTCACCAGATTAGAGTCCGTTGCTCATGTGGAGAAGTGGGAAATAAAACCTGGTTCTTAGAGTCTGCCTCTCTTAACCACTACACCATGCTGATTTATGTTTTATTTAGCTGTTTATTTAACCATGAAATTATTTGCCAGCGATTTTACTACTTTGATTTTTAAAACTAACATAATACTCTTAAGTTTGTGCTCTTAACAAACTACCTGCCTTCAACCGTCCTCTTTGAATTTTAAAGGTTAAAATATAGGTGCAGAAATTCTAGAGTGCCAGTGTCCACATATGAACTAAAATCCAAATAATATGAAAGAATACTACTCCATGAATGTGTAACAAAAATGATCACTGTTCTCAAATACCACTTAGTAATGGAATATAAAGCTTAAATGTTTGAGCATGTATTCTTTTGTGTAAACACAGAACATGATTACATTTCCAGAGTAATTTGCATTAATTTAAGAGGATTATTAAATAATACATTAGTTATTCGTTTTCTGCTGTGACTTTGTATTTACAGAATTTAACCTCTTGCATAACATGGAAACATAAGTATTTGTGACATTTTCAGTCAGGACCATGGAGTGAGTTTGAGGTGCATCCAGGTGGCTGGCCACTTTACCACTATTTTAAACTTTTACTGAACTTAGCATAGTAGCTGCTCCCCTGTCCTGATTCCTAGAGAAGGGAATGTCATCTTCTTAGAATCAGGACCCACTCTGTTCCTTCCTTCCTTCCTTCCTTCCTTCCTTCCTTCCTTCCTTCCTTCCTTCCTTCCTTCCTTCCTTCCTTCCTTCCTTCTCTGCTTTGCATTTGTTTCATATGTTTTTTTAATATGCGCCTCCATATACCTGCTTGACTGATATGTATGGCATATTACATAGTTGTGTGTGTAAAAAGCTCCCTTTCCCAAGAACTGGGGAAGGGAAAGGATTGAGACAATCAAGGGCAATAGAGAATGTATGTGAAGAAATGCATTTTTACAAATATAGACTGTGTAGTTCAGGGAACATTCAGTTGTCTGGCAGTTATATATCTGTTGGTTTTAAACTGCTGTTTAAAAATGTTCATTGTGATTAACTTTGAGTTAAAAATAAGTTTAATAATTATATAAGCAAATAAATAAACAACGCTTGGCAACAGTAGAACCGCTGTAGTGATATTAAAGCTGGTGAATGATTTGCATATATGTAGACAGATGTATGTATGGAGTAAATGAGGTATGTGTTTGTAGTATGGAAATCATGAGGTACAAATATCAATGCAAGCCTTAGTGGAATTGATCACATAAAATTATAACTGATACATTCCACTATTTCTTCCATCCATCTTCAGTCCTTAAAAATCCCCAAGGGGAGTACAACACTTAAATCTTTCTACCCCTTTTTTTTGCCCAACAGGCCCACATCTCTTATACGTGACAGAGAGTATTTACTAACTGTCTTGAGTGAATGTTCGCCTGATGCATTTTGACAGCCTCGCTGTCCTTAGAAACTAGCCAGTGAATTAACCCCCTCGAGCTATCTTTTTCTTCTTCTTTGCACATTCTGCAATAAAAACTGTGATGATCATTGAAAGCTGATCATTCAGAAATTTAGAGATTACCTCTCCTGCTACAATTGTGGGGTGGCAATCACGTTCAACGAGCGCATGCAAGCAATCTGTCCATGTCTTTGATTTGCTTAATGTTACCACAGAAGTGATCCTGCTATTTTTAAAAATATATAAATTCAGCTTTAAAGCAAAGTTGTCTCTGCACTCGTTTGAGAACCAGCGGTCTGTGAGGAATATTTGTCATTTCCATAAGTGCGAGAAGTACATAACAAAAGCTGGCAGCACTGTCACTAGGGTAATTCACAACAGTCATGTTAGTTTTGTCAAGGTCATCCAATCACAGGACCTTGCATTTTTCATTTTAAAGAAGAAATGGGCCTTTGCAAAATTATTGCTTTCCCTGCTGCATTGGCACTGAAAAGAATCTCGTCTCCTTTCCCCCGTTATCTTTGTTTTGCCCTTTATTCTTTGTCTCAAGAATATCTTAACACTCGCTTGCACCTTTGAGTCTTTGCTTTTCCTTTTGAACAGTACTTTTATCTGCTTGAACAAAACCTCCAACATCTTCTGATCTGATTTCATTACCATTTGCTCAAACTTGCATGAGCACACGGGGCTCCATGTTAACACCCCCAAGTAGCTTTAATGTTAATCTTTCTGATCCTAAGTTGGTGGAACCGCATACTGTAATTAAAATACAGGATATAATTTACAGTGTGTTTCATTTCTGTTTTATCCTCTTACAAAAAACATGCCTATGAAACCCACCCTAATATTGTTGTTTGATAAGGGCAAAGGATATGGAATTATAGACCAGGGGCTAGGAGTATGTCACTCTCTTTGCCACCAAAGTTGTTTCTCACAGAGAGCAGCAGCTAGCCAACCCTTAGTGATAAGCAGATGGCCAGTGATGACCTCAAGAGACGCTGAAGTTATTAGAATCATAGAATCATAGAGTTGGAAGGGACCACCAGGGTCATCTAGTCCAACCCCCTGCACAATACAGGAAATTAACAAGTACCTCCCCCTCACATCCCCAGTGACTCCAATCCTCCCCCGCCATGCAGGATCCCAGCTGGGAGGCGCAGATCTGTTTAAATTCGGCCTGGTCTTTAAAGTGCTGGGCGCTGCCTGGGCAGGCGGCACCCAGCACTTCAAAGACACGGCCGAATTTCCCACCGAACTCCGGATCTCGCACCGAATTTCGCGGATCCGAAGCGGGGGAGTTCAGACTTCGGCACGTCCCGAATTTAAAAGGGCTGAATTTTGCCGAAGCCGAACTTTACCGAATTTTCTTTTTCAACAGCCCTATTTGTAATATGCAGTCAAGTGGTGATTGTGCAGAAGCAGGAGGCAAGACAAGTTTACTTGCACCTCATGTCCCCATCTGCACATTGAATGGACATGCAGAGGGGTCATGTGCTCAATGTAATGTGATGCAGAGGCTCAATGCAAAGACATGCTCACAAAATGTTCTAATTTATACAACTTCCTGTAAAATGAGAACAACCATGACTATACCAGTAGCTAGGATTAAAAACAGTGATCATTAAACCACTAATTGATTGAGAGACCCAGTATGGTGTAATGCAGGGATGGGGAATGTCCAGCCCCCGAGGACATTTTCAGTGACCCTTGGGAGCTCCAGAGCCCAGCCATGGAGGCGCAGCACAGCGCGGCCCTCCCCGATGATGTTCCTGGGGCTGCAGCGTCCTTTGGACCTCCTCTCGTCGACTGTTGGTCAGCAGGGGGAGGGACGCTTCCCCCAAGGCTGTCCCCTACAGTCACGGCATGCAGGAACGCCGCGGCATGCTGTAAGCCCCTCTCACCGCCTGTTAAGCGGCGAGGGGGGGAGAGGCCGGTGGCTCCCAGCGGCAGAACATGCACGTGGGAGCCGATCGGACTTGGAGGGCCTTTTGTGGACTCGGGGTGAAAGGGTGAAAGGGTGTGGAGGCTGGGGCCGGTCACGCGGGGCTGCGTGTGCTGCTGTGTGTGTTGGGGGAGGCGGGGAGCCTGTGGCCCAGTTGCCTGGGGCCGGCGTGTGCAGGTGTGTGTGTGTGTGTGGGGGGAAGGCTTTTCTCTCTTCCTCTTTTTCTGTCACTCTTTCTCCTTTCTCCCCCTCTCTCCCTCATCTCTTTCTTTGTCTGTCTCCTTCCGTCCTTTTCTCCCCCTCCATTTCTCTGTTTTCCTTCCTTCCTCCCTTCCTTTCCTGAAGATCGGCTGTGGGCTGCGCCCCCCTGGCACCTCATTTGCTCGGGGCCCACCGCTGGCTGCCCTCCAGCCTGGGAGGGAGGGGGGAGCAGGGGTGCCCTCCAGGCCTTCTCTGCGTGGCCTCCCCTGTGGTTGCCAACCTCCAGGTGGTGGCTGGAGACCTGCAACCCTAGCCTCTCCCCCCACGCGACGGGAGATCTACATCTGGTTATGGCCCCCGAATGATGTTATAAATGAGCAAATGGCCCTTGGCAGGAAAAAGGTTCCCCACCCCTGGTGTAATGGCTAGAAAGCTAGACTAGGGACAGCTCTCCATTAGCCATCCATGCTGCTAGCATAGAAAACAACCATATCTGCAGAGAAGGACTTATGGACGCCCCCCGTTTGCCATCCTTACTGCCAAACACTTTACTCTAGTGATTCCCGGCAGCTGAGGAAAGTATTAGTCCTCATGCTGCTGAAGCAGAGCAAAAACAATTCATGATCTGAGAGTTCACCATCATCCATACGGTTATGGGAGAAGCATTAATCTTGCTTTCAATGGGTTCATTTTCCTGCAGTAGTATTATTGAATAGCCAATGACCAACTATCTAATGTGGTCGCACCAATATGTTAATTATGCAATCCCGAATTGGCTGGAATCATTTTAAGAAGGAAGCCCTAACCAAAAAAAGACACTGAACATGAGAAAGGCCATGCTGGATCAGACCAAGGCACATCAAGTCCAGCAGTGGGTTCTTTTTTCTTTTTTTAAGCAGAACAGTCCAGAAACTGGACTGACGTGTATGTATTGCATTAACCTGGTGCTGAATGATCGTTTAGCATTTGGAAAAATGGAAGTTCTACTACTGAATTTAATGTTCTATTTAATTGTGACCTTTCCCCCACCTAGTATGGCTGCCTTTTTTCTAGACGGAAGCTGAAATTAGCAGATATTAATGCATTCAGTTAATGCCGGAAAACCCTGTTGATTACTGCAGACCAAAGTGCCTTTTAAGGCAAAGGAGCGGTGAATGTGGTGATTTCTATTCCACTCCCTTGCTCATCAGGTATTTTACCAACTCTATTGTTGCTGGATTAAAGAGTGAAGGAAACCGAGCCAGGAAAAACAGCAAGATCATAGTGAAAAAATCTTATACTTTGAAGGGAACTAGTATTTCGGTGGCCGTTGCTGCTTTTTTCAGATTATAGTCAATCTGAGCTACTCACGACCATGTGTGATTGGAGCAGTAAGTCTCTCTTTTTTTCTGTAAAGGAATTTATTTGACAGAAAAGCTCAGTAATGACCCATGTGCCCAAAGCAGCACTGAGCATCTGGACTTTTACGTAATCTCTGTGTATCATCCATGTGTTTATCATCCATGCTATTGCAAACCAGTCTCTAGGGAACTGAACAGTGGCAAGACATTTGCTGCTATCTTCTACCTATATTCAGTAAACTACAAAAAAGGTGATTTTTTTAATGCTCCATCCTATGCATCGTTTGCAGAAGCCCTGCTCTGTTCACTGCGGCTCTTAAGGAAGTGAAAGCTAGTGTGTTGGACTAGGAGCAGGCAGACACTTTGGTTCAAATCTCAGCGCAGCCACACAGCTTATTGGGTGCCTATAGGCTAGTTGATCTTGATCTACATGAGAGGGTTCCTATGAGGATAAAATGGAGAAGGGGAGATCATGGGGTTGGATCCAACGAGCTTTTTCAATCAATCTCACCTGATTCTCCTTCTTACCACAGTCCCCGTCCCTCATGGTTTTTGCCCAAGCAGGTCCTATGATCCCCAGCATAGCCTCTTTGGTGGTCAAAGGGGGATCCCCTCCTCCCTTTTCCAGCAGTGGAAATGCTGTCTGGATCTAACCCTGTGGACCCTGAACAACCTGGGAAAAGGATTGAGTAAAACTGTGATGGTAAGCATCTCTAAAGATTCTGTGGACTGCCAAAAAAACAAATCAGTGGGTTATAGATCAAATCAAGCCTGAACTGACCCTAGAGGCTAAAATGACTAAACTGAGGCTGTCGTATTTTGGTCACGTCATGAGACGACAAGAGTCACTGGAAAAGGCAGTCATGCTAGGAAAAGTTGAGGACAGCAGGAAAAGAGGAAGACCCAACAAGAGATGGATGGACTCAATAAAGGAAGCCACGGCCCTCAATTTGCGAGATCTGAGCAAGGCTGTCAAAGATAGGACATTTTGGAGGACTTTCATTCATAGGGTCGGCATGAGTCGGAAGCCACTTGACGGCACTTAACACTCACAAGCATGCAGTGTGCATTCAAATCCCATGCACATTTACTCAGAAGTGCTACTATATGCCGTTTTTTTTATCCTGTGTATTTTTACAGAATGAATGTTTTCTAGATAAAAGTACAAAAGTGACTAATATAATGGAAACTCATCCTAACTATATATTTCAATACTTAGAAGCCTCAAAGGAAAGGAGTCTTGCTTCAGTGGCTTTGAGATTTAAATTTTAATAGGCTCTCAAAAGTATTTTTGGACTAGTCCCAAAATACCTTTTAATCTAGATATAGTTGAACTGCCTGCTTATTTGAGCATCTTGTGGGAACTGAAAATATTTCTGCATTGACCCAGACTTATCAGAATATTATTCTGACTAGCTCTAGGCAAATCTTCTTTTCTGGTTACCAAGCACACAGAGTTCCAGAAATGACTTCTCAAGTCAGAAATCCAGGAACGACTTCGGTTTCCCTGTGGTTTTCCTCCTCCTGGTAAAAACGAAAGGTGTTATGAAAATGCCATTCTTGATTTGTGCTGGAAGGTGGTCAAACTCCTTCTGTAGCTGAATGACAAACTGAGTGACAAAATGAATACATGCGGTTTTTAACAAGGAGGAAAGAAGCAAAACCTTTTCACACATATTGAACTATTTGAAGTATTGATTGCATATGATTCACCAAGTTCCCAATTTTGTGAATGGGAGTGTCTCTCTATCCTGAGGACTGCACATGGCATGTGCACTGAGCATTACCATGTCACCTCTAAAGAATACACTGATCATGTCTGGGGCAGAATATTTTATGGGCCTCATCAAAGGTAATGGACTAATAGATTCAAGAGGAGCCATGTCTCTGTGGCAGAAAAAGTCCCAGGTTTAATCCTTGGCACATTCAATGAAAAGGAGCAAATGTTGAGGGAAAACCTTTTTCTACCTGAGACTCTGAAGATCTGCTGCCAGTCAGAGGAGACAATACTGAGCTAGATGGACCAATAGTCTGACTCTGTATTAGACATTTCCTATGTTCATCTTCACCACTTGGTTGAAAAGAATAGATTCTGCAGTGTCAGGCAACTGTTCAAGACATGGAGACATTGCCAGAAAAATCATTTTGGCTATCCTAGCTATGTGAAGAGACCTGGGGGAGGGGGGGCTGAACCTGCAGCAAGACATTGTGGGGGAAGGATAAATAGCAGCTTCCATTTAAACACGGAATCACATGTTTGAAGCCCCAGTAGTTTCACATTATTAAGCCTTACATCATTTGGACACGGAAATAAAAAATTTTGTAATCTGGCAATATAGATCCAAACCATACTCAAAACAAAATATTGACAGAATCCTTTCCCAGCAGGCATCATGCTTCATTTTTCTTTTAAATACTTTATCTCCCCATGGACTGAATTCAGCTTCTGATTATACTTGTTTTTTGTAAATATTGATCACTATATGTAAGGTATTATGATGTAGTCATCTTTATAATGCCCTTTTTGTATAAGATATTGTAGCAATTGTAGTGTTTTCTTATATATTGTACACTCCTTTAAGACTAATTCTTGCAATCACACCTGTAGCCAATTAGTATACATAAAAATCAGGCTGAATGTTACTGTTGTAAGATCGCTATTAGCCATCCTTTGATCTGTAAGCTACATGCTTCTCAGCGTTTGGTATGTAACACTCACTTCTTCTTAATATTAGCATTAATAGGTTTAGTGATAGGTATTCATGATTGTATTTTGTTATTATATTAATTACAATTGTATTTTGTTATTATAGAGATAGATAGTCATCTCTCGCTGTGCCATACTTCCCCAATGGATAAAGCCACGGCGAAATGGATTTTACCGGTCTCCCATCTCGGGATGAAGTAAAATTATGCCTTAATTGCGACTCATTCAGATGAATTCCACATTATTGAATGCGATGAGACACGTTCCTCCGTGTCCTGCACTACGGAACTCTTGTCCAGGTTTTCCACCCACCTTCGCTTCGACTGGAGCCGCGTCGCCGTCTGGCGCAGCACCACCCTTTCTGTATACCTACAGATTTTTTCGGGACCATATGGTTTTTCTGTATATCGTTATATATTGTATGGGATCTTGCACCTATACCATTATATAAGCTGTGTGCCATCAGTGCTTGTTGTTGTTTGTTAACGTCCAGGTACTAGCTGGAGATCTGCTATTACAACTGATCTCCAGCCAATAGAGATCCATTCACCTGGAAATAGAGATCCATTCAACCTTCCCCAAACCCTGCCCTTTTCAGGCTCCACCCCAAAAGCCTCCTACTGGTGGTGAAGAGGGACCTGGCAACCCTAATGGGAAGTTAGGAGTGGAGATGATGTGGTTTGGCAAGCTGACATGCCAAGCAGGCTATGTAAAGATAAACTGTTTATACTTTGTAACCAGTGAGAAGAGGACAGATTTAAAATCCTTGGGGAATGAAAAGAAGATCCAAACCATACTCGTCATACTGTTCATCATGTGAACAGATGACATTACCATATACTGAGTCAGACTATCAAGGCTAGTATTGTCTACTCTGACTGCAAGTGGCTCTCCAGGGTTTCAGGCAGAGATTCTCATATAATCTTCCTTGTGATTTTAATTGTAGATGCTGTGGCTTGAACCTAGGACCTTCAGCTTGCAAAGCAAGTGCTTTCCCTCTAAGCCCCTCATCATTCTTAGCCCCCACTACAGCTGGAAGAACAACAAACCACTTAAAGAGACGCAGTGATGGGAACACAACACCTTTTAAGCTTCTGCCTGTCAAATGACTGTTCAAGGCTGGAAAATCCACATAAGAAAACAGAAGTGATTCCTATAGCTAAGGCTAGTCTTAAATACATTTGTGTTCAAAATATCTAAGAATGAACCCAGGCAAAAACATGCAAGAATTATGTTCACGTTTGATTTCATCTTCAAGCACTCCATTTCTATTGAGTGGTATATGTTAGTATTCAGGGGGAAAAGATAGGTATCAGTCTAAAATGCCTTCATCTGGTGGGTAAACACTGTCTGCATATGCATACAAGTGATCCCCCTTCAGTTTTTGTCTGAGTATAACTTTTCAATGGTATCCCCTTTTCATTTGTCACATGTGCTTCTGGGTGATCATTTCACAGATGACTTCACCCTGCCGATTCAATTTTGTATGCAGAGCGACTTCTATTGTGATCATGTATTTATACTTTGCCCTTATAGGTCAGACCCATTCCTTTGTTTAATTTTTGAACAGACTGAGACCACAAGGAATATTCTAAACATGAAAACAATACAAAAATTATGTAGCCAAAAACAAGACTGGAAGAAAGTCCCCCCCCCACAAAAAAAATGTGTTTAGCATACCTGTCTCCAAGGATATATTTAGCCTAAAGGGTGTTAATTTCAACTTGATAGTTAGATGATGTTGTCCTGAACTCCTTTTAACGAATTGGCTGTACTGGCGTGTATCCTCTGTTTATGCAGTGGCATATTGTTAGCTGCTCTGAGCCCCACTTGTTGGGAAGAGTGGGATAAAAATTGAATAAATAAATAAAGAAAACCTGTAAATCCCTATTCATCAGTATAATACAACTTCTAGCCTCCAACGGAGGGGCCTATGGTTCACTTGTAGCCTGCTTTCCCATTCAAAAGCCAGAGGAACTTTACAAAAATGTGAAATTGGAACAATCAAAGGTTGCCAGCTTTTCAACCTAGCACTGTAGTTCCTCCCTTAACACCAGCTTGGTGCATGGACATCAGCAAGCAGCAGTGTTTAACTCTGTGCGGTGAAAGCTGTTGCTTGCCCATTTATGCATTTCAAGCTCTTGTTAAAGACACAAGAACAGATCAGGCTACTTTTTCTGGTAACTTGGCAACCCTAAAATGAATGGGTTCCCTTTACACCTACAGTTACACACATTGCTTGGGTAGCCATAATCATTAAAATTCTCTCTAGTTCCTTAGCACAACATCCAGGTACATTTTGAACTACATAATACTGTCTGCAGCTTCACTGTTTTAATTTGGGTTGCAACTCTGTCTTGAAACTTTCTTGGAGATTTGAGATGAAGACTGGAGAGGACAGGTTTTGGGAAAGGGTAGGGACCTCAGCGGAGTATAGTACCACAGAGTTTACCCTCTGAAGCTGCCATTTCCTCTCCGGGAACTGATCTCTGTCATGTGGAGATCAGGTGTAATTCCAGGAGATCTCTAGGTCCCACATGAATGATCTGTGAGGCATATAATGTCTTTTTTCCTTTAAAGTAGTCATTTAACAGATACCTCTTCTTCCCTAGCTAGAGAGAATTTTGCCAGGCTGCAACAGCCCCCACAGCTGGGGAGCATGATATGCCCACTTGGAGTTTGCCTTGCAGAAGGCAGGGAGGAGACTGGGTGAGGCAATAGGGAAAGGAAAAACAGTAATGGCACAATAGCTGCATCCTTTCTTGGAGCGCTTAAGATCATTGGTTATGTATCTGACAGCTTAGCAACTTTAGCTTTGTAAGTGTTTAACACATCAATGGAGCCCCTTAGAGTTGGAGACTATCACTATCCTGATGTTTAATTCAAAAAAGGATGACAGCATGTTTATCTCACTTTTCTTCCAAGGGGCTCAGGCTGATACGGCTTTTCCCTTCTCTGCTGAGCTAGGCTGGGCCAAGACCCCGATGAAGTTCATGACCAAGTGAAGTTCATGACCAAGAGGGGATTGGACCTGGGTGTCTCTGCTCCTGGTCCAACATTCTAACCACTCTGGCTTCTCTAGCTTCACCTCAGTTAGCCTCTACCATCCTTTCCCGAGTCAGAAATTTGAGTCTAAAGCAGTCTGTACTGAAAAAAGTTGTCTCTGTCAAACTGAATGAAGCACAGTGCACTTGAGCCATGAATGTAGGAGTCTCCCTTCCCCTACCTCTTTCATTTATGAAGCAGCAGCTCAAAGATCTGGAAATACTGAATGAAAATGCAGCATGCATTGCACACATCTGTCTTTTTCCTGAACTCATCCAGCCATTGATACTTTGTATGTGACCAAGGGGTGCAAGGGAGCCAAAGATTTTGGACTCTGTTTAAAAATGAAGCTTAAGATACATTAAAACAGATTACAGAAGGCAGTTTGGACCCTAGTAAGGCATCTTGGAAAGATATTTGATAATGAGGATAATGATAATAAACAATAAACTTTAATTTATATTCTGCCCTCCCCCGGCAAAGCCGGGCTCAGGGAGGCTCATATCATAATTAAAATACAGTATAATCAAACCAGTAATAAAATACATATTGCAATATAATAAAATTAATTACACAATACTAACAATTTGCACAGATTGCCTAATTAATGGCACCAAAATAGTTTCCCAGCAGGGAGAGATGTTTCCACGGCACCAATATAGATTTCACACTGCGAGGGGGGGGGGGAAAGAGAGATGGACCTCAGATTAGACTTAATTTGGAACAAATCAGAAAAGAGAGACATAACAAGCAATGAGGAACAGAAAGGGAACAGAGAAGGGGGGAAGGAAAGAGGGGGAGGGCATAGACAAATTAAATAGTAGATAACTGTAGAAGGTACAGTTTAAATCCTTCAACTTTGTACATTTTACACATAGAGGTGAAGGAAGGAAGGAGTAGAAAGAGGACATCCTTGCCTACTGTATAACATCTTTCCTAAGGATTGTTTCCCCCCTTCCTGTTACAGGTACCTTATAACACATGGATATGGCCCTTGTGAGTGAGCCCTTGGGTATGAGCTGAAAGGCAAGAGTCAGAAGAATGGGCTCTTGGCTCTTTGATTCATAATCCATGGCTTGTGGCTAGGGTTCCCAGTTCCAGATTGGGAAATGCCTGGAGATTTTGGGGGTGGAGCCTGAGGAGGGTGGGGTTTGGAGAGGGGAGAGACTTCAATGCCAAAGTGGCCATTTTCTCCAGGGGAACTGATCTCTGTAGCTTGGAGATCAGTTGTAATTACAGGAGATTTCCAGACACTACCTGGAGGTTGGCAACCCTACTTGCAGCCTGTGCTTTCAGACAAGCTAGAAAATGAGTGCAGGACCAGTTTGAGAGGCACTTGTTTTTGTTTGTTTGCAGTGCCATGCTTTTTTGCTTTCTTTCTTTTTTCTGTTGCATGACACTTTGAGAAAATAGGGTA
Organism: Euleptes europaea; assembly: GCF_029931775.1. Lineage (NCBI taxonomy): Eukaryota > Metazoa > Chordata > Lepidosauria > Squamata > Sphaerodactylidae > Euleptes > Euleptes europaea. The sequence goes on from NC_079320.1 coordinate 54,812,000, forward strand.
CAAAGAGTTAAATATTTTTAATGTAGTGGAAATGCTGCAATACCAAATGTGACGCTCCCTCCAAAATGTCTGACTTGTAGGTTTAGCTAATGGTTGAACTAAAATTTTGTCATGCCCAACACTAAGTGAACGTGAAAGATTGTCTGAATCAAGTCACAATGGGTATGGATCAAATCCTGCTCAATAAAACAACATTAAAATATTCTCTACTTATATGAAATGCCAGATGTTAGCCTTGTAACTAATGTATGGAAGATAACCACTGTCAAAGCACTTTTCTTATTCAGTATTGTGAAGGGAAGAAATATGTTCAATAAAGATAACAATAACAAATAATGTGGTGTGTATTTTAAGTGCGCTCATATTCTCAATAATTACTTAGATTCTGACAGAGTATGACAATTGCTGACCAAAAGAATGCCTTCCTTTGTGCTGCATCGATGCATAATTTACCAGCAAACCATTACAGAACATTGGCTAGCCTGTAGTTTACTTGTCAGTTCTTAAATCTGACGTACTGGGAAGAATGTAGAGGAGAAATTATGCAGTAGTGTACTATTGACTGTACTCAAGAGTCTAGGGAATGATGTTGTTTGCATGTGTCTGCTGAATTGCACCTTTCAATTTTAGATGGCCGAGTTTCTGGCTCTCAAGATGGTATTTAAAAAATCTCAAAATGTGTTGGCAATCTGCTGAGATTTGGAAACCAGTAATTTGATGTGATAACAATATAGTGCATCAGCATATATCTATTCCCCTCTCCCTTTTCCCTAGGACTTTCTCCATCTGACAAAACATATTCTTGTCTCACTCATGCACCCTGGCCCCCATGAGCATCTGAAGAAGCTGTGATGAAATCCCTGTGTATTTACCTCTCCACTACAGTGGAGGGTGCTGCTCTATGCACATGGACTTTCCCTTTCCATTGGAATGAATACGGAAGACTGGTCATAGAGAAGTTGTGTGTGTACATCAGTTTATTATGTCCCTGGATGTGGGGCAGGGTTCCTTTTTGGTCTTTGATGCATGACTATTCCCCTCGCTGTCATCCCACCGATGACTTTGGGTCATTGTTTTGATCATGCACACCATTTACAACATCAGAGATCGCCTTGTTCTCCCCCTGCATTTCCCCACATTTTCAAATTCGAGATAAAACAGGTCTCTGAAAACGTGGGCAAAATGCGGGGAAACGTAGGGGGAGAGCAAGGTGACCTCTGAGGAAACGGCATGCATAATCAACACAAAGACCCAAAGTCATTGTAGGGGTTACCGTAGGGTTGCCAGGTCCCCCTTCACCAGCAGTGGAAGGTTTTTGGGGTGGTGGACCATAGAGTCCAATTGCCAAAGCTGCCATTTTCTCCAGAAGAACTGATCTCTATTGGCTGGATATAGTTGTAATAGCAGGAGATCTCCAGTTAGTACCTGGAGGTTGTCAACCCTAGGTGACTAGGAGGGAAACAGCCATGCATAAAAGGCCATAGTCACCAAATTACTATCATATGGAACTGGCCTTGTGATGTGAGATAATGCTGCCTTCTGGATCCTCTGTGCATTTCAGAAAACCTTAAAGAAGGGAAGGTCTGTTATTTGACGCAGGCGTCTTCTCTCTTGAGGTCTATAGCCTGTGTAGAAGGCTGTGGTAAGGAGTCAGCCTCTTACTTCTTTCTGCTTCTGATTGTTGGTGCAGCCAGTCTTGAGGAGAGTGAATTAAACTGCTTCTTCCCTGAGCTTCAAAGGACCCTTGGGAAGACCATGTTTGTTTATTTACTTTGCCTTGAGCTTTGGGGGTAATTGGAGAGTCTCTCTTGGTGCTTATGAACTTCTCTAAATGCCTGGCACAAAGCAACTCCCTTTGACTTCATGCCAGATGTTAACTATGCCTCATTGTTTTTGAGCCTTTCCCATTCTTTATGTGAAGTGCATAAATGACCCCATTATTTTCCTCAGCCTTTATGAACTCAGGGAAGGAGCATTCACTTGCTTCACTTTCAGTGAAATCTTTCCCACAATACTTTCTAATGTTTGACAAGATAAGAGAGGCCTTTCTTGACTCATCTGAGGAGTTAGGGGAGAGGTGGGATTGGGGCAAAAGCAAATTTGCCAAAATATGTGGAGCCCTGATTGTGTGTGTGTGTGTGTGTGTGTACTGTCAAATCGCAGCTGACTAAGGGCAATCCCATAGGGTTTTCAAGGTAAGAGACATGAGGAGGTGGTTTGCCATTGCCTGCCTCTGCATGGGCTGAGAGTGTTCCGAGAGACTGTGACTGTCCCAAGGTCACCCAGCATGCTTCGTGTGGAGGAATAGGGATTTAAACTCAATTCTCCCAATTAGAGTCTGCCGCTCTTAACCATTACTCCACACTGGCTCTCTGACTGGGGATAGTAAATTCTTTTTCTGAATCACTGCCACCATGATTTTCTATTATTCTATTCGGAGGGTGGTGGAGTCCCCGTCTTTGGAGGTCTTTAAACAGAGGCTATATGGCCATCTGTCGGGAGTGCTTTGATTGTGGAATCCTGCATGGCGGGGGGAAGGTTGGGGTCACTGGGGATGTGGGATGAGGTAGTTTTTAACTTCTTGCATTGTGCAGGGGGTTGGACTAGATGACCCTGGTGGTCCCTGCCAACTCTATGATTCTATAATTCACCATGCTACCACCACCCAGCTTCATGGGAATAAACACCAAATTTGGAATTTAGGATTAGAATTGTATTATATACATCTTGATGTTGTATTTTTCAAATTTAAAGGAAGACTCCACACAGTTGGCAAAGGGACACAGGCACAAGAATTGTAACTATCACTGATTGGAAAGAACTTTGTGTTCATGCAGTAGTTCTGTGAATACATGGAAGGGCATGTATGGCTCCTGAACATGGTGATTAATCAAAAAATGAAAACCTTTCTCTTAGAATCTGCCTGTCCTTTGGTTCATATGCAGCCCAATCTGTGTGTATATATCATCTTAATTCAATGGCGTTTACTTCCTATTGAATTTGTCTGCATAGGATTGCTGCCTAAATAAGCTGAAATAGAAATGTTTACAGAACATCTTACCATGGTTGTTTCAGCAATGGATCCAAAACTGTTTATAAAAATGTTGCATGTGACGTTAACTGGAGGTCCTGAAAAAAAAAAGTAAAAAAATCATTGAGTAATTACGGCACATACCAAACAAAAGGTTGGGCTGCTGTCCAAATATATTAGGTTGAAGAAAGATTAAACAGCGGTCCCTGTTTTTTGAGTAGAGCATGTTGAGCTAATGATTTCATTGTTTTTAACTTGAAATTCTCTTACCCTCATTTCTGAGTTGCTAGAGCTGTTATTTCTAAACAAGAAGGAACTCCCGACATCTGAATAAAAGACCAATACACCTTTGGCTATGTTAATGCTTTAATAATAGGTCGTGTGCTTGTTTCTTTGAGTGGACCAATATACACTGCCGCCTTCAAGCACCAACTCTAAAAGTGACATGGTTTCAACAGATCTATTCTTTTAGTTAAATCTAATCATATTTTACTGCCCTTGACAAGTTAGATAAGGGTTTTCAAGTTGAAGAAAAAGGACACACTCCCTCAGGTATCTGTCAAAAACAGTGTAGACATATTTTCTTCTTTAGCACAAAACATTTGGAGAGGTACCAGAGAGAGAGAGAGAGAGAGAGAGAGAGAGAGGGAGGGAGGGAGGGAGGGAGGGAGGGAGGGAGGGAGAGAGAGAGAGAGAGAGGCCTTCTGAAACATGGCTCATTTTCTTTCAAGTGCGCTTGAAAATATCCCACCTGAAGTCTGCTGGTTTTGAAGGTGACTGGCAGTTAACAGGTTCAGCTCAGTTCCGAAAATCCTGAAACACAGAACACTTTCTGCTTCGATGGGAGTTGCGCTGAATGTTTGTAGGGTTCCTTTTTCACAGTGAAAGGTACCATTTCAGCTTGAGATGGAATGACATTTCTCCCAAACAGCAGCACTCTCCCCTAAATAGTCTTTTTGCTGAAAAATGTTAATCCGCTCTTCTCTCTTAGCAACATATTTGCCAAGAGAGATGGAAGGATGGCCTCTTTTACCTTATTTCTTCCCCCTTTTTTTGCATATCCCCCAAAAGGTCAGTCAAAGTGAGGCCGGCTATTTGCAGGAAATATGTTTAATGAAATGTTTTCCCTTGCCCTGTTTTCACTCAGCTCTAGTTCTACTCACTACTTCACTGAAAAGGTGGTGGAAGGATGAAAGAGCCCAATTGACAAAGCGGCCATTTTCTCCAGGGGAACTGATTTCTGTCGCCTGGAGATCAGTTGTAATAGCATGAGATCTCAAGTATACCATTTTGGAGAGGATGGGAGATGCAGAAGACTGTGGGAAGACAGAACTCAGCATGCAGATCTTTGGATACAATTCAAGGGCTTTTAATGTACTTTGAGCATAATTTTAATATATGTCCATTTCCAACCTGTTTGAGTTATAGGAAAATGAAACGGAAGTGCATTCTGGGATAATAAGTGAGAATTAACGGATGATGAAAACAACCTCACAAAGAAGAAGAGCCATTAAGAACCATTAAATTATGTCTGAATGGATAAAGATATGGAACCATTGGGTGATTACAACGGTGCTTTGCCACCATTTTGCCATAGGCTAAAAAGAGAGAGAAGCTTTTAAAGCAAATTTATAATGAGCAAGTCTGTTGTGAAGGATAAGCAAATCTAGTGCTGCTGCTTTATCACATACAAGCCAATAGTAAGGAAACAATGTTCTCAACTATAAATAATTGAAGGAATATGGGGGAAAGAATTCCACTGTCTGAAAGTCTTGAAACCACTGTAGAAAAAGCCTTCACAGCCTGTTTCAGAGGAAACAGCTAGCTGAGATGTAGTATCTCCCATCTTTTTCAATATTTATGAATAGCAAACATATTGGGGACCAAATTAGATGAGGATTTTGTTCCCTCGTTTGAAAAGGAAGACCCAGACAATGATGTTGGATTAAACTAAGTTTTTCAGTTCTTGTAGATTATCCAGGCTGTGTGACCGTGGTCTTGGTATTTTCTTTCCTGACATTTCGCCAGCAGCTGTGGCAGGCATCTTCAGAGGAGTAACACTGAAGGACAGTGTCTCTCAGTGTCAAAGTGTGTTGGAAGAGTAATATATATAGTCAGAAGGTGGTTGAGTTTGAGCTGAGTCATTGTCCTGCAAAAGTATCAAAGGTAATGTGCTAATCATTGTCCTGTAAGTATCAAGGTAATGTGCTAATTAGGGTGTGATGTGTTAATGTGGAGCCATTGTATCCTGAAGTGATCTGTTAACATGTGGAATCCAAAGATAATCTGCATGGCTATTGTGGACTGTAGTCTTTGGGGATTAATGAATGGCCAATTTGTCTCTCCTTTGTGCCCCAAAAGTAGCGAATTCCCGTGGTCTAAATGCATGACTGTCTGTGGGCTGTGCATCGGACCCACTTTAGGCGCAAATTTCAAACAGACACGGATAGCCCTAATCTCCATGAACATGTCCACTCCCCTCTTAAAGCCTTCCAATTTGGTGGCCATCACCACATCCTGGGGCAGGGAGTTCCACAATTTAACTATGCATAGTGTGAAGAAATACTTCCTTTTGTCTCTTTTCAATCCTGTCCTCCAAAGCAGCCATTTTCTCAGGGGAACTGATCGCTGTAGTCTGGAGATCAGTTGCAATTCCAGGAGATCTCCAGGTTCCACCTGGAAGTTGGTGTCCCTAGATATATTTACTCTGAGCTATGGACCTGGGTCTCTCCTAGCAGAACTGGCTCAAATTGCACAGTTGTACAGAAGATTTATCAAAACCTCTTTTAAGAAAGAGAGAAACAGTATCTTTTTTTTTTTTTTTGTCTTTTTCACATCCCAGTAATACGGAAGAAGGCTTCCAATAATGTGAAAATGAGAAATACATTTGGGAAACAAATTACTTGCTGAACAACTACGCTATTATGCACTGTAAATGTGTCATATGATACTTTCTTAGAAAACTTGAAAAGGAGCACAGGGGGGGGAAAACTAGCAGCGTAATTTTAATCCCACTGACTTCAATGGTTTTAGAAGGGTGTATATCTTTTAAAGATTGTGTTGTACATTCCCTCACATTATTTGCCTAAAGTTTTATTTCCTGAAGCATGGCTTTACCTTAGACTGAAGTTTACGTACTAAGGGGAATAACCATGGTAATTAAATGAGAACAACTTAAGCAACAAAGCAGCTGAAGGAGGGAGCAATTAGAAAGAGAGTGCAGGGGCACAAAGTCGGGAAAGTAATAATAGAAGCACATACATAGTTGTGCAAGTTTTGCTAGATACCGACCTATTTCTCTTTTCTGACTTAAGCAAAACCACAACTACCTAAGAGCCAGTGCACATAGACCAGTTGCCCATGGGGAAGCCTTATATCAGCTGTTTGGATGTATTGATTCACCAAAGGTCATGGAGATAAACAAATCCACATCACTGCAAAACTTTGGTTTTTGAGGTTTTGCAGTGCCACGGGGAAAAATACAAATGGCTGTACCAAGCACTACGGGGAATGTTTTAAAGGTGCTTCCATGCAGTTGACTCAGAATTTTAATGTGAAGAGTTGCTGCAGCCTATTGACTTGAATGGACTTAGACCGGAGTAACTTTTTAAAGGATTGCACTGCCAGAAACTATTGTGGAGAAACTGGCTGGGTAAACTTATGAGACTGGGAAAAAACAAGACATTGGGGAAAGTGTTTAGTCTTCATTTCTGTCATGCTGCTGTCCTTAGTCACGGGCACATTACCAAACTGCTTCACACAGGAAACAGACACAACATTCTTTAGTGTTCATTATTTTGGTTCACAAACATCACAGTTTGGAACCTGAGAGTACCAGTTTTTCAACAAGCCCCGGCTTTGAACATTTTATGTTTCACTTGTAGTAATTTAGCATCTACTGTGCTCCTGTCACTCGAAAACATTACAAGAATGCACCACTCTAATTAAGCAATGGTATGGCAACTTTTCTAAAGCTTCAGCAAACAGAACAGGTTTTTGCAGAAGTGTGGAACATCAAAGTCTTCAGCATATTCACAAAATGTATTTTCTTGCCTCCAAAATATTTTGACTTTATGTTTCCCTTTGTATTTGTGAAAACGTTATAGTCAGAACAAGATGTGGGAGCAGAAGTTACCTTTGAAGTTGGGTCTGATTCTGGCATCATAGCCTGACATCCTGCCCATTAATTTATCCAGGAAATCTGACGGGGACATTGGCATGCTACGCGATCTTGCACTGTCTGTTTCCTTCGTGGCCACCAAACTAAAAGCAAAGAAAGCAAACACTTTTAATCACATGTGAATTGGTATGACTTTGATAAACCAACAATTTGGAGAGTCAACCCTAGAGTTACCAGGCTGTGGCAACCAGCTGGAGCTTGTAGGGTGGAGGTAGGGGAGCATGTGGCATTGTGTATGTCATAACATCTGAGAAGAAGAAGAAGAAGAAAAAGAAGAAGAAGAAGAAGAAGAAGAAGAAGAAGAAGAAGAAGAAGAAGAAGAAGAAGAAGAAGAGAGGAGGAGGAGGAGGAGTTGGTTTTTATATGCCAACTTTTTCTACCACTTAAGGAAGAATCAAACCAGCTTACAATCATCTTCCCTTCCTCTTCCCACAACAGACAACCTGTGAGGTAGGTGGGGCTGAGAGAGCTCTAAGAGAGCTGTGACTAGCCCAAGGTCACCCAGCTGGCTTCATGTGTGGGAGTGGGGAAACCAACCCGGTTCACCAGATTAGCGTCCCGCTGCTCATGTGGAGGAATGGGGAATCAAACCCAGTTCTCCAGATTATAGTCCACTGCTCCAAACCACCACCCTTAACCACTACACCAAGCTGGCTCTCATTTAGTAATATCATGTTGCTCTAGGAATCGCTGGACACTCTATGGTAAAACCATACACTTTCCAGCAATTCCTAGAGCAACATGATGTCACTTCCAGGTTTTCACTGAAAGTGACTTTATGTCATTGCAAAAGATTCTTCTTCTGCCACTCAGAGACAATGAGCAACAAGGGATACTAGAGGGAGGCCTTCTGCCATGCCCAATAACCCTATTCAAACACAATTCCCCAAAACACACACCCAGTGCCTTCAAAAAGTAAACTTTGAACAACAATTGGTGAAAATTATTATGCACTGTAGTTACAAACAGCAGAGCCTGCTGGAAGATGTTGTCTTGGAGAAATGGAACCAGGAACCAGAAGGAAGGAGATTTAGCTTGGGCCTAGGCTGCTTTACTGTATGATGCAGCAATTGTCTGCCTGTTTAAGAGTTACAATAAGTATTTTTGGGAACCTAAATTGCACTCAGCTGCTTGATACAACAATTATTTTACTTAGAAAAGGAATATGGGAACTGGCATTGTTTTCCATGTTTGTTTGTTTTTTACAGTAAACCAGCCAAACAGTTTTTGACTGGAGAGGGCTGAATGGAAAAAAAGGAATATATTCTACCAGGGGGCGATACTTCTAAGGAAAAATAGGTTAGGATTGGGAAGACAATCACTATAAAACTTGTAGGAGGTGGTGATAGCTAAAAGATCATGAAATATATGCAGAACATGAATATTAACAGCAAGATGGATAATACTCTCCTGGCTTTCTGCAAACTATGCAAAAGTGAACTATTCAAGTTTACTTTTCTGCGTAGGTAATAGGGTTACACTGTTCAAAATGGTTCACAAACTTACTTGGATAAATGATTAGGGATGGTGGTCTATACTGCTGCATATAGCTCACTGTAAGTGGGATCCTATTTATGTAATTTCTGTACTGTGTCATGTTTATTCTTATGCTATGCTTCAGTTCTTTTTGCTGGTTCCAGACTTCTCAAATCCTAATGCCCAAAATTCTATGGGTTAACCAAAGAGTTTTGGATGAATGCTAGAGCGTTACCCAGAGTGATGACATACTTTCCACATTGCACCAGAAGCAACAGCATTGTGCCAAGGATGCTGATCACACTCTCCAATTTTATCTGGGCATTTCCTCCTGCCATCCAGCTGAGTGGCAGTTTGTGACAGGAGCTGGTGACCCTACTGCAATTGCAGACCATGGTCACCCATCGCCCCACCAATAATTCAGCTATCTTTGACAAATATAGCCAAAATGGGCAGAACTGTTCCATCTTGCCAGTTATAAGATCCTAAATTTGTTCACTCTGTTGTCCTTAAAGTAGGTTGGTATGATTATGCCTTAAAATGTAAAGACCAGACTTTTCATTATCGTTGTATCCTAAAGTGACCTATGTCAGCAAGTTTATTAATAGTTTGACATTTTGTTGAAGTTTTTCATATCTACTCATATACCTAAGGCTGAATTCCTGTCCATCCGTACACTCAGGGTAGACTGAAAAGGAGAGTTGTGTAATGAGGTTTTCCATGTCTTATGAACACGTTTGATCTAGTGAGCAGAAAAAAGATCAGGCTCACTCTCTATGCTTTCCTCCAGGATCCCCATATCAGCCTGCTTGATATCTTTGCAAAGGAGCCTATACGCTTAGAACCCAGAATTACAATTTATCTCCACACTACTTGGTAAACTTGGTAAATTTGGTTAATCCTCTAGCATTCTTCTTTCCTCTTTCTCAGTCCACCTCTTCACTTCTGTCCATATATTTATCTCAGCTGTTACCTGTAAAAAAATCAGTCCATAGATATAATGGGTGGTTGTACATGCTGAAAGCTTGTCCCATGATAAGCCAGCATACCATATATCTAAAGTACAATCTATTTTATCATAGGATGTATATTTTATGACGGCCTTTGGCTGTAATAAAGATTATGGTGATGATAAGGTACAATCTGCCTTTTTGCTGAATTAAGTGGTTGAAAGTGTGCCATCATACAGTAATCCTTAAGTTTTTAGAGTTGTATGTAAACCTAGGGTTTCCCTGGATGTGCTGAAAATTCTCCGTCCTACCTTGGGTGGCCCTCATTACAGATACTTTGATATGCATGCACTAAGGTTGCCAGGTCCCTCTTCACCACAGGCGGGAGGTTTTTGGGGCAGAGCCTGAGGAGGGTATGGTTTAGGGAGGGGAAGGACTTCAATCCCATAGAGTCCAATCACCAAAGTGGCCATTTTCTCCAGGTGAAGTGATCTCTTTCGGCTGGAGATCAGTTGTAATAGCAGGAGATCTCTAGCTTGTCCCTGGAGTTTGGCAACCCTAGCATGCACACATGGCTATTGAATAAAACAAGAAACATTCTGGGATTCATTTTGTGTTGACAGAGCCTTTGGTTTTTATTTTTCTAGGTCTAAAAACCCAGACATTTGCTGCATCAGGAGTTGTGCTTTAGCTTGAAGTGTTCTCATGAGCCTCATAACTTGCATAAAATCATATCTTCCTTGAAGTCAGCTCATCATCTGAAGATTCCTATAGTGCCAGATTATTCCAAGACAAACATATTGTCATCAAAGTTTATATTACTTCAAAAGTGCGTGGACAATAGGCTTCAAGGTAAAGTCCACAAAAGGAGCAGGACAAAATCGTCATATTGGCCCCACATGGCAAGTGTCATATTCAATAACTTTTTCTTTTTGTGTGTTTAGAACTCCCCTGATATTCATATAGGTGTTTTGTACATATTGGAAGATCACTGGCTCTGTATGGAGATGTACACATTTAAAAATTGAGATCTGTGAATAGATTTACTACCCCTCCCAGTAAGCAACAGTTACATAAATCTACTGTAAATAGCTCAAGGCATACCTTAAGGCATTTTGGGCTTACTAAAATATTTATATTTACCGGTAAAATTTAATGTATGTATGTATTGTTTTCAAGTTACTTTTTGATGCATTGTAACTGTTTGCTTCTGTTTTCTGCCTTGAGGGCCCTAATTGGGTGGAAAGATGGGATTTAAAAAAAGTTTTAAGTAAATATATAAAATAAATAAATACATCAGGAGAGAAAAGGAGTCATGTTTTTAACACATTATCTTTATTCATATATTTTAATACAGACAGCTAGTCTTGTCCCTGTGTGTTGCTTGTCCATAAGCCTTTGCCATGTGCTATATAGTGAAGCATCTGTACATGCTCAGAGACACTCATATTTCTGCTGTCACATGATTTTGAGCCCTGTACTGAGAACCAGTCCCAGTCCTGACAGTTACGTAGAGTTGCCAGCCTCCATGAGGGACCTGGGAATCCCCTGGAATTACATTTCATCTCCAGACTACAGAGATCAGTTCCCCTGGATAAAATGCTTGCATTCCCAAATCTCCAGGAGTTTCCCAGCCTGGCAACCCTATGCTCCCCTTTTCCCTTTCCAGTGAAGTGAAGAGGCATTTCCTGCCCACCTAAGAAACCTAAGTAAGAAACCAACTGCAATGCACAGACTCTCCGTTTGGCTAAAGGGGAAGGAAAAGGATTTGATACCAGATGTCTTGAAAAGATGGAGGATTGAGCACCAGAACACCTAAACAGCCCAAACAAGCTAGAACTTTTTGTGGCTTGGAATCTAAGCAGGATTGGCCATGGTCAGTACTTGAATGGGAGACCACCAAGGTAGACCATGATTTCTACTCAGATGAACTCAATGGCAAACCATCTCTACTTATCTCTTGCCTTGAATACCCCATGAGGTGGGAATTTCATGGGGTCACCATGAGTTGATTGTGACTTGATGACACTTAATTATAATTAAGAATACCATGATATTAGTTGGCTCTCCAGGGACATTAACATGGAGCAAAAACAGAATACAAACATGACAAACACACAGAGCCAAACCTTTAAGATTTCTTATTTTATATTGAAATCAGAAGCTCACATTTGCACTAGACACTGTAGGACCTCACTTTACTATATCATTGGCAAGTGAAGGGGTAAGTAGAAATACAGTTAGAAGCAAATTACTTTTTTATAGAAAATAAACTATGGCAAGAAAGTTACAAGGAACTAATGAGACATATTTTGCTTCTGGATAATTTGCTGTGAAAAATTGCCCAGTTACATCACATGAGATCTTTGCAAAACAAGGCTTTGTTTAATTAGCAGATCCCAACGTGAAGATGTGATTCTCTTATCTTCCCTCATTAAAATTACAGCTGCTGTTTGTATTGATGGAAATTTTTACATGCAGAAAGAATGGAATCATGATCCTTCTTGCATTGTTCATGGAAACTTCCTGTCTGATTTTAGAGCAGCAATCAAAAAAGCCCAGGGATGGCCTGAAGCACAACAGGTCACACAAGGCAATGATGGGGAACTATAGGGACTGAGCCAGGGAAAGATAGGCTGAGCCAGGGAAAGGGAGACCTTCAGCTATGTAGGTCCCAGGTTGTCAAGGGCTTTTATATAACAAATGATATTTCTTATCAGTACATTGATCCTGAGTGCTAAGATAATGAAGATCATTTAAATGATTTTTTTAAAATTATACTATTTTGTTGTCAAGTTGTACACATTTTAAGGGGAAGAGCATCCCAGAGGATCTGCCATTTATAAAATGTTTTTAACCAGAAAAGAAAAGATCATTAATAAATCATGCTGCATAAGGCTACAACTCTTCCTTGGTATTTATCAAAGTCTAACCTCCTTTGGGTGAAATATGAAGCCAAAATACAAAGTGCTGACTAACAAGTCTCTCAATGTTACAATAGATCCTTGGATTGGATTCCATAGAACTGTTTTGCTAACAATGGTGCTTGCAAGTCACCTTCCCCTAATACCAGAGCCTCTTGTGTCAGGGAAAGGTGCCTTGTGCCAGAGAAGGGCACACCTTTCATGGAACAGGTTCATGGGATCCAACCCATTATTTGTTCCTTGGACCTTTCGTGGATTTGTTGAATTTATCCCACAGAGTCAAGCACAGTGTCTTTGGTCAATAATTGGGGCTGGGAAGAATTTTTGTTTTTCACAAGATAATTTGGGAGGAGAACTGAAATATATGCAATGTTTTCTTTATACGGTTGCCAACCTCCAGGTACTAGCTGGGGATCTCCTGCTATTACAACTGATCTCCAGCTGGTAGAGATCAGTTCACCTGGAGAAAATGGCTGCTTTGCCATTTGGACTCTATGGCATTGAAGTCCCTCCCCTCCTCAAACCTCGCCCTCCTCAGGCTCCACCCCCAAAACCTCTGTTTATTTTGTAGGCCATATTCCTCCGTTGCAGAGTAGGCACAAAGAGACGTAAAGTATATGTAATTGAACTTTCTGTTACCCTTGTTAAAAAATAGACCTTCGCAGAGAGAGAGAATCTGGCTCTTCATCATCACTTGTTTCTCTTTCTTCTCTGAAGTGTATATATGTATTCTGTTGATGGCTGGAAAGAGGAAAGCTTCTGTCTCTATCCCATCCCCACTTGTCAGGGCAAATAAACTGCCTCTTGATGTTGGACAAATCCTCTTTCTAGTTTCTGCAGACTTGCCTGCCTGCCACTATATATATATATATATATATATATATATATATATATATATATATATATATATATATATATATATATATATATATATATATATAAAGCATTTGCCTCTGACCCCCCCCCCCCCACAGGGAAAGTGACTTGGCTGCCTGTCACATGTGGTGGGAACTGTTATACCTTCAGTATCTCCTGGTTTGAACCACTACCTCTATGCAGGAAAGATTTCCATGGTAATGGAAATGGGAGTGGGGAGAGCCTTTGCTGCTATCCCTCCCAATCCCCCTCACCTCCTGCCAGTGTGCTCAAAAAAAGCCTTTGGCCCTGATTACCAGGCACAGACGCTGAGAACAAAATATCCCACATAAACACAGGGCCTATGCTCACATAGAATCAGGAAGTCATCACAAAGCCTGCGACACAGGACTAAAATGGTCAGAAAGTAGAAATGATGTTCACAGAACCACCAGTTGGGATGATCCGATTTGGCAGGAAGATCAGCTAACTGTTAAAAAAGATCAGATAACTGTTCTGATTGGACTTGTCCCTGTCAGGCATTGTCCCTGTCATTGTCCCTGTCAGGCATATATCTGCTAAGTCACCCTCTCCTCTTACTGTCTTTCCTGCAGCCGAGATTTGGCATGGGTCTGGTTTTTATTAGTAGAGTTCCAACTGCATATTTGATTGATTTAACCACATCCATACACCAAAGAGCTCAAGGTGTCTTATACAATTCCCCAACATACACATTTTATTCTCATAACAAACCTGTGAGGTAAGTTAAGCTGAGAGATGGTGACTGGTCCAAAACTTCAAGGTGGAACAGGGATTTGAACCCAGACATCCCCAATCCCAATCCAGTGTTGGAATAACTACACCAAACTGATCCTCATATCCCTGTTAAAGATCCTAGATGTGCCTGAATGGCAAGGCTGAACCAACTGTGGGGATGGTCCATGTGAAAACAGAGGTTCAAGCTCTTTGGCGGATGGTTCCTTACATTTTTTTCTGGAAGAGGAGAAGGTCCAGCTATGTTATTTGCTGAAAATGCAAACTATCTACTTATTTTACATGGTTCTTCATAATAGTTCCTTGTACTTTGCCACTTTTAACTCCTAAACATTTTACTGAACGGCATTGCAAGAAACAGCAGTGTAGCAAAACCGCTACAGTTGAGATGGCCATAACTGGGTGATCCAGTCGACTGCCCAAACTTTACATGCTGTGCTATACCTTATGTAAACACGTCAAAATGTTTTCACATGAGCAGAGAATGTTTCCAGAATAGATCTTAAGTTATAGGAGAGTGAAAGATAGCCTGGAGTGATTGCTCCCCTATGAACATTAATTTAAACTAGCATTTCTCTACACCAGTAATAAAACATGGTAACAAAATTGGGGTGGTATAAAACAAATGTGTTCCATCATCAAGTTGATGAAAACATTGGCTAGCTACAGCAGTAGTCTAATAGCACAGTCCCATGCAATCCTGTTCAACAGCCCCCAGAGTCTTCCTTATCTACCCATCCTTTGTGAACAATGGCTTCTTCAAATATAAGCACAGCTCTTCTACCATAAATACACCCCCATTCATTTCAAAGGAAGCAACAGCTCTCCATATAGAAAGGGATGTCAATACAGAGTTGCCCACTTAATCTAAATCGATTGATTAAGGCTTCATAGTACAACAAAGCTTTGGATCAGGGCAAGTAAAGTTGGGAAACTGGATAGCCCCAATTTAGTTAATGTTGGTTCTCATTTCAAACCATTTACTTGCCTATTCTGACATTTCCTCCCTCACAGATGTAAGGGGGGTTGTTGCTACTGGTGGAAAGGGAGAGTGGGAGAGCCTGACGTGATGCACATTTTTGCATGTAGTGTCGGGGGTGGGTCTGAGGAAGCCTATTTAAGAGGCCAGCATCCATTTCCACCTCCTCTTGGTTCAATGGATGGAGTTCTCTTTTTAAACCATTCACTTTGTCTTTTCACTGGATCTTTTATGAATGTAATATTGAGGTACAGCAACACAGAACTAAATTAGTTGCAGGGGCCTTAACACAGTGATGTTATTCCCAATAACGATGACCAAGACTAACACTGTGGAATATCCCACATGCAGACATTCAGTGTTCAGAAGTCCTATGGAGTATGTAGTGTTTATTTTATTTATTTATTAATGTTTAGATTTATTGTTTGCAAGTTCCACTGGTCAAAGGGGCAGGAAGAGGAACTGGGCAAAATTTAAATCTCAGACAATTCTGCTCTCTTCACCACCACTTGAGCTTTCTATGTCCCCCCCTAATCTCTAGATATCCCTTTTGGGGGTCACCGGGGCTGATGGGGGAAGGGAAGGTAGAGGAAGATCTGCTTCCCCTGTGTTCAAAGGCAGCAGCTCATAGACCCTCTGCCACCTGCAGTCACCTAGCTCCCAGATCACTTCAAAGCACTAGCCAGAGGGTGCACTGATTGGTTGCTGGGAATCAAAAGCTCGGCCTGTGGAACGCCAACTGGTTGACTGATACCAAGGAACTGCAATCCTAATGCGGTCATCATAGTTACTTTCTGCATCCAGGAACTATAGTCTGAAATGCAACATCCAGACTAGTCAGGGGTGGCCTACAAGGATAGTATCACCACTGCTCTGAAAGATGTACACTGGCTGCTCATCTATTTCTGTTCACAATTGAAATTACTGGTTCTTATCTTTAGAGAGGCAGCATGGTGTAGTGGTTAAGAGCGGCAGACTCTAATCTGGAGAACCTGGTTTGATTCCTCGCTCCTCCACATGAAGCCTGCTGGGTGACCTTGGGCTAGTCACAGTTCTCTCTGAACTCTCTCGCCCTCACCTACATCATAAGGTGCCTGTTGTGGGGAGGGGAAGGGAAGGTGATTGTAAGCCACTTTGAGACTCCTTAAAGGTAGAGGAAAATGGGGTATAAAATCCAACTCTTCTCCTTCTTCTTCTTTCTCCTCCTCCTCCTCCTCCTCCTCCTTCTCCTCAAGGCCCTGAATAGCTTGGAGGAAGTATACTTGAAGGCCCACCTTCTTCAGCGCACCATTTCAGCTCCTCCTCACAAACCCTACTTTCTGTATCCTACCTGCAAAGGTAAGATGGGTGGCAAGCACAGACAGGGCTTTTTTTCAGTGGTGGCACCTGACTTGTGGAGTTCCCTTCCCCTTGAGGCTCACCTGGAGTTTACCTCCACTTGCTTTGGGGCACCAGACCAAACCTTTCCAATTCACTCAGGCTTTTAATTAAAGGGTTGATCTTTTTCAGTTTTGTTTACGGTCTGCTTCTAACCTGAGGACTGTTTTATGAGAATAATTTTAGGCTGCTAAATGATTCATGGTGTTTTTATGCTCTGGCTGGGTTTTTAATAGTTGGTTGATTTTAACCATTTTATTGTATTTTATGATTCTGTCATATTTACCTTCATAAATTTTTGAACAGTTACTTTGGAGAGATGGCATATAAATGCTCTAAACAACACGAACAAAATTGAACTGGTTTTGTCTCTGCCAAGCCAACCCTTTGCTTGATCTTGCTTTTAAAAGGTAACTGATATAGTTCTCGTGGTACTGCTTTGAGGAGAAATGAGGGCTGAGACCTCCATGGGGTATGCCAGCTTGCTGGGCACTTGGAAAGAGGGCTGTCTGGCAAGTAGTGGGTGCCAGCAAGGAGGGAGTGGAGGGATTGGGGTTCTCAAAAAAATTTTTAAATTGCAGTGGTGCTCCTCTGGTAACTAAACTTTGAGAAAAGCTGGCCTAGTTAGTTCTCTTTGTATTATAATGGTTTTTTTCCCTCCCTTTTCTTTCTAGTTCTAAGCAAATTGCTACTTTTTCAGAATTCACTCGGTGTCTCCTGGGTTGCCTAAGGCAGCTGGTTTCCTACTCACAAACTCTGAGCTTTACTGTCCCCTAAAGGACGGTGGCTCACTTTGTGCTGATGCTCACACTGTGAAGAAAAAAAAAACTTTCCCCTTCCTGTATACACCACATGATAGTGCAGCATTAAAAAGTTAATGATTCCTAACTGAATAGCTCAACTTGTTTCAAACAGCTGCGCTGCAGTAAAAACAGTGTTGCATCGCTGACCCTAAATTAGTACTGCATTTTACAGATTTCCAATATGGCCAGTTTTGACAGCTTCATCTTGTGTTGCATTTCTCTGACACTCAGTGAATTCCACTGAATGATATATAAGATCTCTTAAAAATACATGGAACCTTTTTGATGACCTGAAGACATAAAGAAGCCCCTATCATCATTTAGCAGGTCCCAGTAACACAGCTACCCCCCCCCACACACACAAGCATGATTTCACCCTGTGCATATAATTGAGCAACAAATCCTTCTAGGGTTGCCAACTCCAGGAGGGTAAATTCCTTAAGATTTGGGGATGGAACCTGGGGAGGGTGGAGTGTTGCCAGGGATGGCAGGGATGTGATACCATGGAGTCCTCAGTCCGAAGCTGCCATTTTCTCCAGGCACACTGATCTCTCTAGTATGGGCATCAGTTGTAAATCCAGAAGAATGCTAGGCCCCACCTGGAGTTTTTTTCAAAGGCAGCCAAATAATTGCAGTTCTAGAGGGGCTCATGACCTAGAAGGAGTGGCTTCACAACCTACCTACATGGCCCAACACATGGATAGAAGACCATTGGTGTAAGTGATTCTCCTTTACACTACTTTTCTGGTTAGGTATGATGGATAAACCTTTGGAATGTACTGCCTCGGAGTGTTGTGGAGTCCCCGTATTTGGAGGTCTTTAAGCAGAGGCTGGATGGCCATCTGTCGGGAGTGCGTTGATTGTAGGATCCTGCATGGCGGGGGAGGATTGGAGTCACTGGAGATGTGGGGGGGAGGTACTTGTTAATTTCCTGCATTGTGCAGGGGGTTGGACTAGATGACCCTGGTTGTCCCTTCCAACTCTATGATTCTATGATTCTATGACTCTATGACTCTATGATTCTATGACACATGAAGCTGCCTCCATCAAAGTCAGTATTGAATTTACCTTGTGATATTTAGCTATTTTACTTAAGGCAATATGTTTCCTAGCCATTATTTTATTTGATCTTGAGGGCTTGGAAATATTACTTTGCTTAAGCATGTATAAGGCTGGGGAAAGGCTTTCCCCCCTCTTTCTTCAAAAGTACAATTAAAGTGACCTGTGAGGCAATCATAGAGTTATTAGGCATTCAAGGCATGTTACCGCATATGAATAATTAAATAATTAAATTAGCTGTGTTGATATATGCCATAGCAGAATCCAAAGTCACCCAATTTGCTTTGGAGCCAAGGTATTTATCTGTTAATGTTATTTTCCAAAGCACAGATATACATAATTCATATTTGTTCATAACTCAATTTGCTGTAGAGAAGCTCATGGTAAAAATGTAAATATAGAGAAAGGGAGAGAACTCTAATTTATAATGCAACTAAAGAACAAGTGTTTTTTTTACCTAGTATTTTCAGCTATGTTAAAGATAAAGTGAAGTAAGCTGAAGTACAGTTCTAAGAACACTTTCCTAGAAATAAATCCCATTGAGTAAAACTGAGTAGGATTCTGTGTAGACCTGCTTAGCATTGGTCTCATGGCCACACACTTTGGCTTCAATTGGCATTTTTAGGCTGTGAGTGACTTACTTTATTTACAATACCAATATTGTTTCCTGTGTGAATTTCCTCCATTTGTTGTTCAGATCTTGGAGCATGTAAGGAGTCCCTTAGGATGGGAAATGCTTTAATAGAGAAAGAGATGAAAATATAGATAGAAATCCAGTTACAATTTAAATTTAGTTATTGTTTCTAAACTATCTTTACACAATGGTGCATCTTTCCAGATCATGAGAAACTATGGTGCTATTTACACAGCCCAAATAATGCACTTTCAATCCACTTTCAATGCTTTTTGAAGGTGGATTTTACTGTGTGAACTGGCAAAATCCACTTGCAAACTATCGTTAAGGTGCAGTGAAAGTGGATTGAAAGTGCATTATTTGGGCTGTGTAAATAGCACCTATTTCTTGTGTACCTGATATTCTAACTATGAGGAACTGCAGGTGTAAACTGGAGCAAAGCAGTTCCAAAATGTCACCTAAACCATACTGATCCTTTGCTTTGGGCCAAGTGGGAAGCTGAAAACGTGAGTTGATTTAAGTGTGTGCAGAATGTATCACTTAAACACGATCTTGAACTGTGACCAGGGATAACAGTCATATAACTACTCTGCTGTATGATGTACTCTTTGCAAGGATCTGCTCAGTTCACATTCTTATTATGTTACTTTGGTCAGAGGAGTTGGTTTTATGACTCAGTGTTAGTTTCCACTGTCTTCAGGAGGGTGAAGTCAGCTTAAATACTCTGTAAGTGGTGACTGTCTGGGAGAGGCTCAATAGCCAGAAATGTCATGCACAAGATTTAAAGTTGTACCTTTATCACTTCTATTTGCTAAACAACTTGTACTTGTATTTCTTAAATACAAATGTAATACATTTGACTTCCTTTTCACCTAAGAGGTAAAAATTGCACTAGCATAAGAGAATCCACTGCACTGGAAAAAGAAACAATGGCCTTCCAAGAACATATGGTTCTCTTTAGTAAGGAAAAAGAGAGAGAGATGATGATGTATTGCATTGGCATGCTTGATTTCAGGGATGCTGAACTGTTGGAGGCTTTCCATAGCCTGCCTTGGCATTTCATCCAAAGATTATGATATGCTTTCAAGGAAAGCTTGTGCCAGGCTCTGAAATCAGTCTGAAGTCATAAGTGAAGTACTCAATGTAGAAAGTAATTTGTTTCAAGGATTACTCCATTCTCTGGAAGAATGTGCAAACCTCTCAGCCACTGACTCTAAAATGAGAGACAGACTGTTCATGTACTGGTGGTTGTGTAAAGAATAAGGAAGGAGCTATAGCTCAGTGGTGAATATGCTTTACATGCAGAAGGTCCCCAGTTCATTCCTTGATATTGCTGGTCAAATGGAGCTCAGATAGCATGGTTGGGAAAGACCTCGGTGACATCCTACAGGGATGAGATAGAAATAAGCTATATGAACCATTAGTCTAACTTTGTATAAGGCACTGGTGCTTTTCACACATGCTGAATAATGCAGTTTCCACTTTCAATGCACTTTGCAAATGATTGTTAAAGTGCATTGAAAGTGGAATGAAAGTGGATTATTCAGTATGTGTGAACATGCCCACTGTGTCCTGTGTTTAATGCTTCCGAATGAAAACACAATTCACAGTAAATGACTTGAAATGAAAAATACCAGTTTAATTATTTCCCGCATGGTTTTCAGGTGGCCATAATTAGAGCTAGAAATGTAACCTGACAGATCAGTTTGGCTCCTTTTTTCCGTTCTGTTCTTGCCACACAAAAATACAACTGCTGGCATTATTCTGACAGTTTTCCCTGGATGTTATACAAGTTCAATGTGCCCAGGCCAGGTGTGCACAGACAACATGCAGCACAGAAATGGGTGAAGAGAGGGTAGGACAGGATGCTGCATGAGATGGAGCCTCTATGCACCACCCCAAAGGCCTTGCCTGGTCATCTAGTTGAACCCAATTCTACATATTTGTTATATCACAGTAATCTTTTCTAATGGAATTTGAACTGGTAGGATAGCTGGACATTCATTGTGTGCTCCTCCAGCTACTTAGATGAGTGTATCAAAGGAGAAAATCAATGGAGGTTTAGTACTGAAACAGGTTGTTGGTAGAGCTCTGTATAATGTCAAGAAACTGAGCCTCTAAAAGCAGTTTCTTGTTCAAACATTGGTTCTTTGGTTCCAACCTTGTAGGTTTTTGGGCCTACAAGGGGAAAAGTTCATGAAGGAAAATAACTGTATTGCCCTTGCTTGGAATTCAGCAAGCTGTGACCTTTAGCAACTGAGATAAGATTCCAGGTGCCCCAGCTCCAAGTTTATACTGCAGCACCAGCCCATTAAGTAAATTCCATTTAATTAGCAGAATTATGGGCCTAGTCACTTGTGAGGAATGGGAAGGGTTTAGACTGCAGCTGCACTCTAACCGTTTATCGCACTCTGACCACCTTGGTCACCTGGTCAGCAACAAGGTGACACAAATTATTGAGATCACCAGCCATAGATCTGATGGGTCAAGAGCTCAGGTCAACTCAGCATCTTTTAGCCATAAAAGTTTAGCATTTGCAACCTAGCTTTGTTCTTGGTTCCAAAATCATGGTGCCTTGATCCAAATTCTTGGACCTTGTGATTCATGCTTGCTATGTGGGCCAGACACAATGTCTACCCATGACTCTGGACAGAGTGGATTTCTGCATGGGTAACATCTTGTTGTTTTGAACTAATGTCTTACTGTATAGTTAGTATGTTTATTCTAGCTTTGTTATTTTAAATGCTTCACTGGTTATGCCCTTTTAGAGATATTCTTGCATAATTTTAACAAATCACTTTAATTATATTTTGTGTTGTTTTTTGACTTCAGGTGGCTTCAATTTAATTCTAGTACCTTGACCTAAGTGCCATACCTACCAGGTGTATTTATTTATTTATCAGACTTTTAGGTCACCCTTTCCTGACCCAGTCGGACTCAAAGCAGCTCTCAATCGTTTTACGCAAGTAAAACCAATCACTGTATACAATTTATACATAATTTAAAAATCCAAGGTGCCCTTACATCATACGTGCTAACCCTAAAGCCATAGCGGGAATCAAACAGAGAGAATAAAGAAATTAACTTATTCCAACAAAAAGAATAATAAATATATCAAGCAAATACAAAAAAGGAAAAGGAGGAAGGGAAGGGAGACCAGCAAGATGGGAACCATCACTGTACTCAACCAAAGGCCTATTAACTATTATGTGAAATTCACACTAAAGGTGGTCTTCCTTGTTGGGCTGACTTTTTGACTAAAGGCAGTTCCACCTCCGGGAACACCCCGAGAATGCCTCTGGATGCTGGCATGAATGTTCAAGCTAGAAAGAGGCAGCAATGGCTCACGGGGCTCACACTGCTGTACTGCTCCATGGTGCTGGTATAAATCACCCTGAACTGGCATCTGTGCCACTCTGGACTTTCTGGATGCTGGGATCATGCCAGCTCCTATGTGGCTCCGCCCTCCTCAAGATTGCTTGGTTAGTCCTAACTCAGCATAGGATCATACTGTTAGTAATTCAATTGTGATGCTTCAGTATCAACCTGATTATTTTTTTATTCAGTAGTTTAGTACATGGTAAAAAAAGGAGCTAAACCTTACTGCTTAGAAGTATATGAGGAAAGAAATGCAATATGTATGAGGCAAGAAGCAGAATAGTGTATGGGGGAGAGAAGATTAGAATGAAAGCCCCATTCACATGAGCATTTTGTATACAGAGAGGTCACAAGGAGTCAATTTCCCTTTCAATATTTGTGTGGTAAAATAGGATTGTGAATGGGCTTTTATGTAGTAAGATGGGTGGTCACACAGACATGTGCAAAATTCTTAGGAGGAATTCATCCTGACATTCCTTTCCTCAGTCAAGAGGACATTCCAATAACAAACCCATGTTCCCTTTCAGATACTGGATGGTTCCATTTATTCTACTACGATTTCTATAATAACATTTTCACAGCACAATTGCCCCATGAGTTTCCATACGTACAATGTTATTCACAGTCTAATTGTATTATGGTTTTTGTAGTACTGAGGTTGTAGAAACTATTTTCCCTCCTGTTACTTTCCTTGTATGTCTATTCTAAGTCTTTCATTTATTTCTACGTAGGGTGTCTGTTCAGTGTAGGATTTTCTTAATAATAATATAACTGTGAAACAGAATAACAATCTTGCTTGTCACATAGAAATGTATTCACAAGCCCACTTTGCTGGGCAGGACAGTGGAAGAAAAAAAGGCAGTTCTTGGAGGATGTTATGTATATATGTGCCATCAAGTCACAACTGACTTACAGCGACCCCAGCAAGGGGCTATCAAGGCAAATGAGAAGCAGAGGTGGTTTGCCATTGCCTTCCTCTGCAGAGTCTTCCTTGGTCGTCTCCCTCCCAAATACTGACCCTGCTTAGCATCTGAGATATGATGAGATCAGGCTTTACCATGCCTCCTTCCCTCCCATCTGGAGGATGTTACACATCAAAAATGTTCTGGGTGGGAACAAATGGCTGAATGGGAACAGGTTTCTTAAGGGGAAAGAAATTATATAGTTAGAAAGTAAATTACTAGAGGCTAAATTTTACCCTGAGACTCAACACAGCTTCTTATCTTGTTTCCTTGCTGTCACACAAGCACAGACCCTGCCAACTAGTGGTCAGTCTCAGTTGTCACACACACTTTATTCACTATTGCCTCGCCTAAACACTGAGATTCTCGTACAGACTTGGATAGATGAAGCTGAAGATTGGCATTCATACTATAGATACTTTTAATTGAACTTATACTGTTGCTTTTGTACTCTGTGGCATGTTTGAGAAGTTTTCTCCAAAGATATAAATATTCTCCCCACGAAAATCAGTAGCACTTTATCTACTGATCTTTAACATCAGAGTCAATATTGTATGGGTCACTGTATGTACTGGGCAAATAGAGTAATTTTGGGGGTATGTGATCAATATTAAGACTTTTAATCTGACTAGACAAAATTATTGCACTATGATGTTTCTGCTTCAATTGGGCTGCTCTCAATGCGCGCAGTCCAAAGACAATTAGACATACCTGTGCTCCCTTGATGTCAATGGAATTAAATCAATTGAAGGAGCTTTAGTCAATTTATTTCAGATGGTTTTACACATAGTATTTTAAAAATTGTGACTGAATAATCTCACCTCAATTTTAATAGAATAAGAGTTACAAGCTGAATCTAATGCCGATGGGATACCAAGACAGGGTTCAACTGCCTTTATCTGCCTCCCTGGCTGTGTGTTTCCTCTTCATAATATTAATCCAGTGATGTGGTCTCTCCTTCTCACCCTTTTACCTTAGTTGTTGTCAGGCTGTTGTGTTTTAGTCAATGCCTGCCCATTTAGCCAGTCTGAGAAACTGGAATATAATGGCAGCATCTTGAATGATGATCAACTGAAGGAGGCACCCCTAAAGATCTTTGATCTTGGGGTGCATTGGGGAAGTTGCTTCCAGCGCCATTCCAGCATCAGCTGAGATGGTCCTTGATGCATTTAGCATAAGTTCTCCTGAAATAATACTTATTTAAATGAATTGTTGTATTAATTCAGCAAATTTTGAATGTAGAGTTTATGTATATATACACCTTTACTTATATATGAATACAATTATAATATACTATATATATCCACCTATCTAGTGTGCATGTGTGTGAGAGTATAACTCTTGCATATTATCTTCTTTCCTGTAACTTTTTATTAGACTATAAATATGTCAATAGTTGCAATGTATATACATGCAATACCTGATACACAATCAGCCCTTCAAATTGGAAGAGAGGCTTAATATTTGGCATACTGTCTTTAACAAGAGCCAGACCTTGGGACTGGAGGTCATGTTTAATCACAAAGATTTTTCATAACGTATTCTCGCTCTTGTAGTCTCTCCTGAACTGACAGTTTAGGCTTGGTACTTAGTTGTACTAGTTAATGTTAGCCTCATGTCAGATAAAATTCTTTGAATGACAATAATATTTTACTATATAAACTAAACTGGCTTAAATCCAAATACTTAAATGCTTAATGCTTTAATGCTTAAATGTACTGTGAAGCGTGAGTTTGAGGAAATTGCAGCATGTTGTCAAGCTTAATTTTACATGTAAACAACAAAATTTCACATGATTGTTTTTGGACACCTAAATATGGAACAGGAATGCCAAAAGGAAAGTCTTGCAAAAGAGAGATTCAACTTATATGATGCAATGTATCATAAGAAAAATAATGTTTTAAAAGATTGCATTTATTTCTTTTAACAGCCCTGCCATGTTTTTAATGGGCTCAGAAAGCAGAAAGACAGAAGGACCCCACTTGCTGTATAATAGTTGAATATTTGGTAACAATATTATGCCGTACAGCTTCTGAAACAAACAAAGTCTAGTTCTTTACAATCCTCTATGGAGCTTGGAGTCATTGGTATCATACTCTGATAATTAGTGATTAATTAGTTGTCTTGTCTATTATAGTAATGAAAAACAGCAAATTTGGAATTAATTTTTAGTTCTAAAAACATTGTAAGTGCATACTTTGCTCTGCTTTCCATTTGCTAATGGTAGGGATTCCCCACTGGAATGCTTTAAATAGGAGACAGAACTCCAACTGAATTAAACAAAACAAAAAAAGAAGCATTTAAACATTATGCACCCATTCAAAAACGCGGCATAAGTGCCTTTGCGTGACAGCAGCGCACCTCATGCCCACGACAATTTTATTTTGCTACATGACATCTGCGGGGCCAAGAGGGCTGGAAGGGGCATTCCCACTGCTCAGCAATCGCCATCACCCCAACGCCGGCACATCTGTGCGATCCAGCCGCGACTCACCTGAGCAGCAGGGCAGCTTCCCAAAGACACAATCCCGAGACAGCGGCGCGCCGGGATCTCACCCGTGCCATGGTCCGACGAGGCATTCACGACCTCCTCCCCAGCGGAGTCATGAGGGCGCCCAGAGGGAGAAGCGACGGAAGGGAGAGCTCCGCTGGAGCGGCGGCGGCGGCGGCGCTTTCAGCACCCTGGAGAGCTCCCCGAAACCCTGTACATCCAGCAAGGCGAGGCGGACTTGGCCGGCGGCTGTCCAGTCGTCCGCGCCTGGGACTTGGGGGTCTTCGCCGGCCACCAACTCGCCCGGCTTGGGGCAGCGCCTTGGAAGAGAGAGGCTGATCCCCGCGGGGGAGACCCGACCTCCGAGCAGGAGGCGGCGGCGGCGGCGGAGACCTCCTTTCCTTCTCCGGCCCGGCGCCAGCTCGCCACATTCCTGAACACGGGGAATGAATGTCACGGCTTGGGGAGGGAGGGGGCGAGGAGGGGGCGGGGGCGGAATCCGAGCGGCGGGACCTCCCCAAGGCAGACGCAGGGGCTGCCTGGCCAGTGTGGCACAGAGGCGCGCCAAGAGGGCGACCGCGTTGGAAGGGGAGTGGGAATGAGCCAGGGCGCGGGGGAGCGATGGCGTGTGTGTCTAGGGGGGATGTCCTCTGAGGGAAGGGGCTTCGGGCAGGGATTGAGGAAAGGGACCGCGAGATTAGAAACCTGGCAAAATAGCAAGCCGGGAGAAGAAAGGGATTTCCGAGAATGGGGGAGGGCGTGGGAAAGGGGATGGGTGTAGGCAGGGCCGGTGCCAGTCTTTTTTTGCGCCCTAGGCAAGGCTAACTACTTCTGCCCCCCCCCCCATTTGCTAACCAATTTTCAAAAACAGATGTCTTGTAGGGGGGGAAGCCTGATGCATCCCTAGAAAACTTTTTATAAGATGTTATAATAAATTGTATTCCATAGAACCGTTGTGGTACTTACCTTAAAATTATATACATATATATATGTGTGTATATATATATACACATACACACACACACATCTATCTATCTATCTATCTATCTATCTATCTATCTATCTATCTATCTATCTATCTATCTATCTATCTATCTATCTACACACACACACACACATATATATACACACATATATATATACACACACACACACATACACACACACACACATATATATATATATATAAATTGTCAGTTGTGTTTTTTCAAGAAACTTTTATTTTTAAAACGGTGCCCCTCAGGCCAGTTCTGTGCCCCTTGGAGGTCTGCGCCCTAGGCGACCACCTAGTTCGCCTTAATGGTAGCACCGGCCCTAGGTGTAGGTGAGTGGGTTAGCAATGCAATTGTCTGCAGAGTTATTCCAGTCGAAACCCGTCGAAATCAAAGGGTCGAGGCCAGAGTGACTCTGGGTAGGTACGCACTGGAAGTTATTCCTTATGTGGAGCTAGTGCTGGAGGGCAGCGAATGACAAGGTCTTGCTCTTTTGCCCACCCCCACCTCCCCTTTCAAGACCCGTCTTCTTTGTGACACAAGCGTATTGAAATAGCTAGAGAGGCAAAGGCTTCACCCTGTTATGAGTTGTCCCATCATCATGATGATGAAGATGTTATCCAGTAACAAGACAGACAGAGAATGAATGTGTGTGTGTGTGTCATGACTTCTATTGATCTACATCTTCTTTGCCAAAGCATTAAGAATAATCTCCTTGTTTTGGGACCATCAAAATACGTGCCAGTTGGTTTCTAAGTTTTACAGCCTATCTGTCAAATGCTAAAATGGACAAGCAAATACAAATGAGCTGACCCCTTGTCCTACAGTCTATGTTTTAAACCTTTGAACAGTTTGGGGCGGAGTGAATCAGAACAAATAGAACAGAAACATATCATATGTTGATAATGACAGAAACACATCTCATTACATTACTTTCCCCCCCCCTGCTGTTTTAGCTATGTAAACTTTAAAGAAATAGGCACATAATCTTAACATCCCGATGAAACAGAGCCGTTTCTAGAACCAGTTTTGGTGAATATATGTGGTATTAAAGGTGTGAGGAAAGGCACAGGGCACATTTCTTCATATCTGAGGGTTATTGTGTTAAAAGCAAGCCTTTACAAAATATATGATGTTTACTGATTTGTACATTTTCACAATTAATTTGTCCTGCTTTCCTCAGAGATCTAGGCAGATGCATTTTTCTTTTCATGGTATTAATTAAAAGTACTATCAGGAGATTTCAAGAATAAACTATATTTCTCATTTATAGAATCATGCTTTATGTATGCATTATTCAACAGTGTAAGAAACCTACCAGGGAAATCACCCATTAAGTAGAAATTTATTGCACTGTTGACTTTATTAGAAACATATTGTTCATTGGAGTCCCAATTGTCTTACCACTGTGTTTAAACCACTACTGTAAAAAAACATGTGGTGTAGTGGTTAGAGTGTCAGACTAGGATCTGGGAAACCCAGGTTCAAAACCTGACCCTATCATGGAAGCTTCCTGGGTGATTTTGGGTCAGTCACACACTCTCAGCCTAGCCTACTTGACAGGGTTGTTGTGATGATAAAGTGGTGGAGAAGCAAACTATTTAAGTTATTTTGGGTTCCCGTTGGGGAGAAAGGCAAGATATA
This sequence comes from Euleptes europaea, assembly GCF_029931775.1. Lineage (NCBI taxonomy): Eukaryota > Metazoa > Chordata > Lepidosauria > Squamata > Sphaerodactylidae > Euleptes > Euleptes europaea. The sequence goes on from NC_079320.1 coordinate 54,840,509, forward strand.
AATGAAGTAAATAAATAAACTTGCAACACTGATAGTACACAAATAGAAAATACTCACTTTAATACAATAGCAGTTCAATAATAACTGTTGATATAATATATACAATATATATAATACAATATATACATAATATATTTGCTCATATTTTATACTATATATGTATAAATAGTTTTTTTAAAACTGTAGATGGTAGGATGGTTATAGACCTACTATGAATAAGGGTTGATTAAGATCTTGTTTTAGTTCTATATTAGGTATGTATGTTGAATGTAGTGTATTTTGTTTTATGTTGTGTTAAAAATCAAAATTACAAAATTTCAAAAAAGAAAAGAAAATACTCACCTTGGATGGAAAAGTTCTTTGGACACTGAGATAATAAGGATAAGCAGCACATTCCATGCTTTCCCCACACTGTGGAAACTGCACACATGTATTTCTCTGGGCTTGGACAAACCAAAGTCAAGCTGGACTTCACTGACTTCAGTAGAGAGAGATAAGAGCATTATATGACTCAATTAAATATTTCAATTTGCTAGACTGTGTTCTTATTTTTATTTACAACCTGCCCTACAAGTACAAGCCAAAATTGGCAAATGATTAAATAAATCTGATGAAGTATTCATGTAACTAGCAGCTGCTGGCACTGAGCAGCAAGTTTTGCCTGCCCGGGGAGGCTTTATACTGGAATTTCTCCAGCAGCTCTTAAGTGCTGGACAGTAATTATTTAACTATTCAGAATTGTGCAAATCCTAATAAAGAAACTGAAGCTAAACAAGAAACCACCAGAATTACTTTATGCTAGAATATCAGACATTTAAATTTCTCATTTACCTAAAAGCAAAATTTATCTTTGAGCAATAAGTGAAGCTCCTCCTTGATAATGCAACAGATTTCTTTGGCCTAATTTGCTTTCTAGCACAATAGGTGGCTTCATAAGTATGACAACCAAGTTAAGTAATAACCATGCATTCCTGAGCCGCACATTCCTGAGCCGTGCCAGCACCCAGAACGATAGTCCTCTGGAGGCCAGGGAAGGCCTGTGCCAGCACAAGGGCCCACAGCACCTGTGTCCGGACAGTGTATGCCAGCATTTGTGGCCCCAACGCCAGCGTGAAGGCCCAGACGCCATTCACCGGCTGCTCCCATGGCAGCTCCAGGCCAGGACACCGACGGAGCCTTTTCGGCGGTATATCTCCCATGCAACCCTATGAGGGTTGCACAAATTTTTGGCTCCGGGAGGCAGTGCCGCTGTGTTTCCTCCTAAACCCGGCACAGGCATTCCCCTCAGGAATGCATGGTAAGCCACTCATATGTTGAATATCTTTCAACTTTAAATTCATTTGCTGTCCAGTATTACAGGTTAGCACATACGTATATAGTCAAGACTTGCTGCATCAACAAATGAAGTCATTGGCTGACTCATATTGACTGTGATGTTGGTGCAATATGATGCTTCATTGGTATCAGTGGGGTGTTACTCTAGCTTTTCAGTCTTATGCTAGAGTAAATATTTAAGAATGTTAGATGTTGGAATTAGGAAGCAAGCCATGTTCAAAGTGAAGTTAAATTATGTGTACATACAGTTTTACTCAGCTCTATGGTTGGTATGTCACAATTTTTCAGCTATGTAATAGATGAAGTAATAGATAAATATGGTTTGGAGACAGACCCCAACAGCAATGTGACTCAGTGAAGAGAACAGACACATCTTCATAGATTAGCTGCCAGTTTTGAACAATTCTCCACTTCCCTAGCAGAAAGAAGCAGGCTTTGGAGACCATATACATATCTCAATGAAGTCAGTGGTATATTGTTTTCTGGTTTGCCTTAGAACATTCTGTACCCTTGTTGTTTACATTCTTTTCCAAGGATTTGTCAAGGTGATTTACAGAAATGACAAAAAAATTATTTGTGGCAATGGATATAAACATTACGGATGGAAGGTATGACCATATTTGGCCGTTAGAATGGATATTTAAAAACATAGTCAGTGAAATGCATCTTTGCCTTGAAAATACAGTGCTTTAAAACAAAGAAGCCTTCACAATTACAACATTTATTGAGCATCTCTGGATACTAAATACAGATCAAAAAGTCCAGTTATTTTTCCAACATGGAAACTGTTACGTGAATTTTTGACATCAGGATCATGATGCTTCAAACATGGAACTGTACAGATCTGAAAGGGATGGTTGAGTTAATGGGCAGCCAACATCATTTGCAAAAATGCAATGTATACCATATCATACGCTGTAAAAATGGCAGGTAGAGCTCAAAAGGAGTATCAACATGATTATAAAATAAAATATCTGTAAAGTTTCATTTTATTCAATGTGGTTTTATATTTTGTGTAAAAAGAAGTATCCCCTGCTTGAATGCTCCTCCTTCAGGAATGACAGAAATAACAACTATGTTGCTAAATTGTTGTTTCCCAACTTTAGAAAGCTGCAAGTTTGAATTGATGGAGAATGTTCTATTAATAGCTGATATGATTCTTTGGGAGATGTACCACTGAATTAGTTCATTAATCTAGCCCTGTAAAATGTGATTTAATAGTGTGTTCCAACAAATTACTCAATCCATAGTTTGGAGCTTGTTTTGAAAACTAGGAATGCTTTAGTGATGTTAATTAATGCAACTTTCTCTCTACTCAAGGTTCTGAAGGATGTAACTCATTCAAGTGTGTACACCCAAAGGCTTTGACATATTATTAAAAATACAACTACAAAGAAAATGCACTTGGCCATTAATATAGCCTCAAAATTCAAGAAGCCAGGCAACTGAAAAAATCAGCAGCAATAATTATCTTAAACTGTATGCACTAGTACTGTGATCCTAAAGGTAATTAAGGAAGCAATACAGGATTTTTTCTAGGAAGTACCATAGAAATCAGTGGGACTTACTTCTAAGTGTGTGTGTGCATAATATCAAGTTGTATGCAGTAATCTTCAAAATACATATTTTCTGTAATATACAGATATTGACAAGGAAGAAAGCTAATAGAAAGAAAGTAGATTCTTTTGAAATGTAGTGTTGGAGGAGAGTGTTACGGATACCCTGGACCGCCAAAAAAAACAAACCAGTGGGTTTTAGATCAAATCAAGCCTGAACTGACCCTAGAAGCTAAAATGACTAAACTGAAGCTGTCGTACTTTGGACATATTATGAGAAGTCACTGGAAAAGACAATCATGCTAGGAAAAGTTGAAGGCAGCAGGAAAAGAGGAAGACCCAACAAGAGATGGATTGATTCTATAAAGGAAGCCACGACCCTCAATTTGCAAGATCTGAGCAAGGCTGTTAAGGATAGGACATTTTGGAGGACAATGATTCATAGGGTCACCATGAGTCAGAAATGACTTGACGGCACTTAACACACACACACACACACACACACACACACACACACACACACACACACAGATATATTGAATAATCGCAGAGTAAGCAATGTAGCAATTGTGAAACTGCATCCAGGATGACAGTATGTATCTAATCCTAAAACATGGTGCATTCACAAGTAAGACAATCAGATATGATTCTGACAATGCAATCTGAGAACACTTTTCCAGGGACAAAAGCCCATTAAGTATACTTCCAAAGGATTCAGAGTGGACCTATTTAGGATTGCACTGTACGAGTACAACAATTAGACTAAGCCCATGTCGAACAAACTTGGCACACCAGACAGTAACTCTTGTCACTGGAACATTGAGATATTCTCTGTAACACAAAAAAATATTGAGGAGAGGAAAACGATTTGCCCTTTTGTGTATGTGTGTACATAAGTGCCATCAAGTCATAGCCAACTTATGGTGACTCCATCAAGGAGCTTTCAAGGCAAGTGAGAAGCAGAGGAGGTTTGCCATTGTCTTCCTCTGCAGAGTTTTCCTCAGTAGTCTCCAACCCAAGTATTGACCATGCTTTGCTTTTCAGATCTGATGAGCTTAGGCTATACTGCACTGCCTTCCCTCCCACCCTATTGCACATAATAATAATAATAATGTTTGTAATTAGTGTTACTGTTAAAATATTCAAGCGGAGAATAAAAAGGCACATTCTACAATCTTTTTGGAAGTCTCTTCCTCAACAATGGCTAGCACTATTTGCATCTGTCCCAGCCATGGTATCTCCTCAGCAGATGATTTACCATCAGATAGAACTTGCCGCTGGACAAATAAACCAATACATATGTCAGTCATGAGCAACTGACTTAGAAAAATATGGATTGTCTGCCCAAGGCCAATTAAATGGCAGCTTATATTTGTCAGGAAGTGAGTGTGTTCAGATGTTCCCATACTGGCCTTGAGCAGCTACATGTTTAGTGAGGGGGTCATCTAATCTGACCCAGTTCTAACTTCAGAGTTATGGAGTTATGGAGATTTCCCAAACAGTATCAACTGTCTGTGCTTTGATCCCTGGTATTTCTTAACCCCCAAATGGAACAAAATTGCTTCCTCATTTTAAAAACCTTGATTAATGATACATTTATTTATTGTCAAGTTATAAAACAAGCAGAAATAATAGAAAATTGAGTTGCATGGGTGCTTATCCAATGAGGGCAGCTTTTAAAAAAAATGCACCCAATGATGACTTTACCTGTATACCAAGTTATTGTTTTTTTAAGGGCTATATGATAAAATAAGAATTAACATGGCTTTTAGTTACCCAGGAAACTAGGCCACTATAGTTAGGACAATGATTATTTTGCTGTGTGACCGATGGCAAGACAACCATGTGGTTAAAGATGCCCAAGGTGCATTTTAAACAGCTACCATGTGCTAAATGTTCCTGTGAAACCATTCCACAGTTGGGTTTCTGTGCTACATTTTCCCATGTGATAAACTGCAACTGTTGCTCAGTGATAGCAACCTCATAGAATCACATGCACTCCTCTGGTACCACTTCTAGGGATTTCTTCACAATGGGAGATGCTTGCTGACAAATAAATCCATTTTGCAACAGGCACAGATATATTAATCACCTTTCAGATCAAGTATGTAAATATAAAAATCAAGATGTGAAGACCTTGTACCTGCAAATGACTGAGATACATTTCAATAACAGCAACACTTTTTTTTTTGCCATGCCCCAGCCCACATCAGACAGCCTAAGACCAATTGAAATATTGAACCTGGTGGTAGGTCTTGCATATGGTGGGGAGTTGACCTGAGCCCTGGGATACATATGGCCAACACCAGATGAATGGCATTAGTACATATAGTTTACCTGATACCTCTGATCCTCACCACTTGATTGATTGGCATATCGTATGTTGCTAGCACACATTTAGATATCAGGCTTCTATGAGTAATGACTACATTTAGTAACTGGCATTTCTTGTTTGGAGTAAATGAGAATGTCTTTCAAGCTTGAGAAAATGTTGTGGGAACTGGAAGGAGGACATTTTTTGTAAAGAAACATGATTGCACTCTGGTCAGAAGAGTGGGTTCTGGGACTTATCTGGAGCCCATTTCGGTGGCCCGAGCAGGGGGAGGAGGCGAGGGGAAGCTCCAGGTGCGAGTGGGGTTCCGCTCACCATGGCGAGGCTTGGGAGCAGTGTTCAATGCCTCCTGGCCCTGCTGCTCAGCTGAGGCATCCAGCCTATCAGCCCCATTTATAGGCTTGAATAAGCCTATCGCCAGATGGGTTATGGGTGGGGCAGGGCTGAGTGGGCAGATGGCAAAGGAGCAGTTTTCACTCCGGTCCACCCACCCAGCATAAAAGAGGCTCATCTCGTGGCTGGGTTTTCAGTCTGCCTTCGGCTGCTTATGCCCAGGTCAAAATCTCAGTACTGTCATCCTATGCTACTCCCTGCGGGCTTGCCAGGAGACAGTGGAGCTCATCTGTCCGCATTGGGGTTGGAAGATGTTCCTGAACCAGCCCCCATGCTGCGCAAATGCAACAATCAGCTGTTGCCAATAAACAAGTTGCGGCCATTCCCTCCAAGACTGGTCTGTTGTCTAGTTATTGGCATTATACATCATGGGTCACAGGTGAGACCTCTGCATCTTCTCCCCTGCTCAACCCTGGGCCAGCAATGCAGTTGGATAACATGTTCCTGTTCTATCGTCAATAGAACAGTGCAGGCAATTCACTAATGGGAAAAAATTAGTGGGGGAAAACTAAAGTAACACCTGATTGAGAACATTATATAGCATTCCGCAGGAGCACTGTTTGAAGGCTTGTGGCGGCTCTGGATAAAAATGCTATTAGGTGGAGGTATGCGAGCATATAAGAGGGGGTACATTTCAGAGCACCCCTTCTGAAAGCATCTAATTAAATTCCTAAGAATAGACCACTTATACATTAGTCATGCTACTTTCAAAATGTATGCCTGTACTTAACTACAACCCAGCAGGTGTATAAATAGGATGATAATTTGTATGCCATTAACAGCTTACCACTGCAAGATGACTTTGGAAAGTTAATCCAGGGTGTTTATTTCTAAAACTGTAAATTATTAATGGGATCCTAATTTGAGGTCTTACTATGTTAACTTTATACTAGCCTGCCTACATTCTCTAGTTATAGCTCAGTGTAATTTACAACAAATCTCCCAATGATTTTAATGGCTCATCACCTCCCTCAGTAGCAGTCAGTCATAAGGATAGTTCCATTTCTGCAGGTACAGTGCAGTGGATGGAGTATCAGCGCTGAAAGACCTGAGTTCAAATCCCTGCTCAGCTCACTAGGTGACCTGGGCCTGCCACTTGTCATTCTGCCTCATCTATCTCACAGGATTGTTTTGAAGAGAAAATGATGGATGGACAGGAGAGAAATGAATAGTGATATCCTTGGGAGTGGGTTTGGCTCATTTGAAGCCTGTCATTCATTTAGATCTAAAGGGAGAAACTTCCTAAATGAAAGAGCAATTGATGTGATCATGACCTAAGGCATCCCTTGCAAGTTATATTTACTTAGGAGGTTTGTAGCATGGAATTGGCCATCCAGAAATTATACTTGAACAAATACATAATGACAAAGCACAAAAGATAAATCACTTTGGATGAAGTGACCCTGGAGAAGTTACTCTGCTTCAAAAAGACATCCTTATGACTCAGATATTGAGATGATGTTGTGTGGGGGGGGTTTTCTTGCTATTGCAAGCTGGAATCCCAGGGCTGCAAAGGCCATGGGACCGGCAAAATTAAGTCTGATTTAATTCAGATGGAGCCGCTCATTTTCCATTCTTCCATCCTCAGCAAAGCTGCTTACAGACTCATCTGTGAAACCCTCAATATGATTATTAGGAAATGATCACGATATCATTGTTCAGGCTGTCTCTGTAAAGACTGTCCATTTTCTCTCGTATTGTTCTTGGTAGCAATTGAACCATTAGTCACAGCAATTCAAGCAGAAGCAGATAAGGTGAATTGAGCTGCAGGGAAAGAGTTATTATATAGGGAGCTGTTTCATGGAGTAATAGGGCGGTGAGTAATAGAGTAATATTACTGTGAGTAATCTGCCTGGGTCATCAAGTCCCATATCCTGCTCTGAGACAAGACTCACTACAACAGACGTGCATTTATCCATCTTTTTTTGCAGACATCTCCAGGTATGGTGTTTTAACAGTTCCCTTAACAAATGGTTCCATACTGATGTTCTTATGTGGTAGATCCAATTAATGATCTCCAAAGGCAGTAATAGTCACAGTATACAATCTTCATTTTTAAGATAGTTATTATATGCTTACCCTGTTCCTCCATTGAGTTCCCAGTGGCTTGTTATCCAGATTGCTAACTAGCCATGCAATACTGAGTGGAGGGGGGGTCCATGGTGACCAGAGGTGGTGGAGCTGCCGGAAAAAGGTAAAAAAGGTAACAGAGCTGCCAAAAAAAAGTTTAAAAATATTTCTTTTGAAAAGCCTTGTGAACTCCCCATAGGGCTCCATGAGGCTGGGCCATGAATTTTGCAGGCATATCTTGATGCCTGCAAAATGGCACATTTTAAGTCTGAAAGGGGTTAGGAAGCTGCCTAAAGTGCTGCTGCCGTGGTCCGGGGGGGGGGGCAGCGTAAGTTGCCCTATGCCAACGCCCGTGCAAGTTTGCATGGCACAAATAGCATGGACGCTGGCATGGGGATCATGCCGACTCATGTCGCCATGAGGTCACGCCAGCTCCTATGCCAATTGCCCACCCCTTCAGGATTGTGCTTTTAGTGCAGTTCTGCTTGCACAAGATATTGCATAGTGCTTTCTGGCTTTTCTATTACAGTGCCTGGAAATTGGTTGCACAAAGTCTTGCACAAGCGGAAATGCAAGTGGCAATATAATATGTTTGACACTGTGCAAACAGCAACCCATTCTTTTCCTTGCAATTTCACTTGTGCAAGAGCTCTGTTAAGTCTCGTTAGGACTGTACTGAGAGGACAAAAGAGACAGAAATTATTGGTGCTTATTATTTGGTTGGCGAGACCCATCCTCCCTCTCCTTAGCAAATGCTCCCCATATTTTTTTTTTTAAAAAAACCCTAATTTTCAAGCGGTAAAGGCCAGTGCCCCAAATTGCATGAATTGTGATTTAAGCTTTAAAAGTTCATTCCACTTTAGCCAGCCTGGCTTTTGGAATGCTTTCTAATCTTTCTCTCATAAATTGCAGAATTTGCCCTTTTTTGTGAGATCAGTTTCTGTATCTCTTTTCCCATCACCCTTCAGAAACTGCATGCACCCTCAAACATGAAAAGTCTCAGGAAAGTTAATGAAAAAGAAGATAAAGGTGACCCAGTGGATTTAGTTTAAAAGTCCCCTCCCTCCAAGAAAAAATCTTGGAAAAGGTGTTCATAGGAGATAGTGAAGGCAAATAACTGTGCGATGGACTGAAGGACACGGTGTTATCATATGACAGTAAAAGTAATTGCGATAGAATGAGAGGTCTAGTGGGAAGTTAAGCACAGAGCAGGATCAGTGGTTAATGTTATCTCCATTGGTTAATGTAGTGTCAAGAGTTTGGAAGCATTCCCCACTGCAAAAACTGATGACAGTCTTTTCTATCATTAAATCATTTTATTGGTATATTGTTCACAACCTATTCCCAATATTATATTTTGTAATAGTTAGCTATGAAAGGAAGCAGTTATTGGTAACTCTGGAACAAAACTCTCATCTTCATTATGTGCTTCAAACTGATCCAGAGTCAAGAATACAGAACAATCAGATGACCACTTTGCTACATAGCAGCTGTAAGATGTACTTTCACTCCATTGCGTGCTCATGGCTCTTTGGGGGTTGAATTAACCCTTAGTGGAAATGCATCCCAGAACTTATCAAACGAAACTATAGCAATAACAAATGTAGGTTTTAAGTTTCCTTTCTTAATATACAGACCAGTCACCAGACTCAACAGAGATGGGCTCATATTTTACAGGAATATCCCTATAGCAGCAAGAATGCATTGCATTCCCAACCTGCTCATACATCATTAAGTAATAATGTTTTCCCACACCTTTCCTGGGAGAGTCATATTCACTCCATCCAATATCTGAAAGGGACTTCAGGCATTATGTGGTGGGGAAGGGGAACCAGATGTGTATGGGGAGGGGAGATGCGAAGGTCTGGTTTGGGTACTCTGGAAAAGCAGGTCGTTTGGAATGTGTTTGACACTTGGGTTTCCCATAGTCCCTCTATTTCATGCTGTTCTATTTCATGCTGCTCAAAACTATCCTGACTGTGCAATATTGAGGTAGGTCCAACATTTCTCTGCAAACTATGCCTGGCTTGTGCTGTCAAAATATGACTGTTTAAACCCCTTTTTATGATCCTGTATTCAGCACATTGGATGCACTGCATAACATTCCATTCTGTTCATGAAACCTTAAAAGCCAAAGGATGTGCATCTGTCATGACCCCCATGGATTTGGTTCTGGACTCTGACTTGGAAGCCTCTGAGGAAGAGCTTGAGGGGCCAGAAACATGGCCTGGCGAAGAGCAGGAAACTTGTGCATGGTAGATGCCTCTAGTCCATCTGACCCAGAACTTGCCCCTGAGGAGCCTGTCATCGGAGCTCCCCCGCCAGAACTTTCCTCTCTCCCCCCGGGTCCTGGGGCAACTAATTGCTGTTCTAAGACTTGGTCTGAAAGCCCACTAGAATCTGCTTCCACTCTGCAGGAGCGGTGGAGGCAGCAGGCTTGGGCCGAGTTAGCTCAGCGAAGGCACAGCGCCAGGCTTGCAGCCAGTGCTCTACCTCCTGGACCAGAGCGAGGGGGATGTAATCCTTTTCAGGATTCTGGTCTCAGTTAAGCCTGGACAAGATGAGTCCCAGGTGCTGATTCCAGAGCAGCTGGTGTGGCTGTCCTCTCAGCCTATTCAAGCTTTGGGCTGAGATGGGTAGCTTGCTAGCTCAGCCTTTCACCTAAGTGCAAGCATGTAAGCCAGCTCCAGTGCTCTGCATCGAGCTCCAGCTCCTAAGTCTTGTTATCTAGACCTGAGGGCACTACTCCAAAAGAGACCTGACTGGGCCTGCCTACAGAGCACAGGACAACATCAGAGACATTTCTGTTACTCACTATGTGGGATAGTATCTGCTAGCTCACTGTTTCTTCTGTTTAACATATGTTGAAGGACATAATGGAACTGGAGGGCGTTATCAAAGTAGCTGAAATGAAAATATAGTTCAGCTATGAAATGTCTCAGTTGAGGAAGTAAGCAGTGAAGTAGTAAAACTTTCAAGTTCAACTTGCTAGTGAAAGTTTTGGCAGATCTGAATGCTAGATGGGTGTTAAAATATGAGTTGCTCTGTTGCAGATGTGGGAATTGTTGGCGAAAGTAAGCTAAACTTTGGTTCATGCTTGTGCTTGCAGGATCCTTTGTCTGAATGACTTTAACCTGGGGGGTTCAGCTGGTAAAAAGATTCTTTCTTTGAAGTTGCATGAATGCCGGAAAATTCAATAGATGAACACTTTCAGCTTCAGAGTGAAAATGTAACCTTGGGTTTGTCCAGAGGCCGCTTCTTCTCTGCACGCATTGGACTGTCACCAAATATGAGTTTCAGAGGGCCCATGGAAGGTCATTTTCCCTGTGTCTGTATGAAGTGCCATCAAGTCAAAGTTGATTTACCCCATAGGGTTTTCAAGGCAAGAGGCATTCAAAGGTTGTTTGTCATTGCCTTCTTCTGAGTAGCAACCCTAGTATTCCTTGTTGGTCTCTCATCCAAGTACTAACCAGGGCTGACTCCGCTTAGCTACTGAGATCTGATGACATTGGACTAGCCTGGGCTATCCAGGACATTTCCCCTAATACTTCCCAATTCTAGAGCTCTCTCCAAGGTAGCACACCTAGATCTTTACTCAGCAGCAAGCCTTAGCTTACATTTTACGTTCAAACCAAATATTGCCTTGTCTGTCTGCTGAGCATGCATTTCATTATGGTATTTTGGACCTTAAAATGTCTGAATTCAGGCTGATCCAATCACAGTTTCTGTAGCAGTACACTTGTAGTTTGGCTTTGGGTGAGGCTTCTGAACTGTACGGCAGCTATTTAGAATGGAATGAAGAAATACATTGGAGACCAAGTCCTAGGAGGAAAGGTTGAAGGAGCTGGGTATGTTTAGCCTGAAAAGGAGACGACTGAGAGGGGATATGATAACCATCTTCAAGTACTTGAAGGGCTGTCATATAGAGGATGGTGCCAAATTGTTTTCTGTTGCCCCAGAAAGTCGGACCAGAACTAATGGGTTGAAATTAAATCAAAGAGTTTCCGTCTAGACATTAGGAAGAATTTTCTAACAGTTACAGAGCATTCCTGAAATGCTGCAGTGGCTCAACCGAAAGGCCTTTGGAGGCCAACTAAGGCCTCCACTGGCACAGGGGCCCACAAAGCCGGCAGCCGGACAGCGCACGCCAGCTTGAGTGGCCCCAGCGCCGACGTGCAGGCCTGGATGACGGTCCCCGGCTGCCACCGCGGCAGCGCTGGGCCCAGATGCCACCGCAGCCTCCCGCCTGCCTCCGGCCACTGGCACAGGCTGCAGCAGCGAGCCGGAAGGTGTTCCGGTGCCCTGGGAAGCATTCCCGGGGCGTTCCGGCACTGGCCAGGGGGCGGGATTGACGTTTTGTTTTTGTGAAGATACGCCAGCTTTTTGCTGGTTTTTGGTTCCTTTCAGGAATGCGCTGTTAGAATGGTTCCTCGTTGGAACAGGCTTCCTCAGGAGATGGTAAGTGCTCCTTCCCTGGAGGTTTTTAAGCAGAGGCTAGATGGCTATCTGCCAGCATTTCTGATTCTATGACCTTAGGCAGTTCATGAGAGGGAGGGCATCTTGGCCATCTTCTGGGCATAGAGTAGGGGGTCACTGGGTGTGTGTGGGGGAGGCAGTTGTGAAATTCCTGCATATTGCAGGGGGTTGGACTAGATGACCCTGGTGGTCCCTTCCAACTCTATGATTCTATGATTTGCAAGGAGGAAAACAGACTGTTGGAACTTTTACAGATGCACACACAGTCCTGAAATTCACAGTGAAAAAAGCATTAGTTGCTTGTTGCATTGAACTCTGAAGAATTGCAGGAAATGATACACTCAAGCAAAATAAAAAGGTGTTAAAAAGGACACCCTGTGAACCTTGAATGTTCAGAATAAGGAGCTTAGTGTCAAGAACTGAAAGTCAGGAACTGAAGTTCCCTTATGTTAGCCTCTGTCTTTTGTAAAAAGCAACATGTATAGTCAATGCAAGTTTCCTTCTAAAAGTGTACTCAATATAACCTTATCAAGCTGGCCTGGGGCCCTGGGCAGAGCATAGAGCAATCCTGAAAATCAGAACCTTGGCTTAACAAATGATGCTATTTTCAAAGGGCTACCCTGGCTCGAAACTAAGTGGGAAACGTCATTTGAATTTAGGTCATTATATTTGACTTACAATGGAGCACTGACATTTCAATGGCAGTTTGAAGATTTATGCAGCATAAAATATTTAGCGTATAAACCTGCCTCATCTCTCCTTTTGGTTGTGACCAAACCGGGACTTGTCTAACCAGTCTTGCAGAGCTGGTATTTTCCCTGCAAAATAGTTTGCCTGAGGAGAATCAGGCTGCATCAAGGAGGGGAATTATTCAACTTCTGGAAAACCGTTTCACACAGTTAATTGTAATAAATATGGTAAATATTTCAATTCCAAGTTGTGCATTGCAGCATAAATGTGTCTTTTTGCACAGGAAATGTAGGATTTTGATATTTTTTCAACTTTACCAATTTTTCCTGTTATCTTGTAATTTCTGAATGGTGTTTAAATGCATTTTTTAAAGCAAGTGAATTTTTTTGTACTTAAAAAAGCATATGATAAAACAGCAGGTCAATCAGCATAGTGGACCAATTGCTCTAAGCGTACAAAACTAGTACAGTCTGCTGGGTTTCTCTGGCCCAAAGACCATCCGGCTGTCTTCAACCAGGGCTGTAGCTTTCTCATCTATGGCCCCTGCCTGGTGGAACTCTCTGTCTAAGGAGATCCGGGCCCTGATGGATCTTTCTCAGTTCCAGAGGGCCTGTAAGCAGAGATGTTCCGCCAGGACTATGGTTGAGGGCAGCAACAGTTTACATTTCTTTACTGGCCTGGATTCTTGTGTTTTCCATTCTTACATCCTCCCACTTGCCTCTTGCCTCCATCTCACCCCCCCCCCAGCCTCCCTTTCCCCATTTATCCAGGCTAGATTTTTTTAAACCTTTTTTTGACAACTCCCCCATGCTGTTGGACTTAAGTTATTGTCTCAACAGCTGGGCAGTTGACTGATCAGTGAGCGCTATTTTAAATGTTGTAAATTCTTATTTTAATATATTAATTTTTGTGTCTTATGTTTTATTATTATTGTATCAATCTTGTTTTTATCCTGTTGTGAGCTGCCCTGAGCCCTGCTTTGGATGGGGGAGGGCGGCATATAAATTATCATCATCATCAAATATTGGTTCTTGTAGGTTATCCGGGCTGTGTAACCGTGGTCTTGGAATTTTCTTTCCTGATGTTTCGCCAGCAACTGTGGCAGGCATCTTCAGAGTAGTAACACTGAAGGACAGTGTCTCTCAGTGTCAAGGGTGTAGGAAGAGTAATATATAGTCAGAAAGGGGTTGGGTTTGAGCTGAGTATTGTCCTGCAAAAGTATTGTCCTGTAAGTATCAAGATAATGTGCTAATGAGGGTATGGTATGTTAATATGGAACCATTGTATCCTGAAGTGATCTGTTAATGTGTGTAATCCAAAACTAATCTGTATGGCTATTGTTGAATGTTGTCTTTGTCTGGAGGTTTTTCAGGGCAGGAAGCCAAGCCTTATTCATTCTTAAACTCTCCTCTTTTCTGTTAAAGTTGTGCTGATGTTTATGAATTTCAATGGCTTCTCTGTGCAATCTGACAAAATAGTTGGTAGAATTGTCCAGTCTTTCAGTGTCTTGGAATAAGACCCTGTGTCCTGTTTGTGTCAGTCCATGTTCAGCCACTGCTGATTTCTCAGGTTGGCCAAGTCTGCAGTATCTTTCATGTTCTTTTATCCTTGTTTGTATGCTGCGTTTTGTGGTCCCGATGTAAACTTCTCCACAGCTGCAAGGTATACGATATACTCCTGCAGAGGTGAGGGGGTCTCTTTTGTCTTTTGCTGATCGTAGCATTTGTTGTATTTTCTTGGTGGGTTTAAACACTGTTTGTAGGTTATGTTTTTTCAAAAGTTTCTCCATCCTATCAGTGACTCCTTTAATAAATGGCAAGAATACCTTTCCTATGGGAGACTGTTTTTCTTGAGTTTTCTGATTTTTGTTTGGTTCAATGGCCCTTCTGATTTCATTCTTGGAGTAGCCGTTTGCTAGCAGTGCGTGATTTAGATGGTTAGTTTCTTCCTTGAGAAACTGTGGTTCACAGATCCGTCTTGCACGGTCCATTAATGTTTTGATTATTCCTCTTTTCTGTCGGGGGTGGTGGTTGGAGTTTTTGTGTAAGTAGCGATCTGTGTGAGTTGGTTTCCGGTAGACCTTGTGACCTAACTGAAGGTTTGATTTACGGATGACAAGGGTATCAAGAAATGAGGGTAAACTCCCATTTCTTGATACCCTTGTCATCCGTAAATCAAACCTTCAGTTAGGTCACAAGGTCTACCGGAAACCAACTCACACAGATCGCTACTTACACAAAAACTCCAACCACCACCCCCGACAGAAAAGAGGAATAATCAAAACATTAATGGACCGTGCAAGACGGATCTGTGAACCACAGTTTCTCAAGGAAGAAACTAACCATCTAAATCACGCACTGCTAGCAAACGGCTACTCCAAGAATGAAATCAGAAGGGCCATTGAACCAAACAAAAATCAGAAAACTCAAGAAAAACAGTCTCCCATAGGAAAGGTATTCTTGCCATTTATTAAAGGAGTCACTGATAGGATGGAGAAACTTTTGAAAAAACATAACCTACAAACAGTGTTTAAATCCACCAAGAAAATACAACAAATGCTACGATCAGCAAAAGACAAAAGAGACCCCCTCACCTCTGCAGGAGTATATCGTATACCTTGCAGCTGTGGAGAAGTTTACATCGGGACCACAAAACGCAGCATACAAACAAGGATAAAAGAACATGAAAGATACTGCAGACTTGGCCAACCTGAGAAATCAGCAGTGGCTGAACATGGACTGACACAAACAGGACACAGGGTCTTATTCCAAGACACTGAAAGACTGGACAATTCTACCAACTATTTTGTCAGATTGCACAGAGAAGCCATTGAAATTCATAAACATCAGCACAACTTTAACAGAAAAGAGGAGAGTTTAAGAATGAATAAGGCTTGGCTTCCTGCCCTGAAAAACCTCCAGACAAAGACAACATTCAACAATAGCCATACAGATTAGCTTTGGATTACACACATTAACAGATCACTTCAGGATACAATGGTTCCATATTAACATACCATACCCTCATTAGCACATTATCTTGATACTTACAGGACAATACTTTTGCAGGACAATACTCAGCTCAAACCCAACCCCTTTCTGACTATATATTACTCTTCCTACACCCTTGACACTGAGAGACACTGTCCTTCAGTGTTACTACTCTGAAGATGCCTGCCACAGTTGCTGGCGAAACGTCAGGAAAGAAAATTCCAAGACCACGGTTACACAGCCCGGATAACCTACAAGAACCAATGAACTCTGACCGTGAAAGCCTTCGACAATATCATCAAATATATTGAAGAAAAATTATACATCGGCCTAACCAAGAACAGCAGAAGATGAGAATACAGGGTGGATTTATAAATGTACATCAATCACTTGAAGAAAATAGCAACACAAATTAGATTTTCTGAAAATCTACTTAGGATTCTGAAAAGATGCAAAATTTGTCATAATGGACTTGTACATTAACACTGATTATGATCATCCTGTAATCAAATTTTAGTGCTACTTGGAATGTCATTTAAGCACCACTGAAATTAATTATTCAGATATTGAAGTAATCTTTTCATCTGTACCTGAGTAGCAGCATCCTTTTCACACTTTTTAGCATATGCATACATGATAATGTAGAAATATCATAATAGAAATTCTGACCTGCTTGTTCATAATTCAGAATGCATATAGATAGGACTGTCCTGCATGGACAGAGATGGCAATGCCTCTGAAGGGATGGGATGACATGTGCTTACTATCCTGACTTTATCCCTGCATCTGAACAGCATCCTCCTCAGCATCCTGACTTTGTAACCATTTGCTTAGGATGTACCCAGGATGTAACCATTTGCTTAGGATGTACCCAGAGTTCTGTGTGAGTGCAAAGTGCCGCCAAGGTGCAGCCGACTTGTGGCGACCCCAGCAAGGGGCTTTCAAGGCAAGCAATGAAGCAGAGATGGTTTGTCATTGCCTTCCTCTGCAGAGTCTCCCTTTCAAGTACCGACTATGCTTAGCTTCCAAGATCTGCCGAGATCAAGCAATACCATGCTGCCATCCCTCTTGCCCAAAGTTTGACTGGGATTTAAATACCCCACTTCACTATTTTAAGATGCTGTTTCTGTGATAAAATCAAAATGATCCACTTGATTGCTATATCTCTCTGTGGCAAGGCAGAGCCCCTTGAGGCATCCTCCTGGGTGCTGGCCATCAGGTGAGGAGATAGGCAGAGGAGGGCCAGCCAGGACAGGGTAGAGCAGGCCCCACTAACCTGGCCAGCAGGAAAGAATGTAGGCTGGGTTTGGCCAGGGACTATGCCATTGGATGCTGGTGGCTGCTGGTGCAGTGGTTAGGTGCGGTGGACTCTAATCTGGAGAACCAGGCTGGTTTCCCCACTCCTCTGCATGAAGACTGCAGGGTGACCTTGGACTAGTCACAGTTCTCTCAGAATTCTCTCAGCCCCACTTACCTCACAAGGTGCTGGTTGTGGGTGATTGTAAGCCATTTTGAGACTCGTTACAGTAGAGAAAAGTGGGTTTTTTTAAAAAACCAACTCTTCTTCTTCATCTGCAGCAGTTGGGGGAGAAGGAGTGCTGCTGGGCTTGTGTGGGGTGGGGTGGTCAGGGGCAATTGGAGATAGGGATGGAATTAGGGGGCAGGTCCAGAGCTTTAAACACTGCAGTTGGGGGGTGGAGGGTCCACAGGGCAACAGGGGGTGAAGAGAATTTCCCTAGGTAACTATGAGATACTTGTACTGAGGGACACAATGAAGGGATACTTTGGACTGCTTTCAGGTCTCCCATGTCTGTGTCAAGACCCCAGGGAAATGGAGGCTTGCCAACCACCCACTTTACTGTGTCCTGGCCAAGCGCAGAGGCTCACAGCTGCCACACTCTTGTACATCGTTATCCTCCTTTGTCAGCTCTCCCTACCCTTTTCATCTCAGTTCTTCTCCACCTCAGCACCCCCACTGTGGTGAGTAGACTACCCTGTTAGCCTCACTTAAGCCATCTGCAGCTCCCATCTCCCCAGCTATTATTTCTCTCTTCACTGCATAATGAACCTGTGTCACCCATCAAGCTTCTTCCTTGACAGCCAGTGTGGTGTAGTAGTTAAGAGTGGTTGTTTGGAGCAATGGACTCTGATCTGGAGAAGCGGGTTTGATTTCCCACTCCTCTACATGAGCGGCGGAGGCTGTTCTGGTGAACTGGATTTGTTTCCCCACTCCTACACATGAAGCCAGCTAGGTGACCTTGGGCTAGTCACACTCTCTCAGTCCCAGCTACCTCACAGGATGTCTGTTGTGGGGAGGGGAAGGGAAGGTGACTGTAAGCCGGTTTGATTCTTCCTTAAGTGGTAGAGAAAATCAGCATATAAAAGCCAACTCTTCTTCTTCTTCCTACTACAGTTGAAGACATCAGTTTCCCCATTCTAAAAAAGAATAAATTTCTTATACTTGGACCTACATCCCAGAATATCTGCATGATCTCACTGCCTTAAAATCCCTTCTCTTTGTCAAGACTTTGGCATAATGCCTTAGCTCCTATCCGCTAGGTGAAATAAACTCACAGTAATTTCCCATTTATCTCTGCCTTTCTCTTCTGTTTTCTGTTGTCTCCCCTGTGTTGAATTTTGAACTATAAATGTCTCGGGGCAGAGATCTGATTGTTCATGCTCTGTAGAGCACCGCACACTTTTAGGATGCTGCTATACAAATAATCATAGTAAGAGAAATGTTTATTCCTTGGCTGGGCTTTACCCACTACCAAGGGAATTGTCTTGTGGCAAGCTTTTTTCTGCTAATTTTTAAGTAGCCTGCATTTTCAAATCAAAATTGCTAAATTAGCATAGATTTCTGTAGCTTTAGGGAAATGAGCAGATGACTTAATAAGGATGAAACTCAAAGTCTGAGTTATCCTGGCATTTTTGTGGTTGTAAACTTGTTGTTTGTAAATTTCTCCTTGATCTCCTAAGGCATTTTATGGGGCATTTATGCATATTCTGGCTTTATTTTTTATTTTACTTCATTTATACCAGCAAATTTCTCTCCAATGGGGAACTAAAGTGGCTTATAGCATCTTCCTCTTCTCCATTTTATCTTCACAACAACCCCATGAGATAGGGTCACCTGAGAGTACGTGACTGGCCCAAGCTTTCACAGCCATGTATTGATTAAACCTCGTCTGACACCCTAAGCACTGTGCCATTAATTTGCATTTTCAGCGATTCAAACGGAATATTATTGTAGGGTTTGGGGTGTGTCTTTTGCATCTGTTACTTTCCTTTGCTGTTTTCCATTTAAAAATGGAACGAAGACTTATGCATCCTGATGACTGAGGATTTTGGTGATGGCTCACCTGCTTCTGCATGACATTCATTTAGTAGCAGCAACACGTCAAACTGGTATACATCACGGAAGCAACACTGCAATCTGCCTGGAGTGCATTCAGTCAAAGACAGAAAGGGCAAAAGTAGAGGAGGAAGACAGGATGTCATTGAGGAATAAGGAACATGTGGAATCGGAGAGGCAGCCATAGCAATCCACAAAGGTGTTCTGAGAAGAATGAGAATGAAAGGGCTTTAAAGGAGACCAATGATGAGTACTTCACCTTCTGTTTTTAGCATTATACTGCTGATTCATGGGAGATAAAGCCATGGGTTGAGAGAGAGAAGAGTTTGTTTTTATATATGCTGACTTAGTCTACCACCTAAGGAAGAATCAAACCAGCTTACAATCACCTTCTAGCAGTGCAAGCTGCTAGAATAGATAAGGCTAATTGGCAAGCACCTTGAGCCACCTAGGGATTGGGAAGGGTTTCTTCCCAAGCTAGCCCATCATTGATGATTGAGCAGCATCAACTCAGCCTTTAGTTGCTTGAGCGGAATGTGGGGAGAGGGAGATGAGGCTTAACACCCCTCAGAACTCTTTTGTGTGCAGGTAAAGACACATGAAGCCAACAGGAACAGTTGCTAAGTTTGGGGCCAAGGTAGGTTGGCCCCAAAAGCTGGTAGCCAAGGTGGGCTGGTTGTTAGCTGCAGCTCACACTATCTGATGCAATTTTCTGGTTGCAGACCAATGGAGGCTATTTGTAGACCACACTTTCTGCAGATGGACCTTCTTACCGGCAGATGGGCTAATCCTTTTCGCCCCCAAAGATGAGCCTTGTGTTTATAATATGCAAGTTGTTCAAAGTCTGACTTGCTATTTATGGGTACGTACTTTTACGGTAATGAGAAAGAGGTTGCTAAAACAAATAATTCTGAAACTAATAACCTGGACATATTGCTGTGCAAACTGGAACATCTGCAGCAGCCAGAGATAATCTACAGGATAGGATTTCTCAGCTGTTTATTTACACAGCTTTCTATAGAACATGCCAATGGTAGGACATAGCATAATATTTTAGAGCACATTTCAGTCTGGGTAGTCAGACTAAGCATCTGAAATAATTTTGTAATTGGGGTGCTATGAATAGGAGACTGATAAACTGTGGCACAAAGATACCAAAATCCCCTTATCTCCAGAATTTAATATTGGTGACACTGAGTATTGCTTTAGTATTGTATTGCCCAAGGCCCACATCTAGTGTACATGTAAACTAACTGCTTCAGTTGGCTGTGTGTAGTGGGATTTCATCCAAAACATTGGCAGATGAATGGATTTAATCTGCCATGTCACTTCCATGGAATCACTGGAGGTTCAGCCACAAAGGGAATTGCAAATGCTTAAAGAGAATGATTTGGAAATGGAAAAACTGTGTTGTAGATCAGAAAGTTGCTAGAAAGAAGTGGCCCTCCTTGGTGTTAAAAAAAAGAAACAGGCATCAAGTGGCATTGATTTTATGTGTTTGACTTAACTTACTCATGTATTTCTATGTTGATCTTTTGGCATGCCAATCGTGCTTTAAATTCCCCTTTAATTTCTTGGATCTTGTGGAACAGATCTCTTGTTCTTTTTTTGTTGTTCTCTTTGATTTGTTTACACTGGTTATTATAATAGTTTCGTTTGTCTCTACTTGCAAGGTGCTGGATGCTACATTTAGACTTCTGATTCTATTTCTGTCACATTTTACTTTTGCTTCTCTATCTTTAGCAATTTTAAGCATTTCATCCAAGAGTCATCCCTTGAGGCTTTTTATTTCTTTTGACTACAGGAATAGTCTTTGCACATTCTTCCTTGAAACTATCTCTGGTCTCAACCCATAGTTGTTCTGAGTCATGTTTACTTGAATTTAGTAATACAGGAATGTTTTTTAGATTGTATTTTGGCAGTATTAATGTTTTTGTGTTTGTCCTCAGCTTTATTCTAATTTTTGATATTAGCAATTCATGGTCTATACCACAATCAGCTCTTGATCTTGTTTTAACAGAGAGAATAGAGTTTCTCCATCTTCTGCTTCTAATTATGTAATCTATTTGATTTCTATATTGGCAATATGTGTGTGTGTGTGTGTCCCATCATGAAGTCTCAATCTATTCATGGAGACCCCAGCAAGGGGCGTTCAAGGCAAGTGAGAAGAAGAGGTGGTTTGCCATTGCCTTCCTCTACAAAGCCTGCTTAGCTTCCAAGATCTGACAACAGTGGGCTGTACCATACCATTTCACATCTGCAGATACAATTACCCAACTACAGAAAAAGCCTTGTTGGTGTCAGTATAATCACAGCTGCCAGTTTTCTGGATCACAAATTGTGTGCCTGTAGACAACGTATGGAGTTGCTGTGACCTGGCCCTCAGCTCCTGTGGCCTTACATAGTCTTGCAGCAAGTTGCATGGTGTGGGAGGAGTAATGATGGAGGGAATGTCTAGATTTCTGCTTCCACGTGGAAACCATTATGCTCCCACCTTGTATTTAGCATCAGGTACATAAAGTTCTCAGTTTCTATAGCTGTCTTATTGAAACATGCAGCAGAACTGCGGGTTGGAATGGCAAATTGCACATTTCACCATCGCTGCACTCAATCAAGTCACTTTGCACTTGAGTACAAAGCGACATGCATTTCTAGCTGATTGGTTTCATTGTCTTGTTTAATGTAGATCATATTTCATTTTCTGCTGAGCCCAAACTAAATTTCCCTTTTCTTTCTTCTTCTTCTTCTGCATAACCCCTTTTATGAGTTTGGCCAGTCCCCTCCAAGGAATCACACCTGCATTATTCAGATGTACTGTCAAGGCCTGAAATGAAACACCAGATGAGACATTAGCAATTGTCTCTAATGGCTAACTTGTTTTGTAGCAAAAAGTATACTCTATTCTCGCCTGTTCCCAAAACACAGAATTACTGTAGCAACTAGTAGTTTCTCTCTGTAATGGTTCAGGTGGCTTGCCATTAGTAAGAAGTGGGAGTCAAGGGCCTCCGTCATGAAAGAAGTTTGCAATGGAGTCTATTTGATGACTATTTCTAGTGGTGATATGCATTTGGTTCCAAAGAAACTTTTAAATAAATGATTTCAGCATAGCTGCCAGGATTTAGATGCAACAGATGCAACAGAACTGCATTATTTAGAAGAAGAGTTGGTTTTTATATTCTGCTTATTCTCTACCATAAGGACTCTCAAAGTGGCTTATAATCATCACACACACACAGCAGACAACATGTGAGGTAGGTAGGGCTGAGAGAGTACTGAGAGAACTGTGACTGGCCCAAGGTCATCCAGAAGGCTTCATGTGGAGGAGTGGGTAATCAAACCCGGTTCTCCATATTAGAATTAATTGCTCTTAACTACTACACCACTCAAGCTCTCAACCTGAATCCCATTTTCAGCAATATGGCAAAAAATGGTTCAAATTTCAGATTTTTTGCAAAATGCTTATTTATTGAGAGCATTTTTAATCTCCCTTTTCTTCTCAGTGGGCACCCCATGTGGCTTACCAGTACAATACAAATAAACAAAATATTGTGTAAATAAACAAATGGTACTTTAAACATTCTAAGATGATTTGGTTTCCACTGGGGTATGGGTCCACTCAGGCCACAAGTCCAGGGGTGTTCCTTTTTTCTGTATCATGTATCTAGCTGTGCCAAAACTTTTAGAACCTGAGGAAGACAAAAGCTCACCTGAGTCTTCAATAACTAGGGTTGCCAGGCCCCTCTTTGCCACTGATGGGAGGTTTTTGGGGCAGAGCCTGGGGAGGGCAGGGTTTAGGGAGGGGAGGGACTTCAATGCCATAGAATCCAATTGCTAAAGTAGCCATTTTCTCCAGGTGAATTGATTTCTATCGGCTGGAGATCAGTTGTATTAGCAGGAGCTCTCCAGCTATTACCTGGAGGTTGGCAACCCTATCAATAACTCCACACTGAGTCTTTCTTGGTG
This sequence comes from Euleptes europaea, assembly GCF_029931775.1. NCBI lineage: Eukaryota > Metazoa > Chordata > Lepidosauria > Squamata > Sphaerodactylidae > Euleptes > Euleptes europaea. Next base: position 54,863,669 of record NC_079320.1, read on the forward strand.
CACGAAAAAGGCAAGGCCCCTAACCAACCATGGCTGTCTTACCTAAATTGGCTCCTGCAGGGTTTACAAAGTGACCTTCCCTGCAGCTGCTGTGTGACTGAAATGAAAATGGAACCCAGACTCAACTCATTAATAAATATATCATGTGGTTTGGCCCTTACACCATTTTCTGCTTGCATAATTTTGTAGTCAGGATGCCAATCTCCAGGTGGGACCTGGGACCCCCTGGAATTACAGCTCATTTCCAGATTTCAGAGATCAGTCCCCCTGGAGAAAATTGATGCTTTGGAGGGTGAACTCTATGGCATTACACCCCGCTGAGGTCCCTCCCCTCCCCAGATTCCATCCTGGATCGGGCAACCCAACCCCCCATCCCCAGCTGGTGGCCAGGGGGGACTTGGCAACCGTATTTTTTAAAGTTATGTAAAAATCATAGTCCTATTTCATTGATTATTTCAATGTTCTATGGTCCCTGATTTTTTTTTTAAATTGTAATTCACCTTGAGTCTTAGTGAGAATAGCAGGTGATAAACGAAGTAAATAAATAAAACAATATATCTAATTTTTAACATGGCCAAATTTGTGGACACTTAAATGTGGAGTCTGGGGCTATGGACAGACAAGACAGATCTTTCTATAACCTGACAAATGCCCCAAGTTTGCAGAAAAATCTGAAATGAAAAAAAATATTGGGGGTCGACACTTTTCAAATAATAGCAGTGCTGTAGCTTTAAGAAAAAAATTCCCTCCGTGGCTGGTGACCACAACAATTTTTTTAGACTTCCATCCTTAGTTTCTGGCAGGAAGATAGGAGAATAGGACATGGCCCTGTTTTGGCCCTTAAGGGAGGACTCATCAGTGCCAGGCCTGTCAACTACTTGCTACTGTCCAAATTGTATGATTTACCCAGGCCCAGCTGCTTGCTACTGTTTAACAGCAGCCAGTCCATGAAAGCCAGTGGTTAGAGTTTCTGATCTGAATCCCTATTCTGCCCTGAAAGCTAACTGGGTGCCCTTGAGCAAATTATAAACAGTCAGCCCAATTTACCTCACAAGATTGTTGTGCAGATAAAATGAAGGATAATGATGAACGCATGTTTGGGTCCTCCTTGTGGAAAAAGGCAGGGTATAAATGGCATAAATAGATAATAAATATAGTTGAAGATGGGAGGCAGATAAAGGTAAGTTGGTTTGTGGGTGGGAAGGAGAGAAGGAATCAGGGAAATGTGAGGATATGGGGGCTGCCAGGAAGAGGAATAGAAAAAAATAGTATGGGGAGGGGGATACAGGGGAAAGTGAGTTGCTCTGAAAAGTCCTTGAAGGTTCTCTACTAGCCCTTCTGCAGGAGCCACATAACCGGGCCCATCCTGGCAGCTGGCACCACACCCAGAGAGAGGCAGCCAGAGGGGAGGGAAAGGGGGAAAGATGAACACAGGGAGGCAGATAGAAGTAGGTTGGCTTGTCTGGTGCATGGGTGAGAAGGAGAGAAGGAATTAGGAAAAGGGTCTTTCAGAGAAAAGAAAGAGGAAATAGTGAGGGGAAAATGAGAAGCCCCCAGCAACTCCTTGCAGGTCCCCCACTTGTAATTAAATAATTTGGGGGATTTGTTATACTCCTGGTCTCTGGAGGGGCTGAACTATGCACGTAGCTATGGCTTGGACTTCAAAGTCCACTAGTATCCTTGGCTAACTCAGAGAAGGCATTTACACTAGCTTTTTATGTATTAAAGGGAAAGTAATGTTTAGTGCACCCTGACCTGGATGGCCCAGGCTAGCCTGATCTCATCAGATCTCAGAAGCTAAGCATGGTCAGCCCTGGTTAGTATTTGGATGGGAGACCACCAAGGAATACCAGGGTCGCTATGCAGAGGAAGGCACTGGCAAACCACCTCTGTTAGTCTCTTGCCATGAAAACCCCAAAAAGGGGTCGCCATAAGTCAGCTGCGACTTGACGGCACTTTACACACACACAATGTTTTGTGCAAGTGAGCTTTAAAATATTGAGAGTCCATTTTGGACAGTAAATTGTAAGGCAGATGTTGGTACCTTTTAGTTCCATAAAACATATTCCTACATGGAGCACTGAGTCATGGATCCAATCAATTTGGCCTTCATTTGGAACAGAATTATTTTGTGTTAGATATTATAGTGGGAACAGTTGTCTGGGGATGTTTTGGCATGATTTCTATATTCTCAATGCACTTATTATTAATGCTTGTTTCTAGGGTGGCTGTTTAGTGTATTTATTTCTGGGTTTCATTTTAAACATCAGTAGATTGCCAAAAAAAAAAAAAAGAGTGAAGAGGGACCAAACTGTGTGTTGTAAATAGTCTAAATCTAATAAAGAAGCTAGCGAGGTGAAATAAATACAGAGTAGTGTGATGTATATTTTATAGACTGTCTGCAAAGCATCTCTTTAAGATTGCTTGCATTACATTTTTATGAAGAATGCAACAAACACGGCTACATGAATTAGAGTTTGGAATTGTAGTTTTATTATTTTGGGATTCACACATTGAAAAATGAAATGGGGAAAAAAATGCATTGGTTATTATTACATATAACACTCCATCCATCACACTGCAGAGAAGATCAGTCAGAAAGATTCCCTCTCAAATAAAATGAATGTAAGAGTCTTGCACAATCGTGGGCGAGCTCTGGTTTGAGCCCAGCTGTGGCAACGCTGCCTTCTCTTATACATAACTTTGGGTTTCTTATGTTCTTTAAAATCCGGAGGATTCTCCCTCTACTGACAGATATAAAAAGACAGTAAAAAGAACTTACATTGTCATAAGTACTAAGGAGCTACGGAAGTGGACATGTGAGTCTGGAGGAAGTATCTGTGAACCAGGTGGTAAGCAAGACTGGAATGTAACAGTGGGTTTCTGCTGCAATCCTAAGAACAGTTTCCTGGGAGTAAACCCACTGAATGAAATGGGACCTACTTCTAAGAAGACCTGCCTAGGATTGCTCCCTTTGTCCAGAGGGCTTTGCATGGAGCGGAAATGACCAAAACAGCAGTAAAAATGTTTGGATGTCTGCATGGATGTTGATTTGGCATGGAGCTTTACCATAGTTCTGGTGTGTTGTTGTTTTTCTGAATTTTGTGCAGAGCCCTTAACTAGTTGTGTGAAATTTGGCTTAGTGCTAGATGGGGGCATTTTGATTAACTTGTGATGATTACTAACAATTTACTTACCATTCTTCTATGCCACTTCAGACTATGAAAGAGCAGTAATGCAAGGCATGATTGTTTTAGCATTCCACTAGTCAAGCCATGATCTCCTCTCAGTAGATCTACTGTCATCTGTCGTTGCTGTTCTTTCCCATCACACAAGGCATTAGTGCTGAAGTGCCAACACTCTAGTTCAGAATGTGACCTTTACTCTGTACTGGCTAGCTTCTGTGCTTGTACAGTCCACTGTCATCATGCTGGACTTAATGGAATGACCTTTAACTTTTCTCCATGTTTTCCCTTTCTTCTACCCTGTATTGCAAGCCTGGTGGGCAGGGGTTGTTGAATATTCACTGATAAAAATGTAGGGGGGTAAAGGGATTAAAACTTTCATGATCCCACCCCTCTGCTTACCGTATTCACAGGGCTGCAACAGCTTCTTCCTTTGATTGCAGAGTTGATGTCATTTTAAAAGAGGGCACACCATTAGCAGAACAGGCCATAGTATCCAGCCCCATGTATGCCACCTTGAGCATGGTGAGGTAAAATGTACCAATATTATTCATTTTAACAATAATTAGCATTTATATAATGCTCTCATTTATGTGAGAGCAAGCTTCATCTTTCAAAGTAGTCATTCTTGTAAACGGTGCCTTCTTGAAGGATCCCTATCCTAGTAAGCGAGGCTACCTTGAGTCAGTGGTGTAAAAAAATCTCTGCCTTCTCTCCTATTTATTCTCAAGACTAGCAGTTCATTATTTTTTTTTACCCAGAAGAGTTAAGGACATTGATAAATAACACTGTTCCCACATGCATCACACCTCGGCTTCATATGCATATCCAAGCCTGGTTCTGTTGCTTGGTCCCACAACAATATGGCCAAATGTTGGGAACTGGCGTTGAATTTCTGCAAAATTTCTGCAAAATATTGCATCAGGCAAGACTCAGTTCCATAAGCTTTCGATTTCTGGCTGTTCAGGTAAGACCTAATCATAAAATGATTATGGGTGATTTCAGTTGTAGATATTTACCCCAGAATCCATCTGCTTTTATGCATCATCATCATCATCATCATCAGCGAATTTGAGGCTGAAACTTTAGATGGACCAGATTTTCCTATAGGAAATAAGGAGTGCAGTGGATTCTCCATTTCAGGAAAGCAGATGCCTGACAATCTCCTGGTTATCCCTGGCCCAAAGACCATCCAGTTGTCCTCAACCAGGGCTATGGCTTTTTCAGCTGGGACCTCTGCCTGGTGAAATGATTGGTCCTAGTAGATCTGGGCCCTAATGCATCTTTCCCAGGTCCAGAGGGCCTGTGAGACAGAGGGGTTCGGCCAGGCCTATGGTTAGGGTACCAACCTCCAGGTGGTTGCTGGAGATCTCCCGCTATTATAACTGATCTCCAGGTGAAAGTGATCAGTTCACCTGGAGAAAACTGCCACTTTGGCACTTGCACTCTATGGCATTGAAGTCCCTCCCTTCTCCAAACCCTGCCCCCTCAGGCTCCACCCCCAAAATCTCCAGGTATTTCCCAACCTGGAGCTGGCAACTTTACCTGTGGTAGAGGACAGCAATGATTTTACACTTCTGGTATTCCATTTACTGGCCTGGACCTTTATGTTTCCCTCCAGCTTGCTTCTCCCTTCTCGTCTCTCCCTCCCAGCCTCCACTTTTATTTGTTTTAATCAGGCTGGGTTTTGTTGTTACTCCCACATGCTGTCTGAAATACAATCTGATGTCTCAGTATTGGGGGTTGACAGATGATAAGGAGCCATTATTTTAGAGTTGTTATATTTGCGTGTGTTTTATGTTTTGTCATTTTTTTATCATTGAAGAATTGTTTTTATTCTTGTTGTAAACCGCCCTGAGCCCTGCTTTGGCAGGGGAAGGGTGAAATGATGATGATGGTGGTGGTGGTGGTGATAATTATAATTGTACAGATGAGTGTTTTGATTTACCTACTTGGTAACCATCTGTTTTTGTTGTCAAAGAAGCAATTCCTCCTGCCATGTTTCTGTGGGTTAACCTGAAATCCATCCACAAGGGCTAATTTATCCATGATTGTTATGAACACCAAGAAAAAAAATTAAAGCAAAATATCAGTGCACACAGAACTGCTTATTACTCATAAGGTTCTGTTACTTAGATACACAAGGATTTCTGCTGCTGCTTCAAATGTTACTAATACAAAAGAGTAGTGTGCCTTTGCATCTACATCTTTATAACAATTTCTTACCTTTTCTTTTTGTAGAATATGTAGACTAATGGATTGCTTGCCTTTCATGTTTATAGTGTGAATGCCAGTGGTTATCAGGATGTTAAATGTGTCTGCTGGCCTTAAGGGGGGGAGAAACCTTCTTTTGGCATAACTGCATTAGCCATGAAATTATAGTTCTGTATTAGAAATGAGTCAGTTCATTGCCAGAAGGTCATGCACTCTTGGAAAGCAAGAATACAACAACAGTACTTTAAAATATAGAGATACAGGTGTAAATATATTGTCAATGCAGAAGCCTCTTACAATTTTCCTATGGGGAAGAAAACAGGATTCCTTCCTTCTTAAACGTATTAAGTTAGGACAGTGCCTATATTTTAACAATAATGCCTCTGAATGATTTTAGTCTTGAAGAAGCTCACTGGTCTAAATCAGAATACATTTAGAGCCAAACTAGAGGTTTTAAAGAGTTAGGTTTGGGTTCCTAAGTCCCCAGACCTAACTTGGGTTCCCCACAGCAATGAAGAAGAAGAGGAGGTGGTTTTTATATGCCAACACTCTCTACCACTTAAGGGAGAATCAAACAGGCTTACAGTCACCTTCCCTTCCCCTTTACCTGAGGTTTGTTGCTCGCTGGACCCACACTTTCCTGTTGGGAATCTATGCACCAGCAGTCTCCAAGCCCAAATCAAGTCCCACCCCTTTAAAAGCTGCTTTGTAATTGGCTTACTTGTAGTGCTTACTGTAAGAGAAAATCCCCCCAACCCAATTGCCACATTAAAAAAAAACAATTTTAAGAACAACATAAAAAACAGAGCAATCTGAAGGGGGGGGGAATGCAAGCCTTGGTTTTAAAAAAGATTTTCTTCTGTTCAGAAAGAGCTCTGAGGAAGCAGGAAGTATTTCAATCCTCACCTCTGGACATGCTGCTTTGTAATTGGATGTGAGTGGAACCAAGCTTGCATGCTCCACACTTTGCCTTATGCATGGGGATTTCACCCGGGCTTTGCTCAGGGAAGATGGAAGAGCTGGGTTAACAGAGGAATGGGAGGACCCGAACATTGTGAGGGTTGTCAGTGAGGTCAACTCTAATGGGTGGAAAACTCATGCATAAGTCCAAGGAAAAACTGAGACAGACTGGGGGGCGAATGTGAGTGAAAGTACCTATGCATAAACGACCTAAATATCAATGGTAATTCAGAACAAACGTTAACAGGAAAAAATGAAATGAAATGAAATGAAAATTGATCAGGGATTTTATATTTTCTTTAATCCATGCAACTTTAAATATGTCAGTAGGGATCCAGCCAGATCTGTGCATGCATATAAGTCTTCTCTGTGGGCATTCAGGAAAGGAACCATTTTTGCCTGCCAGCAGCAGACCCTCATACTTTGTGGGATGTCAGTCTGGAGGGCTGCTTTTGGTAAGGCATGGAGTGCTGCTGTCTGAAGGGAGGAGAGGAAAAACATGAGAGCCTGATTTACAGCTATTTTTTCATCACTGTAGCATGAGGATGCTGGGTAGATTCTTAGGAGTTATGCATTTTTTCTCAATTTGGGGGCCCATAAAATTGAACCCCCTGACCCAATCATCACCAAACTTTGGGGTTCATGTAAGGAGAGTGACCAGCAGCTATGCTGCAAATTTGGTGCCTCTATCTTGAAAAACAGCACCCCCCCGGAGCCTTGCAAAGATCCCCCATTGACATAACATTGAGCTAGCATGGTGTAGTGGTTTGGAGCAGTGGACTCTTATCTGGAGAACCGGGTTTGATTCCCCACTCCTTCACATGAGCAGCAGAGGCTAGTCTGGTGAACTGGATTTGTTTCCCCGTTCCTACACGTGAAGCCGGCTGGGTGAATTTGGGCTACTCACAGTTCTCTTAGAGCTCTCTCAGCCCCACCAACCTCACAGGGTGTCTGTTGTGGGGAGGGGAACAGAAGATGATTGTAAGCAGGTTTGATAATTCCTTAAGTGGAAGAGAAAGTCAGCATATAAAAACCAACTCTTCTTCTCTGTCAGAGCTGAGAATCACGAAGAGAAAAATTTTCTCAGCATAAGGAAACTATTGGGAAATCTTTACAGGACTGGGGTGGGGAGGTTTGAGGTAAAGGCACCAAATATACAGTGTAGCTGTGGTGACTCTCCTTACAAGACCCACCAAGTTTAGTGAAGATTGAGTCAGGGGTCCAATTTTAAGAAGACCCATTTTCCTCCATAAAATTGGACCCCCCTGACCCAAACTTTACCAAATGTGGGGGTTCTTCTAAGGAGAGTTATCTGAAGCTATGCTGAAAATTAGGTGGCTCGACCTTAAAAATTGCCCCCCAGAGCCCCCAAAGATTTCCCATAGGGTTTAATTGACTCAATTTTTTTCCGGATATTTTAAAAAAAGCAGGGGGGGACCCATATCAGTATGGGGATTAGGCTTTTTTCAGATTTTCTGAAAAAATTGTGTCTATTAAACCCAAATGCAAAAAAACCCTGAAAAAAATTGGTGCACACCCCTAATAGAAACACATAGGAGAATAATATACCACTGTTAATATTTGCTTATTTTATCAAGGTATATCCTATGAAAACAGTCATCAGTCCACATCCTATTGAGCATGATTATGTATTTCATAAGCCAAACGACACCTTGTAGTTAATACAAGTAAACGATACCTTGTAGTTAATACAAGTAAACAACTTGATAAAGTCTTTGCTTTTCAGCAATTGTTTGGCTGTTTTCTACTTTAATATATTGTGCATGCTATAGAAGTACCACTACTGTACTGTTATTAATGAGCTATAAAAGGTTGTTGATTTAGCTCTGGCTATGAGGGATCTAGGACCCTTTTAAATAGCCTTTACAATCCATTTTAGCAGCCAGTTGTCAACTGATTTTTTTCTCATTTCAGACATAACTGTTTTGGCTCCTGCAGCTAACGGATTTTTATTTTTTAAAAAAACTTTTTCATACAAAGCCGCTCATGTCCTGTTTTCAAAGCAGGGCTGAGCCGCTTTTGAATTTTTTTAAAAAAATCCTTTCATTCATCTTCAGGTCTTCTTTGCACTTCTGAATCATTGTAGTATAGTGTTTGAAATGTCTGTGGTGCTTCTGAAAGTGCTGCTTCCCCTTACCATTTTTGCTGCACGTTCTAGTTTGACGTTTAAAAAAAAATTCTAACTTTTATGCTATAGTGCTAGACCAATGTAGCAATTCAGTGCTATATAGCCAGTAGGGTTGCCAACCTCCAGGTACTAGATGGAGATCTTCTGCTATTACAACTCATCTCCAGCCGATAGAGATCAGTTCACCTGGAGAAAATGGCTGCTTTGGCAATTGGACTCTAAGGCGTTGAAGTCCCTCCCCTCCCCAAACCCTCCCTCCTCAGGCTCCACCCCAAAAACCTCCCGCCTGTGGCAAAGGCAGACCTGGCAACCCTAACTGCCAGCATCCAGATGACAACCGCAAGCACTATTGGTTTAGTGCTATAGGGTAAAAGGTACAAAATTGGCGGGGGGGGGGGGGAGATGGAAAAGAATGAGGTATGATAAGGTGCGGGGTGGGGGGAGAGGTGCAGTTTGACCTGGCCAGAACACTTCAGACATAGCTCATTAATGGATTTAAATGCATTATATGAAATCTCTGTCCCAATTTTGTTTTTACTGAAATCAGGCCAACAATGGATAACAACCAGTTTAGAACAGTGGTTTGAAAGAGGCCTTAGATTTAGCTATGAAAGGGTTCTTCATGTTCTCCATTGTGCTACATGCTACATCTTTCAGTGCTGATGTTCAACATAAATTAAATCCTTTGCATATGCCAAGCTTATGGAGAGAAAATTAATAACAGAGCCTGGGTTCTGGTGTACTCCCATTACCTGGGGCCCTCCCTTTTCTGAGTTTTCTTTAGCTGGGTAGGAAAAAGCTCAACCATAGTCTCTTCCTACCCTCTATTAATATTTCCACAGAGTGGCTGAAGACTCCCAGTTGTCTGCCTACTTCTGCTGTGTTTCAGCCAGTGAAGAGTTATCATGCCGAAAAAGATAAGGGGCAGAATATTTAATCAGTAGACAGGCTCATAATATCTCTCCCTCATTTCTTCATGCTAGAACAAGATGGATCGGTGCTTCACCAATAGGGTTGCCAGGTCCCTCTTTGCTGCTGGCAGGAGGTTTTTTGGGTGGAGCCTGAGGAGGGTGGGGTTTGGGGAGGGGAGGGACTTCAATGCCATAGAGCCCAATTGCCAAAGTGGCCATTTTCTCCAGGGGAACTGATCTCTATTGGCTGGAGATCAGGTGTAATAGCAGGAGATCTCCAGCTAGTACTTGGAGGTTGGCAACCCTATTCACCACATAGAGAAAGTTTGGCCTTCTCTCAAGGTAGGTTCAGGGCCTGGCATCGGCAATGTGAAGTGAAGGCATGGTAGGGGGATTGCAGGAGTGCAAAGGAACCTGCCACACCTAACAGAGTATTCCAATTCAGTTCCCAGCAGGACACTAAAAAACTGGCTACAAAGAATGGCCATAGTACTCTTGTAAATTTTCTCATTATTACTGGTGAAGGGTTAACAGTGAATCCCTAAGCAGAGGTGTACATAACTCTGCTTGGGATTGTACTGTATGTTTCTTTCCTTCCTCCACTTCTAAACAGAGCAATATATACTTTTAAAGTAAAGCATTGCCAGTTGTGTTTACTAAATAAATGGCTGCCCACAACCAGTTATAGCCACCCTGAGCTCCTTGGAACAAGGTTAAGATACAAATTAATAAATAAATGTCCTGTAATAATAACCTTTGAGTTTACTGCATACATTTGCAAAACAGAAGGGGGTGGAGGTTCACTTCTGTCTGCTTCTGCTGACTGATACTCTTGCCAGTGACATGATCCTAAGTCAGATTTCAAATGAACTACAAATAATGAGAAACTACTGAGAATGTTTTTGCTTGTTTTTTTGTTTTTAAGCCGCCAGTAATTCATTGTGTCACACAAACTCAAGAGTCATAGTGTACAACTTGATCTATATATTTCTTTTGCAAATGAGTACTGAAGCTGTAAATCACACCAGCAAATTATAGTATACAGCAAAGGGCACATTATGAATGTATTTGTTTAAATTTAGGTTTTTATTTAGCTTCATCAAGATAATTGGAACTGACCGCCAGTAGCTAAATGACTAAACTGAGGCTATCGTATTTTGGTCACGTCATGAGACGATAAGAGTCACTGGAAAAGACAGTCATGCTAGGAAAAGTTGAGGGCAGCAGGAAAAGAGGAAGACCCAACAAGAGATGGATTGACTCAATAAAGGAAGCCACAGCCTTCAATTTGCAAGGTCTGAGCAAGGCTGGACATTCTGCTAATAGAAGGGGAAGTTTAATTTTCACCAAAAACAACATAAAACATTTAGCAGCCTAACTTGATTCTTATAAAGCAGACCTCAGGCAAGAATCAGATATTTAAAAAGTAGTGCTTAAGCAATGAATCCTAGGATAGGAACTATTTAAGGATAATTGATTCATTGGGGCTGCTGGTAGTTCTTTTAAAAACTATATGGCTCCTAGGGTTGTCAAGTGCCAGGTGGTTGAATCCAAAACAAAAGGGCCAGGTGGTGGCAGGAAAACCCCCGCCAATCCACCTGGCTGCCTGCCAACCAGCTGAGGGTCAGCAGGAAATGCGTGCATGCGTTCTTGCCTGCCACGCCATGTCACTTCCGGATTACACCTGGAAGTACCACATCGCAATGGGCTTTTACCACTCAAACTGGGAGTTTGAGTGGTAAAAGGCCCGTTGCGATGCTGCACTTCTGGGTGTAAATGCATCGCAAGGGGCCTTTTACCACTCAAACTGAAGGCATAGGAAAATACAATTCCCATGCAACCTGGCAGGAAAAAGCACTCCTGCATCCAGAGAGCCCTCCTTGGGTTGCTTCCACTTCCCTTTCATAAAGTCAAGCCACTGGGGAGGGGTAATCCAGAAACAGGGTTGCTAGCTGAATACTGGCAACCAGTGGGAGTTATAGGGGATGGGGATGTGCAAAATAGGCAGCATGGCAGCTCCATGATGTCACTTCTGGGGTTAACCCAGAAGTGGCTTAAACACATCACCGTGAGGCTCTAGGGTTCTACCACTCTATGGCTGTGGTAGGAGACCTGGCCATCTTATCCAGAAAGCTGGGGAAAAGATTCCCTATGAGTTTTCTTGAGCTTTCTCAGAAAAAAGCTTGAATAGATTGAAGTTTTATCAAGAATTCTGTGAGATGCTCAGGAAAAACTGAACTTGTGTGAGGTGAGCCAAAGAGGGGTAGGGGCAGTTTGTCCATTGTTATTTGGAATGCCTTTAAGACAGATCCCTGGAGAGCAAAGTACTTAGCAACTTTACTAAACAATAGCTGAAGCAATGCAGAGGTGACATAAAACATAACTCTACCATTAGACTAAACAGAAAGAAATAATAGATCCATCCATGAGCTAAAGTGATGATACTGTTACATTTGCTGCAGACAGTAGTAAGCAAATACATTTACCCTGCCCTTTAATTTCTAATAGGTGACTATGGCATGCCATCTTTAACATTTCAGTTATTAATGTAAGACGTAGCATAAATGACCATGTAAAAATATACTAATTTTCCAAAGACAGAAGCTGTTACTTTTATGCAATTATCATTATGCTTTTATGCAACTAATGCATTTATGAAATTACAATTAAGATAGTCCAAGGAGTTGTCTGTCCAAACACAATGAAGAAGGTGTATAAAGATCTGGAGCTCAAACTGCTTGTTGAAAGGCATAGTTAAAACAGCCAGAGGCCTTGTTTAAATGGCTGACAGACCAATATTCCCCTATGTGTATGAACTGCTTTGGAAAACTGTCCAATACGATGAGCAGCCAGACTCCTTGAAAACACCTGAGGAAAAATGTAGCAATGTTGGGGGAGTCAGCTGTATATGAGAAAAATAACATCTATATTTGGATCAGAAGTTTCAGCCTAGCAAAACAAATAAGGATGTCAGATAAAAGCCTTCTTCAAAGGAGTTATGAGAGCTATGGGTGTTTTGTTTCAGCAGATCCAGTGGATGTAGCGGGGTTGGATCTAAACTAAAATTTCCACTAACAGAAGACCAATACCCTGAAACTCTTGTTGGTCTCTAAGGGTGCATTCCTAAGGGGGGGGGCAATTGGCTTAGGAGCCGACATGACCCCGTGCTGGCATAAGTGCCCATTTATCCCGTGATAATGGGCACTTATGCCAGCATGGAGGGCATTTCTGCTAGCACCTGGGCGCTGCAGAGCTGCACCAGCCTCCACTGCCAGTATAGCTTCCCGCTGGTGTCCATCCAGTGCAAGTCCTTGCGCTGGCATCCCAGGAGGTGTTCCCAGGGGTTGAGCTGCCTTTAGGCAGCTTCCTGGCCCTTTTTGCCCTGGGAATGCCCCCTCCCTTGGCTTCTCCACCTGTCAACATAAATTGCTAAAAGAAAGAGAGAGAGCAATCTTGGTTGATATGTTTTTCCAACCTTAGGATCATCAGTATTTTTATTTAAGGACTATATTTCATGTCCTCTCTTGATAACTGCAACATCAAGTGGTCATCCTAACACATGAAGAAAGGGACGACAGATCTAGACCCAGATCTCCCAGAGCAGTTTACCATCATGGTGTTAGAGCTCTCTCAGCCCCACCTGCCTCCCAGGGTGTCTGTTGTGGAGAGGGGAAGGGAAAGTGATTGTAAGCTGGTTTGATTCTCCCTTAAGTGGTAAAGAAAGTTGGCATATAAAAAACCAACTCTTCTTCTTCTTCTTCTTCTTCTTCTTCTTCTTCTTCTTCTTCTTCTTCTTCTTCTTCTTCTTCTTCTTCTTCTTCAAATGCCCTCTGAAATAAAACCATTCTACACACTGTCCTGAATATAAATGAAGGTGCTTTCCATACTCATTGTGGTAAGCCATGCCAAAGGACAGACCTGAACACAAAAAAAATCCACAGTCCAAGTGTTCACAGACAAAAAGTCCCAAGAGATGGTACCACAAGAAGGAGACTATCTGAAGAGTGTAGCTGGCACTCAGGAGTAAAGCAGGGAATGAGGGAATCTAGGCTATATAGGGCTTTAAGGGTGGTGTCCCAGAATGGGGCCTCGCCCCAGGATGACGCTTCTTCCTCCCCCCGACCTGGGCTGGCCAAGCCCACTTACCCGGGCCAAGAGAGAGCTGCTGGCCAGCTGGGCTGCGGGAAAACACAGTGGCGCGGGGACGCTGCACCGGGAGCGGCACAGCGGCGTGGTAACTGCCCCCTTGCCCGGAAGCCTCGGCAAGGGAGGCGAGGCGAGCGGCTCAGCTCAGGACGAGCTGAAGTGCCGCAGGGAGGGCCCTTTCCCCAGCACAGGCTCAGAAAGAGCCCAGGAACCGCCGGGAAACACACCTGCTGGCATTCAGCCCAAAGCCGCTCAACAGCTGGGTGAGGCAGGGCTTCACAGGTGGTAACCAGCACTTTGAATTGGGCCCAAACAAGTAACCAGGGCAACTAATGTAGCACTGGAGTTATGTGTTCTGAGTGGCTGAACCCAGGCAGGAGTCTTACTGCCACATTTTAGTACCAACTAAAGCTTCCTAAATGTTTTTAAAGTTGGAATGTAGCCAGAGATGGAAGCATTAACTACAATTTGCTGCACCTTCTGATGCCCCCTGTCTCCTGCTTTGTATTTTTAAAAGAAACTATATTAGGGGATTGCTATACACATAGCCATGCAATGTGTCAGTAGAGGCGTGGAATTTCTATAAATTAAAAAGCAAATTCTCTGAGGATGTTTTCTGGGAAGAAACCAAATTGTATTGTGTAAAACTAACCATGTCAACTGTACTGTTTGGTTTAATTGTGGAATTGGAAATGATAAATTACAGCTGAAAACAGAAATCGTCAACGCTGTATTTGCAAATGGAAGTTTTATTATCTGATTAAAAGAAAAATATTTCTTCCTGCTATGCAGGCAACGTTATCCAGAAACAGAAGGAACACTCATATTATATATTCAGTTTTGTAGATTTTGATATTAGGATAGTATTTACAAGAATAGAGAGAGCAAAAAGGGCAGTATTTTTAATTTTGCTTTTTTCTAGGTTTAAAATGCATATCCAGCTAGTACTCTTTCAAGAGAAACTAAATATCTGTTTTCAGAACTGCTTCTCCAAATTAGTATAATTAAATGCGTAAATACTACTATTAAAATGCTCTTTAACTAGGAGAAAATGTTCGTTTGCTTTTGCATTGGTGCTTTCCAAGAATGAAAGAGAAATATTTTTACATGGTGTATTGAAATGTTGCATTGTAAGCAATCATTGCAGTGGGGAAGAGACAACATGCATCGATCTGCAAAAGAGCGCCTCTTGCCTCTAAGTCATCAAGTTGGGTTTATATGAGGGATTGTCAAGAGCTTAGAAATAGTGGCCCTTCACAGAGCTCAGCTCAGAGAGGCAAAGCAGAGGAGCCAGAATGTGTCAAAATAGGCCAAGGTCAATTCAACAGGAGAGATCGAAGGCAAGTCTCTTATGGTCATTAAAACATTTCAACAGAATATAAAGCATTGAAGCACAAAGGGATTGCAACTCCAGGTCATGTAGATCAGCGCTTTCAGTCCCCGGAGCCACTGAACTACAAACACATAACAGGAAGTCTTATAAGTCTAGGGTTGCCAACCTCCAGGTACTGTGTGGGAAAAACACAGTACATGGGCTCACAACAAATAAATGACAATAAAGTTTCAATTCTTTTCTTATTCTATTCTTATCACTATAATGTTACTAATATATACAATATTCAATACAGTAATAAATGTTTCAAAATTTCATATAAGCCTACACAATTGGAGAACAAAGCGAAAGGAGACCACAAAACTAGCAGGACCCCACATGGGTGCAGGGTCCTGCTAGTTTTGTGGTCTCCTTTCGCTTTGTTCTCCAATTGTGTAGGCTTATATGAAATTTTGAAACATTTATTAATGTATTGAATATTGTATATATTAGTAACATTATAGTGATAAGAATCGAATAAGAAAAGAATTGAAACTTTATTGTCATTTATTTGTTGTGAGCCCATGTACTGCCTTTTCCCCACACAATACTGATACAGTACTAGGTATTATTTTTTTGGTGGAACCTCCAGGTACTAGCTGGAGATCTCCTGCTCTTACTACTGATCTCCAGCCCATAGAGATCAGTTCACCTGGAGAAAATGGCCACTTTGGCCATTGGACTCTATGGTGTTGAGGTCCCTCCCCTCCCCAAACCCAGCCTTCCTCAGGCTCCGCCCCAAAAACCTCCCGCCGGTGGCGAAGAAGGACCTGGCAAGCTTATATAGGTCATGTGACAGGGAGAGGGGGAGCTAGAGAAGTAGCAGAAGTGAGCGTGAGGAGCCGGTGGGGAAGTGGAGTGTCAGTTGGTCGCCCTCCAGGTGTGCACGTGGAGGCTTCTGGGAGTTGCCTCATGAGCACCAGGTTAGGAGAGGGAACACGTGTACGTGAGGTCATGTGGATGCGCGACAAGCCCGGGTAGAAGTGGGAAACGTGGGGGGGGGGCGCTCCTTGACTTTGCTCGTCTCTGCCAGGGCTCTACAGGGCAGGGAGAACCTGGGGATCTCTCGGAAATAGGACTGATCTCCAGGCGACAGGGATCAGTTCCCCTGGAGAACATGGCTGCTTTGGAGGGTGGGTTCTCTGGCATGGCACTCGTACTGAGGTTCCCCCCCACTCCCCAGGTTCCACCCCCAACCTACAGGAATTTCCCAGCCTAGAGCTGGCAACTTAGGTTATTTCCCCCTTCCTTTGCACACGTGTGGGGTAAGGATTACTCTCTCTCCTTTTAAAATTTTTTTGTGGTGAATATGCCAGATAAAACAGGTAAAACAGAAACCATATGGAGTACAATGTGGGGTAGGGATTATTGCCATTTTAGAGGTGGGAAAACTCAGGTTCAGGTGTGCTGTCTTGCTTGTGGGCTTCCTAGAGGCACCTGGTTGGACACTGTGGGAACACACTGCTGGACTTGATGGGCCTCGGTCTGATCCAGCAGGGCCTTCCTTATGTTCTTATGTTCTTAGAGTTATGACCCCCAACAATGTCAGGGCTAGAACTACGGACAGCGGAACAAGGGAAGAGGGAACACAAGCTGAGCACCAGGAAGTGTACCATCGTGACAAACAAGCCACATGTCAGAGCCGTGGAGCAATCCTTCTCACCACCAAGTGACCACACCTTCCTGCCCTCTTTCTCAATCAGCATTTATGCGAAGAGGGCCGTGGGGTCCATGTTCTATACATGTGCACTAGCAGCAATTCCTCCCAAAAGAAAGTGGAAAAAAATGGTGGCTCTGTAGGGGCTCATGACTCAACAGTAGAGGCTCAGCAATCCACTTGAGGATCCTGTCCTATCAGCTGAAGACCATTGATGTAGGCCATAGCTACAGTAGCAACTACAGTTTTCTGTCTGGCCTCTGAGAGTGGTTGAATTTTATCCCGTTTAGCTTCACCTGGATTAGTGGCATGAGTAAGCTGACTTCCATGCTAGTTCTCAAAGGGCTGTGGAGTGAATTCCTTGGAAGATAACATTTGGAAGGGAAGGCTGAATGCCAAAAAGAAAAAGATGAAAATATCACAAGGGCAAAGAGACCCTCCATGCTAACCTCTTAGATTCAGAGTGATATCGCTTTTTGGAGACTGAGCATAACAAAAATAATGCCTCATTAACTAGGGGAAAACAAATGCTTAATATGCTGCATTTTGCTGTTTTCTTCTTGCTTAGTGGAGTCCTTGATAAATTCAAGGGTGGGTTGCTGGGGGAGGGTTTAATATAACTGAAGAAAGCAACGCTTTACATTTTAACAGCTAACAGCAAACAGGCTGATATTTATCTGCAAAAAGTGACTCATCGAGTGTGAACAGCACTGGGGCAGAGAGTTCATATAATGACAGAGACAGAGAATGTTTACATTCTGCCGGTTTAGAGCTTGTAAATTCTAAATCCCAGCAGTGCTTGATGGAACAGAGATCCAAAGTACAGTTTGTGTAATTGCAATATCATTTCCCCCTAGAAATAGGCTGTGGCAACTTAGCTGGGGGAAGAGACAGAGAGTATCCAATTGGAGATAATGTTTATCACAGTCCTCAACAAAATAGGGATGAGGGAGTGTTCCCTATTTTGTTTTGTTTTCACATTTATTTATGCTTTTGTCAATAGTTTCTGGTTCTCTGAATATTTCCATAGGTTAGGTAGGATCATTTGCAGTGTTTACACATAGGGTTGCCAGGTCCCTCTTTGCTGCCGGCGGGAGTTTTTTTGGGTGGAGCCTGAGGAGGGAGGGGTTTGGGGAGGGGAGGGACTTCAATGCCATAAAGTCCAATGGCCAAAGTGGTCGTTTTCACCAGGGGAACTGATCTCTATTGGCTGATCAGCTCTAATAGTGGGAGATGTCCAGCCACTACCTGGAGGTTGACAACCCTATTTACACATATGGTTCCAATATGCCATGTATATAATATTTATACATAAAATGTATATGTATGATATACACATGATGTATACGGATGACTTACTGCTGCATAAATAATATTGGGAAATGGATGCATTTTGCGGGAAAATATGTACAGCAAGAATAAAAAAATTCACAAATTGTATCCTACAACAGAAACAAATAGCAAACAAGCATTTTTGGGAAAAGCAGAAAAAAAAATGTAAAAAGAGGTGTCTCATGATCATTCTTACATATCTGTTAGAGCATTCCAGAAACAACTAGTAGTTTTGGCCTTTTAGATATTGCAGTTTTGTACAATCAGCGAGCGCCGCGACATGATCCATTGCTTTGTAGTTTGCTCAC
Organism: Euleptes europaea; assembly: GCF_029931775.1. Classification (NCBI taxonomy): domain Eukaryota; kingdom Metazoa; phylum Chordata; class Lepidosauria; order Squamata; family Sphaerodactylidae; genus Euleptes; species Euleptes europaea. The sequence continues at coordinate 54,881,903 of NC_079320.1, forward strand.
TCACCTCATTTATAGTCTGCCTTTCTTGCTGAGGGCAGAATATGAGCTAGAAAGAACTGGAGATTCTGAAAAATTTAGTAGAGACCGTTGTGGTTGTGAAGTTTCTTCTCTCAGTAGGTGAAACTGTATATAACTTTTGCCTAGTCTTTAGGTGATTTGTGTGAAGGTGAAGTAATAAAATGTTTTATTTAAAAGAAAACATATAAACACTGATGTAGTAGATTGCCAAATCAACTATTCCTTCTCATACAGGCTCTGAAGCAGCCCTTCAGAGCTGTGGTAAAAAGGTGGTTCTTTACCACAAAGCTTAGGAATGTGCTGTGCTTGGGGGGGGGGGGGGGACAAAAAGGTGCCAGTACAAATTTCACTAATTTTGACATACTCCTCCTTCAGGGCTTTTTTAAAAAAGGTACTAGTACTCAGTACTGATGATTATCATCACCAAAAAAGACCTGGGAATTTGGACAATATTGATGGTGGTATGGAGACACAGGTAAGCTACCTCTCATGGTCTTTGTGATGTTAATTCAGGTGTACTTTCAAGGTGCACTTGAGGTATTTCATGTACCTATTAAGAAACCCATTTAAAAGTGGCCTTCTGTGACAGATGTTGGTTAAAGAAAACAAAATGGTATGAAACAACCATTGTGACCCTAGTTTTCTTCTTCTTCTTCTAACTTGCAACTTTGCAAGAGAGTAGGGTGGGGGGAGTAAGGAAGAGAAAAAGGAATTAACAGTAGAGCATGTTAACAGAAACAAATGAATCATCTATTACTTTTTCTTGAAAAATATTCTTTAAGATAAAGCTGTTGTACAAAAAGTCCATTTCTCTTTGTGATAACCACCACTAAAAATGTTATAGTACCTGGAAATGTATATCTGTGGGAACACATCCTTCTAGGTACTCAAAATCTGTTTTTCATCTTACGACAAAATGCTTAAGCCATTTATGTTAAATCTTTCATATTTTCTTTTAAATGACTAAATGGTTCAGGGTGAGAGACATGAAGAGATTAGGCAATACAGAATGAAGCAGCCTATAAAACAAAAAATAGCCTTCGTTTCCTCTCAGGGCTCATTATATTTTAACTTTGCTTACTGCTAAAGTGTCAGGTTGCCCCCGAGCAATACCAGAATTTTAAACTGAAGGAAGGAGCAAAGTGGTGCTACTTCTGCTCCACTCAGAGGAACCATGGGCAAAAACGCACGGTCGCTTTATCCTCCTTTAATCCCTTTTTAAGCAAGGATCAAACTCACATTGCATGCATTCGATCCAGGCTGAATCCTGGCTGAAACAGGGATTAAAGGAGGATAAAGCGACCGTGCGTTTTCGCCCCATGAGTCAGGGTGGGTAAACACCATCCCTGGACACAAGTATGATGAAGTAATCGTTTCTACCTCTAAAACTATCTAGTTGGTGTAAATATACACTTACAGACAACTGATTTAAATCGTGGACCAAAATAATCCAATAGTCCTGCTGTCGAAAAATCCTGAATTTTTCAGGTCGTTTTAGTTTAAAGGAGGTGGCCTCTCTCTTATTCTCTTGCTTTTCTTTTTAAAGTTGTCAAATTATGTCCATTTGGATAAGCAACAGTTAGCTCTCCTCAAAGGACAGGTCTCACAGTCATAGAGGCATTTTTCACGGTAGATTTTGCTTTTGTTTTGCCACGGACTAAAAAAACACACGATTTAAATGTTTTTTTCATGGCCGCGATTTATCCCCGTCAATTATCTGTAGTTTTGGTTTTTCATGGGAACAAAGCATGCTGTATTTGACAACGGTTTGGTCTGTCCCTTTTGCAGGAGGCCTCCCCTTCCAACAGGCTCATTATTTATGCCTGCCCCCAGCTCCGCCCAGCAGATTACCTCGTGCGGTTCACCAGCCCCAGCGCGAAAAACAAGCCCCAGACCCTCTGGTCTCCTCCATTTTTCTTCCACCCTCGCTCTGTTCTGCTTTTGGAACAGTCAGATTCCAAATTTGGGGGGGGGGGGCAAGGCAGCGCTTTCCTCAAAGCTTCCCTCTATTTTCTATAGGTGCGGAACCCATTGCCCTTTAATGATAGACAGGATTGGGGGGGGGGCAGGGAATCCATGTGCCCAGAGAAGTGTTTAGCTGAAAGTGGGAATGACGGGGTGGGGGGGGAGAGGAAAGAAGGCCCCTGGCTTGCATGCCGGCCATGATCTGGCCACATTGCATCGTGAGAGACAGGAGGGCTCCTAGCTTGGACACCAGTCCTGATCCAGCCAGTGTGCATGGGGGGGAGAGGAAAGAAGGCCCCTGGATTGTGTGCTGGCCATGATCCAGCCACATTGCATCGTGAGAGACAGGAGGGCTCCTAGCTTGCGTGCCAGCCCCGATCCAGCCAGTGTGCATGGCGGAGGGGGGGAGAGGAAAGAAGGCCCCTGGATTGCGCGTTGGCCATGATCCGGCCACAGTGCATCGAGAGAGAGGAGGGAGATAAGAGCAGGCTGGCCGCCCCTCTTCAGAAGAGTGATGGGAGGGAGTTTCGCCTTGGGTTTTCCGCTCTCAGGATGCACATTTTTCCCATCCGATTTCTCAAAAATCCCCCCTCCCCTCTGGGGCAGAGGGGCCAACAGCCCCTTCCCTTGAACATCCCCTCCACGGGTTCAGATGCCCTAGACTGAGCTGCCACCACCACCACCCCAGCGCGCAAGGAGGACATGGCGTGGCCCTGCCGGTCTCCCCCTGGAGCCGTCCGTCCGACGTCCCCCTGGGCTTGGAGGTGTGGGTCCAGTTCCAAGGCCCATCCCGGGCGAGGGGCGGGGAAGGCGTGCCGCCTGCCTGCCCGCCAGCCTCCAGGACAGAGGGAGAGAAGTGCCAGGACTCTAGGAAGGCAGGCAGGCAGGCAGGCAGCAAAAGGGGCGGTATTCTTGTCCGAGCAAGAAACTCCCCCAGCCAATCACCGTTCTTGGGGGAGAAGAAAGGAGACGTCCCGGGGAGCGAAGCAAACATTTTTTAATGGGCATCCGCGCAACAAAACACTTGTTCACAGGAAAGATCGTCTCAAAAGTGGTTTGGATTGCCTCTCTTTTAACCCGGCTTATTTTGCTCAGTGGGGGAAAACACGGATCTGCAGTGAATAACCAAAATTGACTCCTACGCAAATCAGCATCGAAACGGCAGCAAATCTCCATGAAGAATACTCCATAGTGTAATGATACATATTGTTTATGTTGTCTTATATCCAATGAGCTCAAGATGGGGTGCATGGTTTCCCTTCCTCCATTTTATTCTCATAAGAACTTTGTAAGGTTGATGAGGCTGAAATAACGTTCGCCCAGGGAACTTGATGGTAAAGTGGGATTATGAATCAGGGCTTCCCCTGTCCCCATTTGTCTCTTTTGTCCAGTGTCTGCCATGAGACTCAGACTTACTACATCATGGCAGTAGGAGCAGAGCATGGCTCACTGTTCCTACTTCATCATTTTCACGCTAGGGAAGGTGGTGGTGGCAATGTTCCACTCAACCCACATGCATTGTTTATTTGCTACCCTGCCCCAGGCCCCCCTCTTCACCAACAGCAGCTCTAAAGTGAAGGAGGAAATGAGTCCCACTGTCCCCCCCCCCCCAGACATTGCATGGGGATGGTGGTGTGGATGAGTGGCTGGGTTTTGTCTCCTTAGTCTGTGATGTGTGTGCTGCTTGACATGGACAAGAAAACAGAATGTTGGAGCTGGCTCTTCTCTGGATTCCACCCTCCAAAACAGCTGTTTTCTCCAGCTGTGTCTATAGTTTGGAGATCAGCTGTAAAAATGGAAGATCTCCAGGCCACATCTGGAGGTTGAGGACCCTATTTCTAAGAGAAATGAAAAAGAAAAGAGAAATGGCTCCTCTTCTTTCTGCAAAAGTCTAATGAATTTCCTCCCTTATAGTATTTCTGTGCCGATGGATACATTCTACCAGACTTAGTAATGGCTTAAAACAAGTTTAACATAGGCAATAAATAAAGCATCTTGTATGGCAGTCTGTAAGCCTTATTACGAAACCAACTCAATTCATGTGATCCTAGGGCAAGCCCACAAATTTCCAGTTCCTTAACACTGTAGAATATAAGATGTCTCTAAATGCTATCCCTACATCCCACATGCTGGAAGGGAAGAGTGGTTTTTCTCCCATAAGTCATGCTTGTGCTGTATGCACAGATGCCCATACCAGAGGTGAGATGGGTGTTCACCACCGGCAAGCAAGAAACCCCACAACTAATTATTTAGATCACGTGTAAAACTGAACTAAATGAAATGTGAAAAAGGAGTCTCTGCTTAGAATGTCTCATGGTTGCACCCAAAAGACCTATGAAATATATGACATAGGAGGGGGAAAGTGTGTTTCATTCCAGATCGTAGTTAATGGACACCTCCGTTGGCAGTCAGCCCCCCACGAAATTACAAACCTCAATGTATTTCAAGAAATTCTGTAGTTGTCTGTGGATTTCAATGTGTTTGCTTAGCTGAAGAAATCTGGGATTCTGAATATTTGATCAATTTGAGTTGGGTAACCTAAAGGGCAGGAGATGGCGTTTAAAGAGTGTGATGAATTGTACAGACGTTTGCATTAACCATGCCCTGATGAAATTTAGCCTATTGGTCTTAACAGGAAATGAGATGTATTCATGTTTAATGAAGTGTGGCTGCTGGCCAGCAACTCTGTCACTTGTGGCTCTCCTCTTAATTCCTTAAACGTTCTATGCTGTTATGCCCCAGTCACTATTTTCCACTTAAAAATTGTTCACCTGTCCTGAGAATACTTGTTTCTAATGGCTTTCCTAGTAAGACATATATTCCTAAAGTGGTACAGGAATGGAAAGCTAAATAGAAAGGTGAGGTCTATAAATATGGAGGGGTCAACCCAGCTCCACAGTGGCAGGCTTATTTGAGAAAGCCTCACTGTACACGCGCTCACATTCATTGCAAGTCAAAAGTTCCCTCACAAACCTGAGAATTCCACAGCCTCTGTTCAAGATGGCTTCCTACATCCAGGACCTGCATGCCAGCAAGAAGTTTCAAATTCTTGTACACTTTGATTCATTATGTTTGGGATTGCCTGGGTATATGTTTAATTTCTCTGATAGCAAGTGAACTTGACTTACTTACTCTACACCCTGGTGTCATTTGCTATGCCACAACTATGATAGAAGTCACCTGTAAATTATGAAAACTATGGCACCCATAGTGACAAATCTGAGCCAGATAACTATGTTAATATATTGTTTGTTTATTTCTTTATTGAGATATTTATATCCCACTCTTCTACCCAATGTAAACCGTTTATAGCATTGTTCTCCATTTTACCCTTGTGACAGCCCTTTGAGATAGTTTAAGCTAAGAGAGTGTGGCAGGCTTAAAGTCACCCAGAAAGCCCCCAGGGTTTGAACCTGGGTCTCTAAAAACATCATCTGAGGGTGGGGCTTGAACCTGGGTCTCCTACATCTGAGTCTGACCATTACACTCTGCTGGCTCTCCAGGGTGGTTTAAATGGCAAAGAAACTTGTGGCATCTGAAAGTCTTGACAAATGTATGAAATGTATGACCTTAAGGAGTTCTTCAGGGTCTGTAAGACAGAGCTTTTCCACCAGGCCTACAACTGAGGACAGCCGCGGGTATCATCTTTACTAGCCTTCCTACCGTTCCCCCCTTCTCATTTGTATAACATCGTGAACCTGAAAGGGTGACCTCCTGCTTGGCTCTCACAGTACAATTAGGATTTTGAGTGCCATCTTGTTGCTGTTTGCGGTTTTTTAAGGTGTTTTATTGTTGATTTTATTGTTATCAGTTAGTATTGTATTATTTTTATATGATGTTACCCACCCTGAGCTGGCTTGCTGGGGAGGGTGGGCTACAAATTTGATAAACAAACAAACAAACAAACAAACATAAGTCTCCATGTGCCAGAGCCTCCTATGTAGGATGCATGAATCTTAAGAAATGGGCTCCAGTTCTTGAAAACATGTGCTGTAATAAATTTCATAGTCTTTAAGGTACCACAAGATTTTATAGCTCACATAGTATATTTCCATTAATCTACAATGTGGTGTGTTGTTGCTTAGAAGATGGTCCTTCTGCCGTGTGGCAGGAGTTGTTGAATTGGTGACCTTCTAGACTCTTCCAGTGCTGATTCTCTCAGTTGAAATGTCAGTATTTAAATTTAGTTATGATTTATTTCAGTAGTTTATTCTGTGCTTTCCTTCAAACAAAAACAAAACAGAAAGCCCTAGCAATAATTTATTTCTATAGAAACAAGTACAGGAGTGTTCCCACCTGACCAAGGAGGATTAGTCATGCTCAACCATTTATGCTATTTTATGGTTGTACTATAATTTATAATCCACATGGGTTCTGCTTATTGGACTCAAACCATTAGAACAGAGACTTTGAGATCCCCCGAAGGGACACATTATATGAACCTGAGAGATGCTAGCAGTAGAGGTAAATGGTAAAACATGCAAAAGAAATGTAGGTAAGAGCCTAAAATGTAGCAAACACTCATCAGTCTGACAGGCCCTCTAGCAACAGAAAAGAAAAGAAAAAAACATAAGGTTTTGCAATAGATACTATTAAAATACTGAGAGAGAGAGAGAGAGAGAGAGAGAGAGAGAGAGAGAGAGAGAGAGAGAGAGCTCAACCCTGTGCAGAGCTGAGATCATGTCTGTGGGGTACTGAGTGTGTGTGTGTGTGTGTGTGTGTGTGTGTGTAAAGTGCCGGCAAATCGCAGCTGATTTATGGCGACCCCTTATGGGATTTTCAAGGCAAGAGACTAACAGAGGTGGTTTGCCAGTGCCTTCCTCTGTATAGCAACCCTGGACTTCCTTGGTGGTCTCCCATCCAAATAGTAACCAGGGCTGACCCTGCTTAGCTTCTGAGATTTGATGAGATCAGGCTAGCCCGGGCCATCCAGGTCAGGGCGGGGTACTGAGTACCCTCCAGTTATTGCAAAAAGAGTAAGACTGGTTATTCAGTAAGCTCACGCCAAGCAAGGAGAGTCTTAAAACAAATTATATAGCTGAAATTAAATGAAGTTGGTTGTCTGGTTACAATAGAGGAGACAGATTCATATAAGATGACAAGCAATGTGACATAAACAGGAACGGAATAGATAGAACGGTTTGATTCTGCTACATACTTATTTTGATGGAATTCAGAGTCTGAATTTCGAGATTAGGATCCAGAACCAATGTTTGATTCTTGAATTAGCAAAGCATCATACTGCCAAATACCTACTGCTGTGGCATAGTGGTCAATGATGTAATTGTACCCATGTTTGCAGAAAATTCTTGGCAACCCTATGTGTGAGCCGTTGTTTTGGTTTTCATATTTGTTGGCATATTCATGTTAAGATTTTGATGGACTTCGGTTCTGTGGCTTGAAATGGCTCTATTTATATCCCATCTACCCCGGATGATTTGTTTCTCCCAACTGCTGTCAGCACAGCTTTCACTTCACTTTCTAAAATTGCAGGTTCTTCTTTAAAAGATTATTCTTGGAAGGAATCTGTCATCCTTTCATCTCTTCTGTAAAGTTCTTCAGTGTATTGTTCCAATTTTTTCTTCATTTTATCCTGTTCAGTTAATGTTTTTCTGTGTTGATCTTTCAGCATGCCTAACCATGCTTTAAATTTCCCTTTGATTTCTTGGATCTTGTGGAACAAATCGCTTCCTTTTCCCTTTTTGTTGTCCTATTTCTTTACACTGGTTATTATAATAGCTCTCTGTGTCTCTACGTGCCAGTAACTGAAATGTTGCTTTTAGGCTTCTGATTCTATTTCTGTCTCCTTTTACTTTTGCTTCTTAACTATCTTTAGCAATTTAAAGAGTTTCATCAGTCATCCATTGAGTTTTTTTCATTTATATTGGCTTCAAGAATAGTGTTTGCACATTCTTCCTTGATAATATCTCTGGTTTCAACCCAGTGTTCTTCTGGTTCTGTTCACTTAGTAAATGCAAATCTGTTCTTTGCATGCTCTTTAAACTGTTCAGGAATGTTTTTAGATAGTATTTTGGCATTATGAATGTAGCACAATCGGCTCATGGTCTAGTGGAGAGGTAAGAGCTTCTCCATCTTCTGCTTCTGATTATGCAATCTATTTGATTTCTGTATTGTCCGTCTCATGGTGTCTCTATATACAATTGTCTGTTTGGTTGCTGGAAACATGTATTTGCAATGAATAGTTGTGTTCACAGACATAGTTTAAACATACTGTCCAGGTTCGGTGACATCGGGAACAGCCGTACCTTGTTATGAGCCACTGCTATTGCCAGTGGGATCCTCAGCCCTAGGCCTAGCCCCTCTGCCACCACCTGGGATTGACATGCTGAACCCAGTACCACTGCCTCTATCTATGTCCAGGCTAGCCATGCTGTGCACAGAGCTGCTCCACCCTCCAGGTCCAGGTCACAATGGATCCAGGGCCATCACTGCAGCCAAAGCTGGGGCTAAAGTGGGGCCCCGGCTCACCACCAGGCCCCCTGTCGTCAGTGCAGCCTGAGGAGGACCAGCGAGAAGACTGGAGGGCCTTCCAGGATCCACAGGCAAGGGAAACCCACGACAACAGCCATCCTTGAAGCTGATCTCTTGGTACTTTTTAGTGATGTCATTAACCAGTGCCAGGAAGCAGCAGTAGTGGATAACACCACTGGAGATGGTCTCCTAGCCAGCCTGAGGGCTGCAATCCCTGAACACCTGGCCAGGACAGGAGGAGAGGAGACCAGCTGACTCGGCCATGCCAAGAGGTTGGGGGAGGCATGTCCCAAGCAAGGAGGGAACCTCACCCATGAACCTCTGGCTGGTCCAATCCAAACCAAAGAAGTGGGACCAGGGATACTTGGGAGAAATAAAAGAGGGCTCCACAATCAGGCTGGTCAGGAGAAAAAACGACAGTGAGCCTGTAGTGTTCCTGAAAAGGGAAAAGGGTGGACCTGGGCACTGTAATGCTTGTTCTGTCCCCTTGTTCTGAGGCTTGGGGAGGCCCAGGAGGTAAGAAATGACAGCAGAAGGTAGGAGGGCAGAGCCAACAGAGGAGGGGGCCACAAGTATATAAGGATCCCCCCAAATCAATTAACATTCTGATACAACATTGATATGAGTAATAACTTCCCAGAAAAACCAAAAGACTGGACACATCCTGTCACTTACAATGCCACCAATTAGACACTTTGCTCAATCCTTTACTAAAGAGTCGCTGTGAGATAGATTAAGCTGACAGTGTGTGATTGGCCTACGGTCACCCAGCAAGCTTCCCTGGAAGAATGGGGATTCAAATCTGGGTCTCCAAAGATCTTAGTCTGACATTCTAACTACTACCCAATTCGGCTATAGTTGCCATGTGTTTGGAAGCTGTAACATGCAAAAACTTCCAAAGATGCATAATCATGGTAAAAATACATGTAATATATGTGTACGTAAATACACACACTTGGGATAATGTGCATGGTTTTAATGTATCAAGTGAGCAGGACTAAGATCAGCATAAAACCAATGATCAGCAGTTGAAATAGTTTCTGGGTCAGGATACATGAATCTGGATATTAAGCACCATTTGTTCCATTTTAATCTTTAAAATAATGGCAGCATGTAAATGGCTTTGCAACAATATTATTAGTGGCACTTCTGTGCTCAGAATGACCAGATATCTTTGTTTTGGGATCAAAGGTACACTTTGGTGTGTCTTACAGTTTCCCTTAGATCTGGATTCGAGCAGCAAATACCATAGCTCAACCTATCTGATGCTCTGATATTCTATATTCAGATATTCTGAGTGATCCTTAGAACAGGAAGGGAAAAATAAACAAAAGTGAAATAATCGCTGCATTACAGTTACGAAACAGGTATGACTGAAGAAAGTTCTTAAATCAAAGAGGCATAGCAAGTTTCCAGGTTTCTGCTTATTGTAACATTTAATATAAAGCGACCTATCTAATTTTCTTCCACCTTGTCTTGGAACTACAGGCATAAGCAATGCATAAGGTGTTAAATGGATTGCTTCATTCAATATTCAGTGCACAGCACGTACTTCTGCATGTGCACCTAGTGCTCAGGAACAAGTGGCTTACAGATATTCAAGTGGATAGCATGTGTGGTTAGCACATTCACCCAAGTGGGTGAGAGGCAGAACAGAGGCAGCAAGATGCTATTCTGCTGCTTTTAATCAGATAGCTCACAGGATCTTCCCCAGTTCCTCACCCACCAGAGGCTGACCTCAACTAAGTTCATAGAGCAGCAACAGCTAAGAAGAGAAACAAGCCCCTTTGCTCCTGAGCAGATCATGTATTGACACACAAATCAACCTTCACTGAAGCCAGATGCAGTGAAATGTCATCCTTGGTGGACAGATGTACCTGCACACATGGCTACAGCAAAGAACATTGCTAATAATTGGACTACAAAGCAATGACATTCAAGAGGCACAGAAAGCCTGTGAGGTGTCTATGTGATGTTCAAATGCATACAAGGTATGCACAGATGGGTGCCACTCACTACAGGAGTGATTGAATAATATCCATTCTTTCATTGCTATGCTGATTTAGTGGGAGAGAAATCTAAAAGACCTAAACAAACAAAATCAAAATTGCTGATTCCTGTTTAGCAGTTTCACTCTGGTGTAAGGATGATAGAGCATGATGGCTTTCAGATCAGAAGCGGGGTATCTGCAGAAGAATAACAATCCTAAACAGAGGATGCAGTGCAATCCTAAACAGAGTTGATGGTCTTAGAATAATGTAAATATGAATACACTACAACTGTTTAAGTCAGCAAGTTCTCTTTCACATAGATGACGTTATTTGCACTTTCAGCGTGAATTAGGTAAAGGTAAAGATCGTCCCCTGTGCAAGCACTGACCCATGGGGCATCACATCACATCACATCGTGACATTTACTAGGCAGACTGTTTTTGCCATTAGCTTCCTCAGTCATCTACACTTTACCACCAGCAAGCTGGGTACTCATTTTACCAACCTCGGAAGGAAGGAAGACTGAGTCAACCTTGTGTCGACTACCTGAGCAGATCTTTGACCGCAGTACTGCTCTGAGCCATGTGTGAATTACCCAATATATTATTAAACATAATCAAAGCTCCTTTTTTTGGCATATATGCTAGGATTGCCAGGTCCACCCCTTTCCTCCTGTGGGAGGTTTTTGGGGTGGAGCTGGGGCAGGGATTGCACATACCGCCACACCAACATGATCATGTCATTTCTGGTTTACAACCGGAAGCGCTGCATCGAAACGGGCATTTTACCACTCAAATGCTAAAAGGCCCGTCGTGATGCGGTGCTTCCAGGTGTAAACTGGAAATGATTTGATCACATCAGTGCAGCTGCGCACACATGCGATCCCCGCTCCTGAGCCAGGCAATGAATTGATGGGCAATTGCCCACCAATCCAAGCAATCTGGCAACCCTAATATACACATGGTACAATCCTATGCAGTTATTCTAGTCTAAACCCCTTGAAATCTGCACAGGATTATACTGTTGGTGACAAGGCAGAATTATGCACAGTTCAAGTCCAAAAAGTAAAATGTCTGCTTGACAGTACAATCCTAAACTAAATTACACAGTTCTAAATCCACTGAAGTAAATTGGTTTTGAAATCGTGTAACTCAATTTAGGATTATACTGATTCGCTGCCGTGACTAGTCTCTTGGTAATGGACTAGTTCTAGCTGGAATTGTGTTACTTCTGGTCTCTGGGGCCTTCAATCACTCTTCCTTTTTTGTGATGGGCAGAATAAGTAATGTTATGACTTGATATGTCTCCTGATTTCCTAGTAATACAACTGCTAGTTTTTATTGTTGTTATTTTACAACATGTCTACACTGCGTGGATGGGAACACTGATTGTTTAATAAATAACTTGCCTAGAGACAGACTGCTTCATACCCTAATAAGCTTGCAGAGCTTTGATTTTAAAAAAAATATCCTGCAGTGCATCTGTGTATGCTTTATTATTTAGTTATTTATAATCCACTTTTTCCCCCAATGGGGAACTAAGGCAGATAGCAACATCGTTCTCCCCGCCTCCATTTTATCCTCCCAACAACAACCTTGTGAGCTTCCATGACATAGCAGGGATTCGAGCCTGTGTTTCCAATATCCTAGTCTGACATTTTGATTACTACAACACACTGGCTCTCTTACAAGGAAACTTATTTTCTGAGAGGAACACAGATTTTGAAAATAGAAAAAGATTTTTAAAAATTCAGATTCTAAAGATGTACAGAGTATTTTTCTTTTGATAAGGGAACTAGCATTTAAAAACAAACAAACAGTGGAGTAGTTGTCTTAAGATATGGAAAGCAGGGAAATATTATAAGCAACTTGAAATTCACAAATATTTCATGCTTCTTTTGATTTAACTCTTTTAGGTCCTGGCTCAGGGCTACACATGGGGATACGTCACTATTTTAGGCCCTATTTTTTTTACTTTTAAAAAATGCTACAGGGACCCAATCCTGCTGGGGACCATGTGGGGTTGCCAGCTCCTGGTTGGGAAATACCTGGAGATTTTTTGGGGTGGTGGTGGAGGAGGGCGGGGTTTGGAGAGGGGAGGGACTTTAATGACATAGAGTCCAACTGCCAAATCGGCCATTCTCTCCAGGGGATTTCTATTGCCAGGAGATCAGTTGTAATGGCAGAATATCTCCAGCCACCACATGGAGGTTATAAGCAAGATGTGCACTGAAATAATGCTGTGGAAAAATCCTATGTAGGAAATTTACTTTCAGTACACAGCCACTAATAAAATTAATGACACTAAGGGTGTTATTGCAATATTCTACTAGATAAGTATATTATTATGTTTTATTATTATTATAGATGTTAGAATATAAAGTCTGAAGAAGCCAACGTATTTTCAAGCCAACGTAATTACAACGCGAAACAAGATGAAACCGGGGTCTTGTCACCACGTTCTATGTGCATAGAACACATAGCTTTTTCCAGCAGTGTTCTATGTGTTTGAAATGCAAGCTTTTCCAGCAGCGTAAACACATAGCTTTTTTCCAGCAGCGTGTTTGTGTTAGTTACACACAGCAGCAGGATTCCCAATTACAGCACGGGATTGGCCAGCAACCACCAGCTGACCACGGGATTAAGTGCATCTCGGCACGAAGAGCTCATGCTGCCGGATAAGTCATAATCATTTTCCCTGGTGTTCTAAGAAGTTACCACAGTATTCACAAGTGATTGGATGTTGTTTTTCATCTAAACGTCTACCATATGGACTCAGATACATGGACTATTCATGTAATGTTTAGTTCCGTTTGTGCATTTGAGTAACTGTATTACTATCCACTGTGATGGTTTATTTTATGTTGTAATGTTAAGGGCATAATAGAATATTGCTTAGTGTCATTAATTTTATTAGTGGCTGTGTACTGAAAGTAAATTTCCTACATAGGATTTTTCCACACCACCTGGAGGTTGGCAACTCTAGGACCATGACATGGGGGAATTAGGGGCTCCTGTCTCCCCCACTGGGCCTTATTATTATGGAATTTTCTGAAATGTACCTACTATGGTGAGCAAAAAGAAGTCACACCCTCATTAGCACATTATCTTGATACTTACAGGACAATTATTAGCACATTACCTTTGATACTTTTTGCAGGACAATGATTCAGCTCAAACCCAACCCCTTTCTGACTATATATTACTCTTCCTACACACTTGACACTGAGAGACACTGTCCTTCAGTGTTACTCCTCTGAAGATGCCGGCCACAGCTGCTGGCGAAACGTCAGGAAAGAAAATACCAAGACCACGGTCACATAGCCCGGATAACCTACAAGAACCAAAAAGAAGTCGCTCCACAAAGTCTGAGTGTGAAATTAATTTGCACTATGGTTCACATAGGAAGAAGTTTTCCTTTAAGTATATGAGCTCCATATTGGAAAGGTTTCAAAGGTATGCAGATATGCTCCTCTCGCAGCTGACTAGGAGAATGAAATTCCAGGCAGGCCAGAAGAATGTGGGACAGTAGAATCTGGCTTCTTGGCAACCCTTACGGCTGAGCATTCTTAAGAGATCGACTCATGCCTTTCAGTCACAGAAGGGCATAATGATGCAGCTGAAATAGAAAACATTTCTTAGCAAAGGCAGGGATGTGCTCAAAAGTGTAGAAAAGGATAGGACCTCTGGTGAATCTTATTTTGGCAAGTCTCCAAGTAAACGCCAAGCATGTGAGACTGCAAGTAAGCATGCTTTATTATCATACTTCAAATTCAGGATACAGCTTCAAGCAACCTTGTTTTTTTTTCTATTTCTTGTGTTGCTCACTTCAACTAAGTATAATAAGTCTGCATCTCGTAAAGGGCTAACATGACTTGCATAGGATGTATTTTTCATCTGGTTGATGCTCTTGAAGATTTATGGTGACAGGATGGAGAAAAGCAAGCCAGGCAGATCCCGCTGTTCTGCCCAGATCCAGCCTTTCCTTAGGACTTAATCCTGCTTACAGCAATGCTAATTCTGTAGGTTCCTTTTCATAGCTGTCACAGTGGGATTCTGCATTGGCAATGGCACTCCTGCTGAAACTGCTTACAGAAGACAGGAAGATCAATGAAGTACCAAGAAGGGAATGACATTATCCCTGTCAGGAGGATTACCTTTAAAGAACAGATCACAATATTGAAGCCTGAGCTTCATGTTTTGAGCCTGCACTACTGGCAAATGCATGAAGTGTAGAGTTCTCTGTAACTTGACAGTGCAAATATAGAGAATTTTTGATAGGAAAAATGTCCATCTGACTGTTCCTTGTAACGTCAAGTCAGTATATCACTAAGTCACTATCTGACTCACACATATACACATAAGGGTTACATTGGATTCCAGGAAAGTTCCAATTCAGGCACTGACCTAATCCCAACCTGCTTAATTTCGACAAGGCTGCTGTAGGATTTGCCTCCAGCTATACTCTGGAAAATGTATGCATTCATTTATTTAAAATGCATTCAACCTTTGTTTCAATCCTTGGGATCCCCAGAGTAGCTTATCATAAAATCTCAATTAAAACAGCACTAAAACCTCAGAGGCAGAGTTCCACTTGTTCAAGAGAAGTAATTCCCTTTGAATGAGTAGCTTGCTGGCCCCACCTGTCAACACAGGTCAGCAGAAATGCTGAATACTTGTTTGTGAATTTAGTTCATGTTTGGGAATTTAGTACCTTACATTTTAAGGGGGAGGGGAACAGTTTGCCCTCAATATTTATGTATGGAGGTTAGGCTTTTTGCTTCTGGTTTCCAGGGTTGGCTATAGATTTTAAACAAACTGGGAACATGTAGATCAGGGGTGTCCAATCTTTTGGCTTCCCTGGGCCACACTGGAAGAAGAATTGTCTTGGGCTGCACATAAAACACACTAATGATAGCTGATTCATAATGTTTTAAGTAAGTTTACAATGTTGTGTTGGGCCGCATTCATAGCCCATGCGGCTCGGGGGCTGCAGTTTAGACAAGCCTGGTGTAGATGCTTGTCCTCTCTACTTTGGTTGACGTTGTAATGTTTGATTTCTGCCACTAGTGCTGCTACACTGTTTATAATCACTTTTCTAGTTATCTGTGGTCAGCAGGCATTGTTTCTAGACAGGAAGCTTTTGAAAACTTGTTGTGTCTATTCTTTTTTCCCCAGTAGTTGTTACAGCATAAACATAGGAATATGGAAGTAGGTAAACTAGCAAAATAAGTTGTGGTCTAATAATTGTTGTGCATTTATGTGTAGGACTGAATTTCTACAATGCTAGTTATAAGACAAAACACATTTCACAAACAAACATTAGTTAAAATATCCCATGGTTTTGTGTAATGTTGAAACTAAGCCAGAGAGAGTGAGAGAGAGACTGTGTTTGTGTGTGCGTGTGTGTCAGGATAAGTGGTACCTACCAAAGGGCACCACCTGGCCCCATGGTTGCCAACCCAACCAGTTATAAGACAAAACACATTTTAACTTCGTGAACAAAAAGAAGCCCTTAGAAAACAGTGTCTCCTGAATTTGTTTTCGACAGTAGGGTAAGATCAATTTTCTTCCATTGGATGAAAATTCATTCATTTTACATAATCAAGTAATATGGAACATATCAAACTGAAAATACAACATTCACAAAAGACCACTTCATCTTGTGATGATGGTGTTCAAAACAATGAGGCTCAAGTACACATGTATGACACAGATGAAAGAAATGGTTTTTCATGTGTCTTGGACACAGGCTATATGTTCCAAACAGACATGTGGCTACCACATCTCCTAGTTGTACATGGTTTCAAAAACCGACAGCCCTATGGCGGCTTGCAAAGCAACAGATAGGGTTCCATTACCTACTTGAGTGTTCTGACCCAGGGCTTGGAGACCACTGACCTACCCCCCGCCCAACATCTTAGTGTGGTTCCTACAGTTCTGAAAGGAGCCTTGTTGCACACTTTTATCTAGATCTCTAGCAGATAGCTTTTTAACTGTTTGTACATAATTTTTGCCTAGGTTCCTCTATCCCATCTGTTGCGGGGGCATTCTGCCTATTAGCTATGTGGCTGTCTAGGTTTTAATTGAATAGGAGCCAACCAAAGATGTATTATAAAGGCGTATCTGGAGATTTGAGATGAAATCTGTACCTGGTGAGAAAACATACTGAATTAGTTATTTTCATGAATTATTGAATGAGTTATTGGCATATGCAGCCATGACTCCCCCTTCCCCCCCCCCCCACACACACACATACACACACCCCAAATCTACCTATAACTCTCCTTCAGTTCCAGGAATATTCTGCAGGAAGGAGAGATTCACATATCTAGCAATTATTGCTAGTAACATTAATGTACACTTACTATTTTAATAGATAATGTGGCTTACATACAATTGTACAGTGGCCAGCTTGAGTACACTGACATTTAGAAACAATGTTCACAGCCACTTCTGTATTACCCACATTACTGGATCCATATGGCACTCGCTTTTGGCTTCACTGAGAGGTAAACTCAGTGTGGATTTATTCAGAAGATTATATTTTGTATGGATCCGTTCCTCACCACCACCTCAGAACAGTAGCATTGTTAGTGTAGTGGTAAATATATTGATGACTGTAGACTAATTCAGCTAAAACATTGTGGGTCTTGTACATATTGTGTTGTCCATAGCCAACTTGTTCAAGCAAGCAGTGTTGTGAGCCATGTAGGGCCAGTTAACACATGTCCCTGAATATAGATGCACATCTTTATTTGCATTAAAAGACTTATCCAACCAATCATAAACTGCTTTGTGTGCAAATATTTCTGCTGGATTGGGGCAAGTGAAAAATGTGTTAAAACTAATAGTAGAACCCAAATGCACTGATTCTCAAGGATTTTTAACAAGTTATTTTTAAAAAAAAATCCAAAAGGAAATGCTCATACAAAGGTGAGGACATGAAACATTAATTTTGTAGGGCATATTCCATGCTAATGAAACTTAAAACAGACTGAAAAAATATCTGTGACCTACATTTCATAAGCCTGCATAAATACAGGACATATTTATGTAGACACACTAAAAATAAAAGGCAGATAATTAGAAAGCTAGAGCTGCCAGTCTGAGAGTCTTTCATAACCATCCCAAAAACCTTTCTTAAAAGACAAATAAGTGGCCTCTTGAAGAATATTTTGTACGTACATGCGTTTATCATATCAACCACATTTCCTGCAAAATGTATGACCTATTTAAAATGAATACATAGAGAAGGGGGGATCCAATGAACCGTAAGCAGAAGACCCTTAGGATAGAGAATTTTCCCTGCTTTCCTCTTCCCCCTGGCAAACCCTTGTGATTGCCAGCTGAGGTTTGGGGTGGAGGGAGCCTCATTAATCCATGAACAAAATGCCATGGGGCATAGGACAACACTAGAATGAGGAGGCGGAATCAAGCAAAATAGCTCCACCTCCCTCTATATCACTGGAGTTGCTTGAACTCACCATCCATAGACTATCCTACATATTTAGCTGTATTTCATTTCATTTCTATGTACAATTTAATCAAGAAACCAATTAAACCATATAATCTGAATTTAAACCAATTTATATGTGTTTGTGTGAAATTGAAAGATAATTTCAAATATGCTAGATGTTTCTGAGACTGTAGATCTGGCTTATTTTTCTAATTATTTTCATATTTATTACTACTTAGTTAATGTACTCATTTAAAAAATAAAAGTTCTGTTGATGGTGAAAAAACGTAATTGTTCATTCAATGTTTTTAGCTTAGGGTTTGTTTTGTTAAACTGAAGTGCTGGGAAATATCTGTCCTATATACTGATTATATTTTATCCTTCCTTTCTTTCCAGGGCCTCAGAGCAGCTCCTTACTATGTTTTAGCATGGCATAATAAATGCTTTTCAGTAGTTATGTTCTTGAATCTATGCCACAGCAAAGAAAATTAACTTAGAGTCAAAACCACTATAATTGTATGGCCTTTAGGTCTTCCTGGCAAAACTCACATCTTCGGACTGCAGATTGAATTTTGCCATAAAAATCTGGATTATATGAAATTCTGAATCAACAGTATATGAACCTGTGTTCTTACTATTTTTTATGTTTCATTTTTAAATTCTGCAAAGTGCTTTACCATTTCATTACTCTGTTGTGCAACTAACTTGGCAGTTTCTTGTGTTATTTTTTTATTATTCGCATTTATAGGCTGCCCTTATTCTCAGCAATGTTACAAATGTTACAGATAGTGGCTTGGATCCAAAAATGTTTTGCAAATAGAAGGGATTTCTGTCTATGGAATGGGGCTTCCTTGTCCCCACAGTCCCAAAATGCCCCCAAAATGCTGCTTCTGGGATGGATGGGATTCCCAGGAACAATGGTGGGGGGATGACAGATGAAGGCCTGAAAGGGAGAAGTCTGTGTACATTCTCTGGGAAATCAAAACCCGTAGTCAAAATACAGTATCTTTCTTATGGCATCCAAGTGAAGCTGGGGATTGATTTTAACCCTGGACTTCCTGATTGATCTCCATACATGCCATTACACTGCCTCTTTTCCTAGAATTATTGTCTTTTCCAGTGACTCTTGTCTTCTCATAATGTGACAAAAGTACTATAGCCTGGGTAGAAATTCTTTTGAAATGCTAGAGGTATCTTTCCCATCATTTATTTCATTTAAAAGAATATTTTGTATCCTTTGAGTGAATGTCCCAATTCATTAATGTGCCTTTCTCAGATAGCATAATTTATAACACAAAGAAATATGTCACCAAGCTGAATAGTTTTCATGTGTGGTATTAAATGATGCAGTGACAATCTTGCTGCTATATTTCTTTTTGATAATTGTTCATTACTGAAACTTCTATAATTCAATTATTGATGTATCTGAATAAATGAAAAATACCCATCAGTGTAAATATAGTGACACATAGCTTGGGAGACCTTCTATTTCCATTTCCATAAACAATTGTCTAATTTATAAAATTGTGTGTGAGTTAAGTGCCACTTCTGACTCATGGCAACCCTATGAATCGATGTCTTCCAAAACGTCCTATCGTTAATAGCCTTGCTCAGGTTTGCAAACTGAGGGTGACAGTTTCCTTTATAGAGTTACTTGACCTGAATCTCAGGTGGTAATTACTTAACCTAGATGAACTTTTCTTGAATAAACTCAAGTTAGTGGCTGTCATTTTGCCTTTTTTGCGATTGACACTGGGATGACTGGACTATTTGAGTTTATTCAAGAAAAGTGTGAGGTAATTTTTTAAAAGTTAGTTAAAAAAACGAGAGAAATGGACTTCTCCTAGCAATAACCTAAGATGGTGAAAAGGGGGGCAAAAATGCAGAAAAGGTGGGCTGAGTGGGGGGGGATCATGAAATATTTTGATTGCCTTGTCCCCCAATATCCTCCGTTAAGCTGTGTGGGGGAAGCTGTGAATCTTTGGCTTAGCCCTATCAAAACTAACAATAAATAAAGGAAAATAGGCTGCACCCAGGGAAGGCACCAAAAAAAAAAAAACTGTTTTGAAACTAGAGGCATTTTCAAACAGCTCTTGACTCTGATTTAAGAAGTAGGTGTTCTTTTCCGAGGAGAGGAAGGGGTTAGAAAAAAGGAGGGCGGGAAAATTTCAGCCCAGAAGAAGCCTTGTGAAAGCTAAAGTGGCATTAGTGAGGATTATGGAAGCTGGAACAAAAAAGTCCGTCTGTTGTACTGAAGCCAAACACAGAGGTTAGAATTAAAGCTGGCTGTGCTAGGAGAGCCCTGGGATGGACCCCATGGGCCTCATGCAGGCCTGCTACTGAACTGCAAAAAGCCTAGCTGTGGATTTCCCCCTGAATCAAACTGTAATATCCCACCCTTTGTTGGATGAAGCTTCTATGTTTACCTAACTCATTAAAGTGCTTGCTCCGGGTAGCTGCAAGTCCGTGTGTTTGCTAGAATTTAGCAGGCTTGTTATAGAAGTTGCTAGCTCTGAAGTGCCCTCAGTGCTTACCACAAATCCCATCTGCACGGGCACTCGACTAATTTATATTTGCACTTTCAAAGGTTTGTATAGGGCAAGGTGGTCCTTCAAATACTCCCTCTTCTCCATTCACAGTTTTTCAGAGGATAAATGCTTAGGGTTGCCAACGTCCAGGTACTTGCTGGAGTTCTCCTGCTATTACAACTGATTTCCAGCCGATAGAGATCAGTTCACCTGGAAAAAATGGCCACTTTGGCAATTGGACTCTATGGCATTGAAGTCCTGCCAGTGGCAAAGAGGGACCTGGCAAGCCTGTAAATGCTCCAGAAAATAAGAAAAACTAGTCTCTTGAGATCAATGTATTTAGTACTTAATAAAAGCAGAAAGTCTGATTGTATCTAGAAAAGTATAGGAAGTCAATATTAAACTGGCAATGTGGTGTTTGGGCACTTAGGGTGTTTACCCAGTATCATATTTAAACCTGAATTCTAGGAAGTCAATACTCAATGGATATTGTCTGCCACCTGTGTGGTTTCCATTAACCTTTGGCCTGCTGGTTGGAATGGTGTGGTAACTGGTCAGTATGTGACATTCAGTTTTCAGGACTGTGACACTGGCATGCCTGACACCTGAAAAATACCATGTGGAAGCTAACATTGCCAACATTCCAATGAGCCATCCTCTGCAGTAGTGCCTTCAATTGAAAGTAAGATGTAGTTAATAAGCTTATAAGGACAGAGGTGTCCAAAAAGCCAGCAGGTCACCGATCATAATTGGTAACAGAGATTTGTACTTTCTATTAGTGTAGTGGAGAACTGCTGCTAAAAAGCTTTAATCTGTTATTAGGTAGATAATAACAGGGTCCCAGGTTTAGATACAGCATGAAAAGGAATTAATTTCTTTTTTATTACAAGTGTTCACTTATATACATGCATTCATGGCAAAGGCACAATAAGTCCCCTAGAAAAATAAGCCTTTTCTTATAGTATTTTCAAGGTTAAAACAAACACATTGATGGAAGCTGTTTAACCTAATGAAAAGCTTGCTGCAAGTAGATCAATAAAGGTTCGTTGCATTGTTCTTTCAAAGTAATAAACTAGACTGAAATCTAGTCTGGGTAGTACTCTGCACTGTGGAAGCCAAGACAGATGAATTCAATATGCAATATATCAGTTTACAAATCAGATACAACAGATGTGTTTCAGTTAAAGTTTGGCCCAGATTTCCCCATTGGAAATGTTGTACATTAGCAGCCAGAATTTGGGCTGTAAATATATTAATTAATATTTTATATATATTTATCTTTCATTAAAAGCCTTATAAGGAAGTACAGTCAATTGAAAATATTTTTCATTATGCCAATATTTATTAGAATGTATTTGTTAAGAAAATGTATAAGCTGCTTCTCCAGAGACCAGCTCACACCATAAAAGAATACAATATAACCATAAAACTAGACCATCAATATATATAGTCAAGAGTCTAGTAAGGGGGTGGAGGCAGCATGAAACCATATTCAGTAGCTTCAAGTGTTATCCATAAAACAGCTCGCAGGAGAGAGGCAGGATAAAACAACACAAATGTGACCCTTCAGTTAAAAGTCTGGGTAAAGAGAAACATTTTGCCCTAAAACACAGTAGACCCAAAATAAGGCTCAAGTGGAGTCCATTTATGACTCCAGATACTCATTCAGGAAATCTAATGTATCACCTGACTCAGCTGAAAAGAAGTAAAATTGCATGTCATCAGCATACTTGTTGCACTTCACTCCATCTATGGACAACCTCTTCCAGCAGGTTCACATGTTGTAAAGCAAGAGGCACAAGATGAAGCCCTGCAGTGCCCTGTAGCACTAGTGCCACAGATATGAGCAGCTTTTCCTCAATGCCACCATCTGGTACTCAACATCTCCCAGACAGAAGTGGAGCTACTAACCTCACCAACCTTTGATCAAGCTCAGCAATCTTTGTGTAAGCATACCATGTTTGATGGGTATCCAAAGCCACCTAAATAGGGTTGCCAGGTCCTTCTTTGCCACTGGCAGGAGATTTTTGGGGTGAAGCCTGAGGAGGAGGGAGGGGAGGGACTTCTTTTTTTTTTTTTTAATTATTTTTATTATTTTCTACAATTCAACTAAAATAAACATATCTCAACAATATATTCAGTTGTAACTGCTTGTAACAAAAAAAGTTCATTGCTATTACTGAGAATATGTTATCTATAATATTCTATGCTATCTACTATATGTGACTTCCCCGCATCTTCTTCAGTCACTAATTCTACTGGTTAACACTTTTGCATTTCAAATTAATTTCTAATCCTTATTTTCTCTCATACAGACTTGCTTTAAGCTATCTATACTACTTCTATAAGCAATTTCAAGTCCTACCTAGTTATAATATTATCATCATTGTCTCTATATAACATTCTATTATTCTAAATTAAAGGGATTAGATCAATACATAAACAAATTTTCCCATTAAAAATTCATCAAAGTAAATCCACCGTGGCTCCCTTACACCCCAAAAATAAGCATCATTTTAGCCATTATCTTGTTTTGGGAGGGGATCTGCCAGTCCTTCTTTATTTCCCAATCCCCACCCCCCGTTTTTCAATATAGTAGCTGCAATTCTGGCCTCTGAAGATGTAAAAGAAGATCCCGGTGATTGTATCCATTGGCTTCTTGTTAAAATTTCCAGCATCTTCTTGGTAAAATCCTTCATCATGTCTCCCTCCATCGCTGGCTGCCAGGAAGTGTTTTCTTGGGATAATAATGCTCCTCCTGTCAGCAGTGACTCAGACAAGTAAATTGTAGAGGTATTGAGTTCTTTCATGTTGCTCTCTCTCCTTGCCAGCTGGTCACTTGCAGCTACCTCTTTAAAATCTTGGGTCTTCATATTGTGGATCTCCTCAATAATTGTGTCCAGTTTTCCATTAATTGATTTAAATAGGATATTCATCACCTCAGCTAGTTGAAATGCTTGATGTGAGAGCGCTTGTTGTTTTTCGAAGACTAAATCTTGTTGCACTGCAAACATGTCCATTTGTTTGAGTAACATCTCTTCCAACCTCTTGTTTGACATATCTGCTTGTATTCTTATATAGAAGCAGGCTTTGTAATTTTCAAGATATCCTCAATTATGCTTCAAAGCAGCACAGATAAAGAAAAGAAAGTAGACAGGAAACTGCAGTATCATAGACCCTGCGTCGTCTCCTCTCGGTGGTTAAGTAGTAGGAACGATTTGATGGTTACACCGGGGAGATTCACTTCAAGTCTTCCAATCTGCCCTGTCTTTTCGATGGTAACAAAGCCCTTCTTGTTATCTTCCGGTCTTAAGAGGCGACGTGGCTGGACATTGAATCAAAGAAGCCGGAAGTGGGGGGGGAAGGTTCTCGTCTCCCTCCCTCCCCTCAAAGCATTTAATTGGTAGTTGTAAAGTCATTCAGAAGTCCCTTTTATTGCGTCTACTCACTGATCAAGTTGATAAGGTCTTAGTCAGTTCATTTAATGGCATTTGTTTATTTTAAAAGTCTCGTTACGCTGGGCAGGGAGTCGCCGGTTTTCGTAGGTGTTTTTATCGTCATTCAGGTCTTCTCAATCAAGATAAAGGCAAAAAGTGTCTTTTTACTCACTCTGACTTCCAAAGGTGAGGCTTCTTGTTCTTTTCATAGATTATTTGATGTTAATGTATAGAGGAGGTCAAAGCCTATAATCCAAAGAGTCGTCCGTGGCAATGGTAGCCCCTATGCCGGCGGGGACAACTTCCAACTCAACGGGAGGCTTAAAAAAGCTCTCTCGGAGAATATGGGAGTCCAAACCGCTCTTGAAGGCTGCAGGGGAATTTCCTGCTTCCCGATCCACTATTTAGGACCGAGTTGGAGTGCTTTTTGCACTCCAAATCTAAACGACTCTTGGTGTTTCCTGGGAGCCCCCAGGAAACAATGGCGCTCGGACCAAACGCTCTACAGGAAGTCGGGAGGGGAGGGACTTCAATGCCATAGAGTCTAATTACCAAAGCGGCCATTTTCTCCAGGTGAACTGATTTCTATCGGCCGGAGATCAGTTGTAATAGCAGGAGATCTCCAGCTAGTACCTGGAGGTTGGCAACCCTACACCTAAAGCTCCAGGAAAATCAATAGGGTCTACTTTTGTCTCTTTCAGCAAAGGTCAGGCCAACTGAGGCAGTTTTAGTTCAGAAATCATGCCAGAAATTTAACTGAAACTGGGCTAGCGTATCCATTTACCCCATGGAAGTTTGGAATTTCACAGCTTCTGCTCTCTCAAGTAGCTAGCCCTTGAAAGGATAGTTACCACCAGTCAATCATTGTTCTGATCCAGCAATGGTCTCTTCAATTGACAGACTCTCTGAAGTCTCACTTTAGCAATTAAGTAGGAAGGATGGTGGAATCTTCAGAAAAGAGTGACTGGTAGCCTATTTCATTCTTACTAGGTGAATTTAGATCAAGCCCTGTGATAGCTACAGTGGTGGACCTACATTTTTGGGACCCTGAAGCTTGAACTATTATGGGGGGGGGGCCTTCGCAACCTGAAACAATAGGGCAACATCCAACAAGGTCCAAGGGGACTTGGTGCCCTTGCAAGGACCTTTAGGCCCAAATCATGGATAACAGGGTGGTGGGGTG